>NW_006769699.1:136244-153312 GCF_000442215.2 Lipotes vexillifer | reverse complement strand
AAAAAAAAAAAAAAAAAAAAAAAAAAGAAAAGAAAAGAAATAATGGCATTTGCAGCAACATGGATGGACCTGGAGGGTATTACTCTCAGTCAAGTAAGTCAGACAGAGAAAGACAAATATTGTATACTTTCACTTATATGTGGAATCTAAAAATTAAAACAAATGAATGAATATAACGAAACAGAAGCAGCTTCACAGATTCACAGATACAGAGAATAAACTAGTGGTTACCTGTGGGGAGGAAGGGGGAGGGGCAAGATAGCAGAAGGGGATTAAGGGGTACAAACTGCTAGGTATAAAATAAATAAGACACAGCACAGGATGTAATCTACAGCACAGGGAATATAGTCAATATTTTATAATAATTTTAAATGGAGTATAATCTATAAAAATATCCAATCATTATGTTGTACACCTGAAACTAATATAACATTGTAATCAACTATAGTTCAATTATTTTCTAATTTTTAAAAAATAAATAAAAAATTGATGATGGGGATGGGGATTGGCAGAAGATTGATAAAACAAGTAAGGGCCGTTTCGAGGGTTCTTGCATTTCAAAGGAGAAGTTTAAATTGTCATCTGTAGGCCATGAGGGGTGAATGGACCAAATCCGTGCTTTAGAAAGTGATTCTGTTGGCACAGTGAAGGCTGTATTGCATGGAGTGGCGGGGAGGGGGCAGATGAGCAGCAGGGCAGTTAGTTTGGAGCTATAATAATCGAACCGTTTCATGGTGTGTCTGCTGGGGTCATGGGCAATGTCTCTCTGTTACCCGTTCCCGCCTTCTCTGCGTATTTGTTCACAAGAGCACATGCTCTGCGATCTGCTCACTCTGGTTTAAATATTCTCCCAAGGAAAAGCTCATCGATTTCACACAAGTCTGAGTCACTATGACACAGAAGTTATGTAGACCAGCATCTATGTTTATCCAATAAGAAAAAAAAAATCAACAACAATAAGTGTGGCCTGGTGAACAAAAAATCCAAAGATAACAAAACAGAGGCAGTAAACTAGTAATTAACAAAGTGCTGTTTTATTCAGGTTCTCAATTTACACAGAAGCAAATTCCTGCTCACTCTTGAGCTGTGTGATCTTGGATGAGTGGTTTTGTTTGTTTTTAATAAAGCTGATTTGCCTCTTTTAAATAATTGTTTTGCCTAAATTTATTTATTTGTTTTTGTTTTGCTTTGTTTTGGTTTTTGGCTACATTGGGTCTTCGTTGCTGTGCATGGGCTTCCTCCAGTTGCGGCGAGCCGGAGCTGCTCTTCGTCGCGATGCGCTGGCTTCTCATTGTTTTGGCTTCTCTTGTTGTGGAGCAGAGGCTCAGCAGTTGTGGCACATGGGCCTAGTTGCTCCGCAGCATGTGGGATCTTCCCAGACCAGGGCTCAAACCCATGTCCCCTGCATTGGCAGGTGGATTCTTAACCACTGAGCCACCAGGGAAGCCTGGATGAGTGGTTACTTAACCTCTCTGGGCCCTGGGGTTTCTCACCTGTAGAATGAAGGCTTTAGGCTGGATAAATTCTGAGACCCCTCGCCATGATAAACTAATATCTCAGTTCTTCTACTACAGCTTTTGCAGACAACCCAGGCTCACGTTAGGAGGAAGGATAATAACTCAGGCTGGAGCCTCTTCGTTCTTAAGCAGCTCTTCCATCCGGGGCCCCAGCTGTACTAATGGGAGGGAGCAGAGAGTTGCTTATGCTTTATTCCCAGTGTTCCACCTTGAGTACCAATGCTGTCTGCACATACAAGCTACAGCCTACAGCCTTGAGGCCTCGTCTTTACACAGAGGCTGAGCGGGGTACACACTGAGCTCTAAGGTGAGGAGAAGCACATGGCTTTAGTCACCTTGAGCTGTTCATATTTCTCCAGGAGTGTCAGCATGGAGACAGCGCAGACTCTGAGTCCAAGCCTGAGTCTCTGCTCCATCCCTTACTTGCTATGCCAAGCAACTCCATCCCTTACTTGCTATGCCAAGCAACTTCAGGCAAGCGACTTCAGTTTTCCTACCAATAAGATGGACATAATAGTAGTACCTACCTCATAGGGTTGTTATGAGGATAAAAGAGGAACGGTGCCCGGCACCTCGTAAGTGCCATTTTAGTGTGGTCAATGAATAAATAGAACTTGACAGGCAATGCTATCAATCTCAGTGATAACATGATGAACCATCCTTTATTATCCCCATGTGGGTCATGATCCCTAAGAGAGCCAGACAGGTGACCAAGTCTGGTGGGTCAAAGTAGAAAGTGACGTTGCTGGGCAGAACCCCGAGATCCGTTGGTATTCATCAGGTCAGTCCCACACGGTGATATGCATAGCTATTCCCTCTCTACTAAATTCAGGGAATTTATTTTGGCAATTTTTCTTCAAAGTCTGTAGAGCTCTCAACAAAAATAAAATGCAGTGACCTCAGTAATCTAAACATAATGGAAATATCAAGAATAGATTCGGATGAGGGATGCCCAGTGACATGACGTTTGCAAGACTGATTGGGAAAATTAGAACACGTTGAAATTTAGTGTAGGAAGCACCTGCCAGGAACAAACTCGTTCCCCAGTTAGAGAGACTGGGCGTCCCCACCCTTGCCCCACCAGTAACCTTTCCAAAAAAGAAGGTTATAGGCCTTTATAACCAAAGCAATTTTACTCCACGTTGAGGTCAAAATCCATTTCACGCAACCCTGGGGACGCAAAGAGAATTAGCCATCGAATCCTACACAGCTGGGGGCGGGTGGTGGGGGGAGGCAGGAAGCCTGGAAACTGATAAACACAGTCCTCATGGATGACAGCACTCTGAAAACACAGTCAGGGCAGATTCACAGTATGGTTAGAATGGGATTTGGTCACCTCAGGGCTATCTGGTTATAGAAGGGAGAAAACCCTTAAGCAATATAGCACAGAAGTAGCATCTATGTTTGGATATTCGTTTAACAGGTCCACAAACTAATTCGGAGCAGCCACAAGACCCCAGCAGGGACGTAATGGGAAGGACGCGGGAGTGATGTTAGATGCGGCTGGACAGGTGGTGGTCCCATGTGTTCCATGCACAAAGAGTCTGCTTTATCGTGTAAGTGCTGCAGAGTCATGATCTGTGTTTTAGACAAATCTGTGTGGAGAATGTATTTCAGAGAAGCAGGAAAAGGGACAACACTAAAGTGTCTATCATAACAGTTCAGGGGAAAGGATGCAAGAATCTGACCTAAGGAGGAAGTAAGGATTAAAAGAGCAGGTAGATTTTTTTTTTTTTTTATCATTTAAGAAAGTATTTATTGATTTGAAACATGAGCGCTTTAAATTTCAAGGGAAAGCTGAAGGCAAATTTTCATTAAAAAAATTTTTTTTACTTGAAGTATAGTTGATTTACGATGCTGTGTTAATTTCTGGCATAAAGCAAAGTGATTCAGATACATACACACACACACACACACGTGTATATACATTCTTTTTTCATATTCTTTTCCATTATGGTTTATCACAAGATATTGAATCTAGTTCCCCATGCTAGACAGTAGGACCTTGTTGTTTATCCATCCTATATATACTAATCTGCATCAAGAGCAGGTAGGTTTGAGAACTACATAGGAAGTGAAATTGGCATGGTATAAAGATGAACTGCATGTGGCGTGGCAGAAGTTGGGAAAGTGACCCTGTAGAGCTGAACAAACTCAGGTGACATATCAACATCCCACCTAGGTTTTTACACTGATGTATTTGGGTCAGTATGACCACAAACAGACCCAACTCTTTCCAAAACAACTTCACTGTTCCAACAGCTTTCTGTTGGCACATTCTTTCACTGTCAGCAACTCAGCATTGCATGTTCTAGGAAAGGAGGAAAAATCCAACATTCTGCCAAGACCCTCTTTTTTCATAAAGTTAGTAATAGCTCTAAGCACATCACATGGCATTAATTTTGCATTATGTGCAATCTGATTGATTACTGTGTGCCAGATTATGAATGGTTGCCAAGAAGTCTCAGGACCGTTTATCAAAAAGACACTGTAGGTATGAGTTATAAAGGAAGGATGTGGCAGGAAAATTGGAGTCAACGAAAAATATATCAGTCATGTAGGTGATTTTACAATTTTAAAATTCCTGTGCCTAGTGATGTGTTCAATTTGCCTGGAGTGCGATTTCTAGAGCTGTGTGCCAACCCTCTGGTTAACTCCACATCAAAATGAAATACGCCAGATGTTACGTCCAGCACCCAGCACAGTGCCTGGCTCATCACAGGCACTCTGGAAATATCTGTCGGATGAATGAATGAAAGTAAAGGCAACTGTGGGCAGATTCAATCCCCAGGGCCTGAAACCCGGCCCAGGAGCTTCATGAAGTACAAATTGGCTACAGAAGAGAAACATAGCCTTCTACGCCTCTTCCCTGGAGCCAAGCACCTCTCGGGCTAGCTTTGGGGCTTAGGATCTGCCTGGACCTGCAGCTGTTTGCATCTTCCTTAATTATGTCACTTACTGCAGAGATAGAGCGGTTAGTCCAAGGGCACGAGAGGAGCAGGAACTCAAATTCCTGTGTAGATATTCGGCCACCAGAGGGCAAGAGAGTCAAAAGCCTGCTTCTGGGTGTCAGCATTGTTGCCCTTTGCAGGGTGGAAACGTCCATGCTTCCCATGCAGCATTTCTTTTCACTAATAGCCCCCGATACTTGGTACAGCAGGAACAGTAGTATGATTTCACCGCCGAGCTATTTGAAATAGCCACCTTTGGCGATGCTTTCCTCTTGTGCTAATCATAATTTAAAAATGAAACTAGAATACAATCAGGAACATTTTCCACCGCTGACCAAGCAAGTCTCAGTAAGGCCATTGCTTTGAGCGGCTTCCTGTGCAAACTGCCCGGAAGCCCTGGGGCCGGACATGCTCCTTAGACTGCCCAGGAGGTGTGCCCAGAGGCCCTATGGGTCAGGTAGGGGTGCCAGCAGGTAAAATACAGGATACCCAGTCAAATTGGAGTTTCAGATAAACAATGAATACTTTTAAAATATCAATCTGCCCTAATTTGGGGGACAATCTGCCATTTTTATTTACTGAATCCAGCAACCCTTCCTGCACGGGGCGCAAGGATGCTTGCTCTTCCTGGACCTACTGGGTACTTCACTCTTCTGCCTTTGCTCACACCACCTCCCCGGTGTGGGATGCTCTGCTCACTTCACCACCCACATCACACTCCTTATTCAAGGTCTGGCTTGGATGCTACGTCTTGCTTTCCTCTTCAGTGCTGTTAGGGCGACGCTTACCTACGCGGTGTAGCTCATCGCGCCTGCCTAGCATTTCAGGTAGGTGTGAGTGTGCGCCAGGGGATCAGTGATTCTCAGTGGGGGCCAGAAGGGAGGGGATAAATATATGGAAGTTCCTATATATGGAAGCAAAAGCAAGGTTGGAAACCACTGCACGGGCTTCCCGGCCCTCTGGGGACGAGGCCTCTATCCTGTCCAAAGCTCATCTTTGTGTCCTCTGTGTCTAGCACAGAGACCAGCTCCTCGCAGAAACTCAACACGGTTACATATTCTTAAAATAATATAATAGCAAAGCTCTAGTTCTTTATATAGATAGATAGATAGATAGATAGATAGATATAGATATAGAGATAGATGATAGATAGATATAGATGATACAGATATAGATATAGATATAGATATAGATATAGATATAGATGATATAGAGATAGAGATAGATAATCTCCCACGGCTCCCTTTTGGGCCCATTTTATCTCTTAGCCGTCTCTCCTCCTCATTTGTTCTCCCCACTCTGCCACTTCCTCACCCAACTTGGAATCATCAGACTCCCCAACATCCCTACTTTCCTGGGAGCACTTTCACACATCACCTTACTGGCTCTGCTGCCCCCTGATCCCTCCCTCCCCTCTGTTTTTACCCGCCTTTCTGTTGGTGGATACCCTGGAAAAGACCCTTTACCAACAACTGACACCCAGAGAGCCTTCAGGACGGGGCAGAGGCATACAGCCGCCTCTTGCCTGAGCCTGCTGCTCCTGGCGCCGTGTCCCGGACAGCGGGCAGCGGGCAGGCTCAGAGCCACCGTCCAAGGACGACTCGGGTTTCAGTTTAAACAAGGACACGCGCTCCTGGGCCATCTGCCTAATGTCTTGTTCAGGCAGGGTCTGGAGTGAGAAGAGATGGCACCCGGACCTGGTAACTGAGGAGAGCTTAGTAAGGGGACCACAGTGTCTCCATAGGGGTGGGAAGGGTCCAACACATGCCCACAAGGGATGCTGCAGTCAGCACGGGGATGCTTACCTTCTCCAGGCCTGAAATAGCAAGAGGAGGGAGTACGTCGTGCAGCCTGGAGAGAGAGAGCTCCACGGGGGCTGCCTGGCTGAGTGTGGTCTCCCCAGAGGGTGACCCTGAACGGGGCGGGGGGGAGGGGAGGGCCCGTCTCATTCTCCTTGACCACCAGTTTTTATTAAGTGGTTGTTGAATTAAAGAGCAAATTCACCAATCTGGGGGTAGAAACAGTGTGAAGAGTAGAGACACTGTGGTCCAGGAAGGTCCATGGATCAGCCCTCGCTTCTGCTCTGGTCTCCTCTGATACATGTCCAGGGTCTCCCTCTGGCCTCTGCGTGGAGTGGGAAATGTCACGAAACCTGGGGAAATGGTGCAACACCCATAATGCCCAGGGCGCTGAGGAACATGGAGGGATGAGGTGGGTGGAGAGAGAGAGAACAGGTATACGAAATCGATGCAAATACCTGTGCTAAGGCCCGAGCGAGCTCTGCAGACCCCTGGGTTGGAAATTGAGAAGAGGGTGAAAATAAAGGCCAGGATTGGTGGGGAAGGTCTCCTAGAAGGGATGGCAAATTATTTATAGTCTCCTTGGAGATTTTTAATAAAAACAAACAGCAAAAGACACAACACAGCCATTATAATGGCTCACAATAAATGATCACGTTGGCAGGGAGGCACCTCTTCCACTCCCTGACTTTCCAGAGAGTGGGATTTTCCCCCAAACCCTCTCCCCAGCTCCTCCCTCTCTCCCAAAAGCAATGGGGCTTCTCTAGTCTAACACTGTGTCTCCCAGTCTCTCTCTGGGTCCCCATGTGGGAAGGCTTGAGATGGTCCACATGTGTCTGGTGAGAATGGAACTGGTGAGAATGTTAGCCTCATTCTGGGGTACAGCCCACTGCTGCCCTAACCCTCAGCTATATTTCAGCATTGACTTTATCAAGGAACCAAGTTAATATTTTAGTCTCCTTCCTTTTTAAAATTTTTATTTATTTTTGGCTGCACTGGGTCTTCGTTGCTGCACGCGGGCTTTCTCTAGTTGCGGCAAGCCGGGGGGCAACCTTCGTTGCGGTGCGCGGGCTTCTCGTTGCGGTGGCTTCTCTTGTTGTGGAGCACGGGCTCTAGGCACGCGGGCTTCAGCAGTTGCAGAATGAGGGCTCAGTAGCTGTGGCGCGTGGGCTTAGTTGCTCCGCGGCATGTGGGATCTTCCCGGACCAGAGATGGAACCGTTGTCTCCTGCATTGGCAGGAGGATTCTTAACCACTGCACCACCGGGGAAGTCCCCAGTATTTTAGTCTCCTTTTGTCTTACGCTTAATTTGTTCAGAACTTGGGTAAGGAAAGTGGGGCCTTTTTAAAATCACAAACTATCCCTTAGTATGTGTTAGTCATTGTTCTAAACTCTTTAAATGTGCTTTCATATTTAATCCTCCCTACAGTCCTAGGAAGAAGGTATTACTATTATTATTGTTTTGCAAATGAGGAAACAAGACATTCATTAGCTCGACCAAGCTCCCATTCTTAGGAAGGGGAGGAGCTGGCATTCAAGCTCACTTCCGCCTGTAGAGCCCCAAACTACTTCCGGGTGATGCTGCCTCTGCTTGAATTTCTTTTGTGGTATAAGCCTCTCATTTTTTTTCTGACCAAGTGTAAAAATTCTCTTTAAATCAACAAACCAAAGCGCACGTATGTGACTATTCTTTTTGTGAAGAAAACACAGACGAGGGAGAAACCACCAAGACAAAAGAAATGCCCTTTCCTGAGAGCTGAGATTTGCTCTCACCCTTCAAATGTTAAGGATAGAACATTTTTTTTCTCATCTACTGTTGACACAGACAGAGCTATTTGGATTAGGGCAGCTAGCAGCATACTTATTTCCTCAAGGAGAGACAACTTAAACCATCTCTCTTGTTCAGGTTATATGGCAACGATTTAGAGAATTCTCCCCTGTAGCTAAAGGAAGACAAGTATTATGTGACTCGATGGTGGGGAAGATGAGGTACGTATAACCCAGCAGGACAGAAGGCGATCCATACGACAGCCAAGACCCTCCTGTCTACACAGGGCTCAGCGTTTAGATCCTGGAGGGACACTGCCAAGGAGCTGTTTAAACTGTTCTCTGGCACAAAATCTTGTATCAGACCTCTACTGCTTCACAGCCAATACTCTCTCCAGATGGAAAACAAGCAGGACCCCGCAGGGCCCTCCGGGTACAAAAGTCCATCCTTATCTTTTAGGGGAACCACTGACCAAAACTGCTGGCCCTGGCCAGACCCGACAGTAACCACTTGCATGAGTTATCTTACAACAGGAGGTCCTGGTAAGTAATGCGGAACTCACAAGCTACCACCCACTGGAAGAATTTGAGAAAGGTCAAAAGGAGAGAGAAGATGCCAGCCTATATGTCCAACCAACCTCACAGAATCCTTCTTGCTGGAATCCACCTTGGCCGAGCGATGCGCGTACCACCAGGAAGGACCCTGAGTTAGACTATGTGCCAAGCAACATGACTGGCCAGAGACAACCCAGAAACTAACCCCATCACCATAAAACCCGAGACAGCGAGCCATGTGGCAGAGCAGTCCTCCTGGGTTCCCTCACCCTGCTGCTCTCTGCTTGGGCGCCTCTTCCCAATAAAGTCTCTCGATTGGCCAGCACGTGTGTCTCCTCAGACAATTCATTTCCGAGTGTTAGACAACAGCCCACTCTCAGGCCCTGGAAGGGGTCCGCCTTCCTGCAACATATCCCCGTTTCTTGTTTGTAGAAAAAGGCTTTAGTCTCCTAGGCCCTTCCTGAGTTCCAAAGAGCAGGCACAGTCAGTAACTAATTAGGGAAGTGAGGGAATGCAGAAACAAAGGAAAAGCAGTTTAAACGAGAAAAGTAATGACAACACTTCAGCAATAAAAGAGAGTCCTAGTTCCTCCTCAAGGGATACACATAACAATCTGAAGGATATCTTTGAGTTGTTCTGTAGGAACCAAAGACACCTCCCGGCCCACTCCAGGTAGAGGATGCTGACTACAAGCTGAGCACGAGCACTTACACCCCAGACTGTTGACACCAGAAGGCTGATGATTAACATTCCTGAAACATCACCCTGTTACCTCACCACCAACCAATCAGAAGAAGGCACCCTGCAGCCCTCACCCCAAATGTTGCCTTTAAAACGCTTCCCTGAAAACCACTGGTGAGTTTAGGTCTTTTGAGCATGAGCTGCCCAGACTCCTTGCTGGCCCTGCAATAAATGCTGTACTTTCACCACAGTCTGGGGTCAGTAAATTGGCTTTGCTGCATGGTGGATGAGCAGACCTAAGTTTGATTTGGTAACAAGGAAAATCCACAGGATTTCAATAAAACCAGAGCTGTAAGGTTTGTTTGAGACTGAGGGAAAGTTACCTGAGGGATTTTTGCAGCTAGAGCTTTTTAGCCATTATCAGGGTAAGCTTCCCAAAGTCTTGAGGAAGGCACTACCCGAGCCATTGTTACATCACTTCTGGTCACAAACACAGAATGAATTCATTAGACCCTATGGTTTTCTCCAGGGCTTTAGGGATCTTGCTAGTCCTCATCTGGGTGTGACCTTTAGCTCTGGTTGGAGGACCCTAGCATGGCCCCATGTCACCTGTCTCCAATATGCTTCTCTTAGAAGCCTGGGCCATGAACAGGGGGATGTGAAGCACTCAACCTTGTGGAGATGTCTTTGGAAAATGAGGTCACAATGACTATTTCACTGCTTTGGTCTTTGATCACCATCTGGATTTCTTTTGCAGGAATTTCAAAACCATAAATACCTCTCTTGAATGAAAAACTTTTCTATTCTGTGCATTAAATGTTTCTTACGCCTGACCAAATCAATCAGGCAAAAATGCAGGTCTTTAAATCACATTCAACAGAATAAAACTGTGCTAGGAAAAAAATAGTGGTTCAAGGTTGCCTGATAACTTTTTAATAAGACAGCAGGCCAAACCAATGTGCTTGTGATCCTTTCCTTACCATGAAATCACCTGTTCACCAGAGCACTGAAATGATACAGATTATACAGTGTTTTCTTATAGAATTCTATCCATATGGTAGCTAATCAGAGAGTTCTGGCTGGCGTTTCCTGGAGTAGATGCCAAAGGATGGGAAGATGTTAAAAAAAAATAACTAGTCGGCAGCCTGCCTACCCTTAAATATGACACCTTCAGTAGTGCATTCTAATTCTGGAATTCCTAGATAGCACTGGGCTTTCCTAGGACATACGGGGGAATGGGGAAATCTGTGGGTAGGAGAAACTTTGGGGCTCCTTATGTTTGTCAGCCAGGGCAATCCTGCCACGGGAAAGCTCTAAAGCTAACTTCTAAAGCTCGGCGGGAGTCCAAGGCTGCTCACCACTCTACCATGAGCTAGGTGGTTCAGCATCCCATGCACACCAAGCTGTTCTGGGAAGTTCTGGCTTTAGAAGAAAAGGATGAAAAATGGCTGCAGCGTAAGACCTTTCTCTATTGGGCAAAACCTTCCCCTACTATTTTACTATTGCTGGTTAAGAGTGTATGTGTATGTGTGTATGGCACAGGGGTGGAGAGTGCCAAAATACTTTAAATTATTATATGCATCATGGGAATTTTGGAATTTTACACCAAGGCAATTAATTATTGTCCAGAGCTGCTTCCTAGTCTCTGGGTCACATTTTCAAAGTATTTTTAGATGAACTGTTTTGGGCTCATCCTGTGATTTCTCTACCCCTTCAGTCAACTAGTAGTAAGAACATCTGCCTTTTAATGAGGGCAGATTTTGTCTCAGGATTTATGTTGAACGTTTTCATAGGTGGCATCATTTATCCCTTTCAACAACCTGATGAGGTAGGTCCCATTATCAGCCCCGTACTACACATGAGGAAAATGAAGCCTTGACAGGTCAACTAGGAAACCCACAGGTACCAGGGTAATGCCAGGGTTCGCAATCAGGCAGTTTGACTGCAGAGCCCAGGCTCCCAAACAGTCCACTGTACTCCTTCAAGTACTCAAGACACTGTACTCAAGACAGTGTCTGGTCTCCTTGAGGCCGGAAGGAACCACCAGAAAACACCTATTTCAAGAGCTGACTCCTGATGATCAAAGTATAAACACATGTTACAATTGATTCTTTAAGGTCCCACCTCCATCTTTCCTTCAGGACAAAGGAGAATTGCATTTTAGTTAGAAAAGCACCAAGAACCAGCCAGAATAGGCAGCAGCTACAGAATGGAGGGAAGAAATCTTGTAACTTCAATGCCAGTCAATTCCACAAACAATTACTGACTGCCAAATCTGCACCTGGTACTGTGCCAGAGGCCAGGGACTGAAAGATGCAAATGAAGGATCCTTTTAAACATGTTATTTATTCATGGCTGTGATCCTCATACTCCTGGGGATCCCCCAGTGGCATCCTAGAAAGTTCTTGAAACCTCATTATTATTATTATGGCTTGTCTCTTTGAGGCTTCAATTTTACTCAAAGATTAGAGGTGGGGTAGGGGAATTAAGTAATTTAATAGCAAAGTAATTTATAATACTTCAAACAAACATTGAAAACAAACACAGATATTATGGAGTTGAATACAAATATTGCCCTATTTTTAAGATAAAACGCTGGACTTCAAAGAAACTGCGTGCATGAGGTCATCTCCCTCAGGGTTACACCCTTGAGTTCCCAAGGGTACTTCTCTTTTCTCTCTGATAGGGCTTCCTTCATAACTGGGTGGAAACAGTTAAAAAGTACAGAATGTATTAATTAGAGAAGGGACAGCTAAAAGGCAAAGAATGTATTAATTAGTGAAGGGAGACAGACACATAGAGAGAGTGATATTTTCTAGAAGCTGGATCTTCCAGAATGAGAAAGGAAATAGATGACCTGGGAGGTGAGGTTTGGGGTGTGGGAAACACTGTGAAGAGGTTAATTTTGACTAGCTCAGTCAGCTACAAAAGTTGTGTGAGCAAATATAAAAGAGAAAAGAATGAGAGAAAGAGGCTTAGTGAACACACAATGCTGTGACTCTGGAGGAAGCTCAGGTTACGAAAAACTGAGTGAAAAGTTGGATCCATAATCAAGTTTTCAGAAACTGTTTATGGGGACTTCCCTGGTGGCTCAGTGGATAGGACTCTGTGCTCCCAATGCAGGGGGCCTGGGTTCGATCCCTGGTCAGGGAACTAGATCCCACATGCATGCCGCGACTAAAGAGCCCAAGTGCTGCAGCTAAGGAGCTGGCGAGCCGCAACTAAGGAGCCTGCCTGCCGCAACTAAGACCTGGTGCAACCAAATAAATGAATAAATATTAAAAAAATAAAATAAAATCCACTTCTTATTCTTTAAAAAAGAAAACAGAAACGTTTAGGAACAGATCCTAAAGACAGTGGGCAGAGGTCAGTGTTGTGAGGAAAGTTTCAAAGGCACATAAATAAAGCTATCCTAGAACTGAGACAACGCTGGAAGAAGAAAAGAGGAGGAGGTTATGATGCTGGAAACACAATCTGAGTCATAGTGTAGAGCTGAGAAAACAAGAGTAAAATGAACTGGGGAAAAAAGGGTGAAAAGTGATTAGACAAAAAAATCATAGCTGAGGAAAACCAAAGAGATCCAACTTGTAAATAATAGGTATCTCTGGAGAAGACCAAGGAAGAGAAAAAGGTATAATTCTATCCAGAGATCATTCAAGAAGCTTTTCTGAAAAAAGACTTGTATGTACAGATTGAAACGTAGACTAAGAAAAAAATGGATGCATATCAAATAAATCATGAGAGGAAGTCAACTCTGGAAGGCAGAGGATGATAGCACAAAGGATTCAGAAATGTCAAGTGTGACTCGAGAATTTTACACTCAGCACTGTCATTCAAGTAGAGAGGCAAAGGATTTTCAATTTTAAGAATTCAGGTAAATAACTTTTGTAAGCCCTTTTGCAGAAATATTGGAAGAGCAAACCCCAGTCATCTAAGAGAAGATTGAAAAAACTGGAGTCAAAGAGCTGCCTTGAGGACAGAATCCATCTGGTACTAAAAATTACAATTTCAGAACACAAATTTTATGAACAACGGCCACTGAATTTAACAATATTGCTAACATGTATTGGAAAGTGGAGGGGGAGAGAATAGAAGTTAGAGTACATATGTTGATTTCTTTGTTTTTCACATCGAGGGTCAAAAGGCGTTCCTTAAAGCTAGTAAATCAGGTAATAGATGTACGGATTAGTACTCTGATTTTTTAAAATCATGTGTACAGGTTATTTTTTTCTTTAATTTTTTAATTGAGATGTAACTGACATATAACATTGTGTAAGTTATAAGGTGTACACCATGCTGAGTTGATATATTTATATGTTGCAATATGATTACCACCATTGCACCACCCTCACATACTTATCACTACTTTTTTGTGGTGAGAACACTTAAGGATCTAGTCCTTAGCAACTCGGCAGTTTATGATACGGTATTGTTGACTGTAATCACTATGCTGTGCATTAGATCTCCAGGACTTATTCATCTTCTAGTTGTAAGTTTGTACCTTTAACAACATCTCCTCATTTCCCTCATCCCAGTGCCTGGTAACCACCATTCTACTCTCTGTTCCTTTGAGTTTGGCTTTTTTAGGTTCCACATATAAGTGAGATCATACAGTATTTGCCTTTCTCTGTCTAGCTTATTCCACTTAGCATAAAGCCCTCAAGATCCATACATGTAGTTGCAGATGGCAGGATTTCTTTCTTTATCATGGCTGAATAACATTACTACAGGTTACTTTTTAAGATAAATAAAAAATAATAAAATAACAGTTACAAGGAAGAGCTTCAGGACTTCCGAGGAGAATGCTAAAGAGAGAATGTCTTGGAGGGGATTCTAACTAAAATTTTACCAACCAAAGAGCGGAACTGAGTAGTGTCCTGGTATATGCACTTGTAAGTTACTTCAACTGGAATTCCTTATACTGTAGGGTTAACACAATAGCATATCTTCTGGGGACATCGATATTACTCAAAATTGGGATCTTACCTGTGGTTTTATGGGCACACAGGGCAAGTGTGAAGACTTTCACATTAGTGACAGTTGGGTAAATGATGATCCCAGGAGTCTACTCTTGGGCCAAGAATGTGCCCTTTTAGATCATAAATAAATGGAGACCAGAGGTTGGAAGGGGAACCTCTTCTTGAGGGTCTCCTGTTTCATTTTAGGTCAGTGATTTGAAAAATACTATACAGCACGTGTCTCTTTCTCTTTTTGTATATAGAAATGCCTGTTTTATAAATGGTACATGTATCTATATTATATACAGTAGGTAATGAGAGAAATACTTTTTTCTCTGAGGTAATATAGTTTTTGCCCCTCCACCAACCAAGAGCAGGCTGCAGCAGCACATCTGTGATTTACTTCTTGTTTTAATGACTATCTGTGGGGCTAGGGCCCCAAATCTAAAAATGAGTCTAATTAGGAAAAAGAACAATGTTATGCCGCTCCTGGCTCTGAGTCTAATACTCCCAGCTATGGGACCAACTTTCCTGTTCCCATCAAATCTACTCTTTTGGCCAGTGACCTCCCCATTAGCTGGAAGCCTGCGCGGGCAGCAGTCAGGACACGCAAGTTTCCTGAAGCCAGGAAGAAACACTGCTGGTTCCATGTGAGGCCTCCATGACTTGGAGCAGCAGACTGTGTCATTGGAAGGTTGGAAGGTGCTTAGTCAGTGTGGGTGACAGACTGAATATGCTATACAAATGGAAGCTTATTTGCATTAGAAAAAAGATCTGGGCTTTCAGAAACATCTCTTCATGAAAAGGATTTTGCTAGGTATGCTAAGAAAAAAAAAAAGATAGCATCTGAAACAAACATCTGTCCTAACAGCTGTGCCTAAAAGCAGATTAAGGTACAACTGCTACATAAAAAGTGAAAAAGGGAAATATCTTCCCATTTTACTCTGATGGAATTTAAAATCCCTCCCATTTATTACCGAGTCATTCCACTGGGATTCATCAGCACATTTCAAGTCCCACAAGTGAAAAACCACTCTGTTATAAACCAAACATAAATATTCCACCTACCTGTGGAATGCCTCAGAGTTCTAAAAACAACATGCATCCCACGCAGCCCTGGGTCTCTACTAATTGTCCTCTGTTTAAAACGGAAGTGTCTGTCATTGAACATAAGCACAAGAACAAGTAAGTGGCAGCTGTTCTGCCGGACATGTCCCTCCCTGGTCAGTGTGGCGGTCACTTAGAAGGGGTGACTGCCCTTGGAGAGGGCCCAGAGGAGAGACATTGTTATAAAGAATGTGAATGATGTAGAAACTGAGCCTTGCAAGAAATGTATTTGAGAGAATTGGAGCTATTTCGTTTGCAGAAGAGAAGGCTTGTGGAGACATGGCAGTTGTCTTAATACATTTGAAAGGCTGTCAGGCGAAACACAGAATAGATTTACTCTGTGTTGCTGTGAGGTGCAGAACCTGTGTCAGCAAGTGGGCTCATTTTGATTCATTCTAGGAAAGATCCTCTGTCTAACTGGATTTAGTAACAAAGTTTGTTGATCCCTAAAACAGAGGGGGAGCTCCCTGCCACTAAGAATAACCAAATAGAGGCCAGATGAGCATTGCTCAGGAATTGTGTGTGAAGATTTCTCATCCTGGAATGCAGGACCAACCAAATGACCTATTTTTACATGCATGCTTAGTTTAAAGCCTTTTGTGTAATTTTTGAAACTTAGAGAATAATGATTTGGGGGTTATTAGTTTTAAGACAAAAAGAGTAATTTAGCCCCATTGCTTCTTTATTCCTTATTCTCTCTGTGAAGATAAATGAGAAGCCAATGATGAACAGAAAAAGGGGAGGAAGATTAGAGGGTAGAGGGAGAATCCACAGCCTTCTATTATCCTCTCTTTCTTGGAAATTAGGCTATATTTGAATAATCATATCAAATTTAAAGCACTGCACAGGGCTTCCCTGGTGGCGCAGAGGTTGAGAATCTGCCTGCTAATGCAGGGGACACAGGTTCGAGCCCTGGTCTGGGAGGATCCCACATGCCACGGAGCAACTGGGCCCATGAGCTACAACTACTGAGCCTGCGTGTCTGGAGCCTGTGCTCCGCAACAAGAGAGGCCACGATAGTGAGAGGCCCGCGCACCGCGATGAAGAGTGGCCCCCACTTGCCACAGCTAGAGGAAGCCCTCGCACAGAAACGAAGACCCAACACAGCAAAAATAAAGAAAATTAATAAAAAAAAAAAAAGAATATTTGCTTTAAAAATAATAATAATAAAAAAAATAAAGCACTGCACAACTCAAGCACATCAAAGACCAGCTCTCTCTTACAAACAGTCTCCTAAAATCTCTCACGGGACCTGAATTTTCACCAGCAGCACTACAATGTTGGTACAAAATGACAGACCCTTTGTTTTCATTTGTTCTCTTCATGGAAGTTCTCTCAGATCTTCCAGTGTATTTGAGCTCATCTGTAACTGGTTAATATGCTACCTTAAGAAAAATACAGGCTGTATTTACAGATTAACTTTAAAGAACATGCACACCTTTATTAAGCTTGTCCTCACCAAAGGAACAAACAAAGACATGCAAAGAGCCAAACCACTTCCTAAACAAAACAAAATTAAAAGCAAATAAAGCCATCATAATCTCCTTGGAGAAATGAGTCACTTCTGAAGATGAACTGAAAAAATATAGAACTCAACTCAACACCAAATACCAAGTAAGAAAAAAGACAAAGAAACACCCCTCCCTTTTTTTTTTTTTTTTTTTCAGTGGTCGAGTAGAGGATATAGACCTTTCCAAAATGATAATTCTGAGATTCCAATTTTTTATAATGTG
>NW_006769699.1:110274-135342 GCF_000442215.2 Lipotes vexillifer | reverse complement strand
CTGCTAATGCAGGGGACACGGGTTCGAGCCCTGGTCTGGGAGGATCCCACATGCCACGGAGCAACTAGGCCCGTGAGCCACAACTACTGAGCCTGCGCGTCTGGAGCCTGTGCTCCGCAACAAGAGAGGCCACGATAGTGAGAGGCCCGCGCACCGCGATGAAGAGTGGCCCCCACTTGCCACAGCTAGAGGAAGCCCTCGCACAGAAACGAAGACCCAACACAGCAAAAATAAAGAAAATTAATAAAAAAAAAAAAAGAATATTTGCTTTAAAAATAATAATAATAAAAAAAATAAAGCACTGCACAACTCAAGCACATCAAAGACCAGCTCTCTCTTACAAACAGTCTCCTAAAATCTCTCACGGGACCTGAATTTTCACCAGCAGCACTACAATGTTGGTACAAAATGACAGACCCTTTGTTTTCATTTGTTCTCTTCATGGAAGTTCTCTCAGATCTTCCAGTGTATTTGAGCTCATCTGTAACTGGTTAATATGCTACCTTAAGAAAAATACAGGCTGTATTTACAGATTAACTTTAAAGAACATGCACACCTTTATTAAGCTTGTCCTCACCAAAGGAACAAACAAAGACATGCAAAGAGCCAAACCACTTCCTAAACAAAACAAAATTAAAAGCAAATAAAGCCATCATAATCTCCTTGGAGAAATGAGTCACTTCTGAAGATGAACTGAAAAAATATAGAACTCAACTCAACACCAAATACCAAGTAAGAAAAAAGACAAAGAAACACCCCTCCCTTTTTTTTTTTTTTTTTTTGCGGTTCACGGGCCTCTCACCGCTGTGGCCTCTCCTGTCGCGGGGCACAGGCTCCGGACGCACAGGCTCAGCGGTTGTGGCTCATGGGCCCAGCCGCTCCGCGGCATGTGGGATCTTCCCGGACCGGGACACGAACCCGCGTCCCCTGCATCGGCAGGCGGACTCTCAACCACTGCGCCACCAGGGAAGCCCAAAGAAACCCCTTTGATGGAAAAACATATTTGTGGTCTTCTAACTGGAAATCCATTGGTACTAATTATTTCCACGATTCTCTCAAAGCCCACTTAAATTCCACCTCTTCCATGAGAAATGTGAAAAAGTACATGACCGGGGCCACCTGAATATTTCACTAGTATTTCAAAATCTGTATACCTGGAATTGAACTTGTAATTTTATCCTCATGCCCTGGTCCTCTCTAGTGTTACAAGGCTTCGACAACTGTTACCAAAACAAAAACGAAGGACATCCCTTACATTTCCCTTTCTTTCACCCCAGTATACTATTAATAACTAAATTCTACTTTATCCATCTCCTAAGTACCATGTGAATCCACCCTACCGCTACCACCCTGGACAAACGCATCATCTTCTCTGTCTTAGACATTTGCAGAAGCTTCCCAATCAGCCTCTGCTGGTACACGCTTGCTCCATTCTAGAACCAAAAGGATCTGAAAGACAAAACTTATCTCTGATAGCTTCCTTCTGCCCTTAGGATAAGTTCCAAACTCCTTAGCCTTAAGGTCCTGCATGATCTGGCCACTTGGTACCTCTCGGGCTGTCCCTCCTGTCACTCCCCACCTTGTGCTCGAGAACTCAAGTCATGACGTTCCCTGTCCCTCCAAAGAGGAGGCCACCCTCTTACGCATCTCAGAGCTTCATACGTGCTATTCCTTCTGCCTCTTCCTTTCTCCCTCTCTTTCTTCTTCTAGCCAGATCCTCCTCTTCCTTCAGATCTCAACTCCACATCCTCAGGTAAGTAGTCCCTGACCCTTGCCCCTGCAAGTCCCCTCTTAGATAGTCTCACAGGTCTTTACAGCTCTCCTTTGCAACCCACATCATACTTTTATGTCCTTGTTCACTGTCTGGTTCCCAAACTAGGTTAGAAATTCCAAGATAACAAAGACCCTGTCTGCCTGAACCAATGCTGCATCCCAGGTACCTAGCATCTACCTTGTGCTCAAATAGTTGTTGAATGAATGCATTAATGAATGACGTGCTCTCTAAATCAGTGATTCATAAACTTCACCGTGCAGAAGAATCACCTGGGGAGTGAACTGGCAGATCCATGATCAGTCCCACAATCTACCTTTCAACAAGAACTCCGGAGATTTTGATGCAGACTGTTTTTGGCTCACGCTTTGCAAAGCAATACTCCAGGATACAGAGAGCAAGGGGAGAGAACCAGAATTGAGGTTAAAGAGACAAAAGGGAGCAACGTGTGAGAAGTTAAATAACAAGAGGTGATTTATGTAACTGTTCAAACAACCACGGAAAATTTGAAGGACTAAGTGACAGACTGTCAGATGTATTCCTCAGACAGCGAGAGCCCAAAATGGTTCGAAGAGGCAGCTACCTGACGTGGCTGGAGGTCAGAGGAGGTATTAAAATAGGAAAATTACTTTGATCTTGTGCTGAAGGATGGGTAATGCTGGAAAGAAGGGGAGGAGGGGAAATGGCATTGTAGACAGATACACAAGTAGGAGCACGAGTTCAGAGGAAGGGAAGTCTAGGGCAAGAAGTGAAGCACTCTGCTGACAAGAAGGTTCAGAAATTGAGTGGTTGGGGATATGACTGGAAATATAGGGAAGGGCCCGACTGTAGAGGTCCCTGAGGTTGATGAAGGGAGTCAGAACATGCCACCTCCAAATATGCTGCTTTGGCATAAGGATTATTTTGAGTTGAAGGCAATTGAGAAATAGCAGGAGGAAGTCTCTGCCCTCCTCCTTTCGACCTAAAAGCAGGGCATAAACTTCCCTTTGTGAAGGGGTCCCCCGCTCCTGTACCAGGAAGAGGAGAGAGTAACTCTCATCACTGGAGACAGTCAGCACTGAGGTGAGTCTGCATGAACAAACCTTACTAAAATAGCCCTTATCTTCCATTAGTTTCCCCCATGTATTTTCTAGTCACTTTCCCACAATTTATCATCCCTCGAAGCCCAAACAAAGGAAAGAGAGCGTTTGTTAAAATGGTAGATAAGTCCCTGAGTCTCACCACTTCTTTGAATTTCACTTCTTTTCTGAGAAATCTCATGCATGTAAAATATTAACAAAATTTATATTCCTTTTTCCTCTTAATCTGTTTTTTTTTGTCAATTAAATTTGCAGACCCCACACACTGAACCTAAGAGGGTAGAGGAAAAGTCTTTTTTTCCTCCTCAACAGAATCTACTTGCTAGTATTAGAATGGAACAATCTATTTTATATGGTGGCTGATTGAATCAAGGGGGGAGGGGGTGTAAAAAGGTGCAAAGGAAAACCCCAGAATTTCACCCTAACTAGATCCTGTTATTGTACCCACAACCTGCTCCTGAACTTTTACATATGGAATTTGCAGGTGGTGCAGAGGTGGAGCTCAAAAGACCAGGCTGCATGTCCTGGTTCTATCACTTCCAAGCCAGATGGATTGATTTACCTCATTTCAACTGCAGATTCTTTATCTGTGAAATGGGGATACGATTAATTGCCATCCTTACAGGGTTGGGAGCAACCTTACTGAAGCATCTGTAAGCTGTAAGTTGATTTGTAAATAGAAGGCATTATTAAATTCTATCAATACATAAAGCAATAAATAGTTCTAAAGGAGATGTAATCTTTATTTTTTCCTTAATTACTATGCAAGTGACACTCAAGGAAATGTTAGTTGTAGGAGATGATGTAAGATAAAATGGTGAAACAATTATGAATGACTCATAATACTCTTAAGGGTACACTTTGGCCTTACTCCATTTGCTTTCCTGAGAATAAATATCTTAAACCCCAGCAGTACATCAGTGTCACTCTCTGAAGGCTAAATACTGCAAAAATTTATATCTGATATTTAGGAAAAGTGCCAAACCTGTACTTATCTGTACACATATTAGATAAAAGATTTAGCAAACAGATGCTTCTTCTTGCAATCAGACAAGAATTTCTAATATTCTGACAACTTGTTAATCAACTGACATATGCTATCACTTTAGTAAACACAACACTCAGATTTTGCTTTATAGGGCATTTTCTGAGAGATGTAATGGTCCTGACTCATCAACACTATTCACTGGAAATCAAGGGAAGCTAGCCTCTGCCACCACCTTAAATTTACTTACTTGGGGAAAAAATAAATATGGGTATTGATTTGGCTTTTGTGCATTTTTTTTCTCAGTTGAGATTGCCTCTCACTGTTGTGGCCTCTCCCATTGCGGAGCACAGGCTCCGGACACGCAGGCTCAGCGGCCATGGCTCACAGGCCCAGCCGCTCCACGGCATGTGGGATCTTCCCGGACCAGGGCACGAACCCGTGTCCCCTGCATTGGCAGGCGGACTCTCAACCACTGCGCCAACCGGGGAAGCCCTGAGTTGAGATTTTTTAAAATGCCATCCTTTGAGATATTTGTAAAAGTAGTAGAATACCTTTATTACACAGATTTACACATATATGCGTAATATGTCAAAAATGTCTGTAGCTCCTGTATTAGTTTCCTAGGGCTGCTGTAACAAATTATAGCGAACTGGGTGGCTTAGAACAAGATAAATTTGTTTTTTCCAATTCTGGAGGCTAGAAGTCTGAAATCAAGTTGTCGGCAGGGCTGTGATCCCTCCAAAGCTTCTAAGGAAGAATCTTTCCTTACCTCTTCCAGCTTCTGGTAGCCCCAAGCCTATCTTGGCTCGTGGCACATAACTCACCTGCACGTGGACATCTTCCATAACAGTTCCAAATAGATCTGATCTTATGAGATGATCCTATAAGGCACGTGTGAGCCTTTTCTCCCAATACTGTTACTGTTGCAGAACTTCCTTCTTTTTTAAAGCTGAATAATATTCCACAAAATCAAAATCACTTTTCACCTCCTAACATCCCATATCCAATTTACACAGTAACATCTTTTAACACTACCTTGAAAATATATCCCAAATGTGACCCCTTCCCCCCGCTCCACTGCTCCCACCTTGTCAAAGTCACCATCTCCTCCCACATAAACTGTTCGGAAGATCCCGCTAACCCATCGCCCCGTGAAGAAGTTTGTAGTGACTCCTTTTTAAGGGATAGCACATCAAATCCTCAATATTCTCTCCCTACTTTTAATTATTCTGCATGCGTATGTGCGTTTGTGGGTGGGTACGTACCTATTTGTCCCTTCTCAAGGGATTCCCTGAGATTGTACGCTAAACTTTAAAATCAAATTAATTTGATCAATTCAAGTTATAAGCAGTTTATAGAGTCTTAGAGACTTGAATATAACCTTGGGACAGACAATGGGCTTTTTAACCAATGAAATGTAAGCAAGGGAAAGACCAAAAAGTAGTACTAAAGAAGTGCCCAAATGCAGATATTTCAGAGTGAGATATTAAGTGGTCTGATTACGCAACTTAAATATTTTAGCAGAGCTGTAACCCAAATGTACTAGTTTGAAACAGTATGTTCTGATGTAAATTATTTGCTTGGGGGAGGCAAGAACACCATCTTCTTAGGAGGATGTGGTTTTACTAAGTAGGAAGTGGAATCCTTGCTCTTCAATCTTCTGGAAGAATCATTTTCTGTGACAGGAAATTGGGTGTGTGGGCGTGCATGAGGCTGCAGGCGTGTGATGGAGGGGTGCTGGGGGGAATGGGGGTGTCCTCCTCTCTCCTAGGTTCTGGTGGTGGTTTGGTGTGCACTCTGAGACATGGAGATGCCTGGCGTACACCCTGTGATGAGCGTAGATCTAGCCAGGTCACATGGCAGCAAGCCTGGAGCTAGCAGACCTGGAAACACCTGGGTCTGGGGACTTTTTTTTTTTTTTTTTGCAGTATGCGGCCCTCTCACTGTTGCGGCCTCTCCCGCTGCGGAGCACAGGCTCCGGACGCGCAAGCTCAGCGGCCAAGGCTCACGGGCCCAGCCGCTCCGCGTTATGTGGGATCCTCCCGGACCGGGTCATGAACCCGTGTCCCCTGCATCGGCAGGCGGACTCTCAACCACTGAGCCACCAGGGAAGCCCTGGGGACCCTTGAGCAGGAGTAGTGACAATAATTTGTGCTCCTCGTCGAACTGCCCTTACACGTCCATGGAATGCCCAGGAAGCCTGTCTCCATTCACAGTGAGGTCCTGCCTCTGCTGGGCCGTGAGTCCCTTCTTCAGAGGCAGGGTAGCGGTGGACTTGACAGTGACCTTACAAAGAACAACCAGGCCCAGAGATGGGACATTTCCATGGTGGGCTGCCAAGGCTGAGGCCACGGTGTCTACAACTAGTAGAACGTGATGTATGTCACAAGGGACGTGGTCCTGAGGGTACACGAAAGCCCCGACGGGATGTTCAGAAATGCCTGAGGGGTACATGGAAATTGGTAATCTCATGGCAAATCCACGCAGCTCAGGCTTCATATTGGACATTTAAAAGGTGATATGACTTTCTTGTAGTCACAGGCTTGGGAGGCAGAAGACTTGAGTTACTCAAACTAATGTTAACACCAATATCAATAATTTGGTTGATATTTATTAAGTATTTCCTATGAACCAGGCCACATTTTAAGCTTCCTAAATTTTAGAATTATCTAGGAAAATTTCCGTTTTTAGAATCAGTTTCCACTTTGAATGGCTACAGAATATTTTCTTTTTTATTGTTGTCATTTCTCCTTTATTTTTTTTTATTTTTTATTTTTGGTACGCGGGCCTCTCACTGCTGTGGCCTCTCCCGCTGCAGAGCACAGGCTCCGGACGCGCAGTCTCAGCAGCCATGGCTCATGGGCCCAGCCGCTCTGCGGCATGCGGGACCCTCCCGGACCAGGGCACGAACCCACGTCCCCCGCATTGGCAGGCGGACTCCCAAGCACTGCACCACCAGGGAAGCCCTCTCCTTTATTTTTTAAAGACAATTTCTATAAAGTAAAATTTATACATGTTAGTGTATTAATTAGTGACAGTTTGGATACATGTATACAGTTCAACACCAAAATCAATATATGAAACAGTTTCATCTACCCAAAATTGTCTCCTGCTTCCTTTGAGGTTAACCTCTTACAGAACATTTTAATGTGACAAAGTTGAACCATCCATTTAGATAGAGGATTGAACCAGATCAGTTTAGAAGTGGAATCCTTAGTCTCTGTAACTCTTATGATATCATCTAAGTAGTCTCGGTAACCTTTGAGTCTTATGCTTCTGTGAATGATCTTGTTAATTAACTTCACTGACACATTAATTTGGGGGCAGAACAAAGGAAAAGTCCATGTTCATTTAAGAATGAGCCAGGGGGCTTCCCTGGTGGCACAGTGGTTGAGAATCTGCCTGCCAATGCAGGGGACACGGGTTCGAGCCCTGGTCTGGGAAGATCCCACATGCCGCGGAGCAACGAGGCCCATGAGCCACAATTGCTGAGCCTGCGTGTCTGGAGCCTGTGCTCCGCAACAAGAGAGGCCGCGATAGTGAGAGGCCCACGCACCGCGATGAAGAGTGGCCCCCGCTTGCCACAACTAGAGAAAGCCCTCGCACAGAAACTAAGACCTAACACAGCCATAAATAAATAAATTAATTTAAAAAAAAAAAAAAAAAAAGAATGAGCCAGGAAGGTGAAAGCAGGTCTGAAGCATCATGTCAAAGGGAGAAAATAGTAGCAAATAAATAGACCCTAAACACCTTGAAGAACAAGATGCACAGAGATTCTGAGTTTGAACTTGTGGACAGATAGGGAATCATGAACAGCACTGAACTCTTTGGTCAACTGTCGGGCCTTAAACAAGCGTTATTCCCGTGTAGGCACTAGTAATAGCCAACCTTTATTAGGTACTTACTATGTGCCTTGTATGCTCTAACCACTGGACAAATGTTGACTCATTAAATCCTCTCAAAAGCTCATTGAAATAGGTGCTGTTATTGTCTCAGTTCTACAGATGAGAAAATGGAGGCACAGAAAGACTGACTAACTTTCCCTAAGTCACACAGCCAGTACATATTGGGGCCAGAACCTGAACCCAGAGAGTTTGGCTCCAGGGTCTGTGCTCTTCTAAGAACTACACAGACTTCTCAAAATCGTGACTGAGCTGTTGACTTCCAGAATCCTGGAGCAGGCTATTTATCCTGTCTCTATGCATCTGGACATGAAAGAATACCTTCTTGGTACAGTAGTAGTAGGAAAACAGCTCCTCTAGGAAAGACACATTATTGGACAGCTTTTCCTTTAAAACTTTTCTCCTTGTTCACCACTTCACGGCAAGTCACAACAAACCTTTAGATCTCATTCAAATGGCTGCTCTCTCAATAAAAACCCAGAATGTCAAATTTATTCAATTCTTTTCTGTACCAGCCTGTGTGAATTACACACTCAGTACAGTAGCCAACACTTTTAGGTTTAAATTTTGATTCCATCACAAACCAACAATAGGACTTTTGTCAAGTCACTTGCCCTCTCTAAGCCTGTTTTCTCTTTGGTAAAATAGGGATGAAAATAGCACCAACCTCAGAGGATGTTGTGAGGATTAAATTAAAACAATGCATGTAAACCGCTCCCCACAGCTCCTGGTTGGTAGGGAGATTTCAATAACTCTTAGTTATTAGCTAAGATTCGGATTATGATGTTGATCATCATTATTGAAGGGAAAACAGTATTTTATTTTAAATAGTTCAAATGCTTTTTATTAAAAATTTTAATAAGATTGTTTATTTAAAAAGAATTTCTGAGCTTTTTGTAAATATCTAGGCTAGGGAAGTCCCTTCCAGGCACACTATACCCCCTACTCATGAGATCTTTTCAACAAAAATGTTTCTTGGAACTTTTCTTGTCAGGGCAGTATATTTTGGTGTTACAAGTTCACTACAAAATGATGATGAAGGTGATGATGATGACGATGACAGTAACAAACCTTTTCTCTTTGAGTACTCACATTGGAACGGTACCTAATTCGGCTGAGGATAATTCTGAAATTCCAATGGTATGAAGAGAAGTCTCTGAGTGAATGAACTGCATTACGCCTTGTTTGGCAAATTGGTTCTGTCAATCTAAGCTTCTAGCTCTCCTGAATGGGTTGGTAAGGCTCAGTTTTGCTGATGCAGGTTAGAGAAAAGAGGATGTTCAGAAAACAATAGAACTTCGCTTTTCCACAGATATTACCCTGAAAAAAGCAGATCCATCTGGGACCCCCCTTCAAGGCAGTTTTATAGTCAGAGCAACCAGAGGACATGAAACTATAAACCATACTATTTTTAAATTTTTTTCTAACTTTCAAACCATGCAGACTTTTCTTCAAGTTTTTATGGTGCCTTTTAGATGAACACAACTTTAGTCAAGTCAGAATAGAAATGGATGGTGACACCTTCAACCTTTTGTTACCTATAGCAGTAGAGGTGGCAAGAATATAAGAATAGGAACAAAAAGTCTGAAGTGGAGAGCGTCCTTTGACTGCTGTATCCATTCACCACTGCCTTTGTCCTCTCTCTGTCATGGAACTTGGGCTTATTTACTGAGCGCTCATCCCCAGCCTGTAGTATGAGGAAGGCTGCCAAAGAAGAATCTCCCCTGGGAACGTCTCCAGACAGCACATTCCTGCAAATCCCAGGGACTCTCCATTTCACAGCCAGGAAAATAACAGAGCCCCCAAACGAGGCAAATTTCACACAATGGACTTGGGGACAGATGGGAGAGTGTCTCTGTTTCCTTTAAAAACCAAAGAACAGGGGCTTCCCTGGTGGCACAGTGGTTGAGAGTCCACCTGCCGATGCGGGGGACACGGGTTCGTGCCCCGGTCCGGGAAGATCCCACATGCTGCGGAGCGGCTGGGCCCGTGAGCCACGGCCGCTGAGCCTGCGCGTCCGGAGCCTGTGCTCCGCAACGGGAGAGGCCACAACAGTGAGAGGTCCACATACTGCAAAAAAAACAAAAACAAAAATAAAAACAAAAAAACCCCCAAAGAACAGAGATACCTGAAAAAGACTCACTCATCCAAACACAAAGGCCAGTTCCCCGTGGGACTCCCACCTTCCTCTCTGCTTTCAGAAGCAACTCCATTTCTCTGCTCTGAAGTCTCAACTTGCCGCCAGGCAAAGGGCAGCAACTGAAATAAAGGCTTTCCAACGCTGATGTATTTAGGACAAAAAAAAACTAGCACTGGAAAATGTTATTCTAACTTTAGTTTGGGATTTTGTATAATGCATGAACATGTGTAGATAACCAGACCCAATAGCCTCTATAGTAGGACAAAATCTGTACATTTTCCATGGTTAGCAGAGATGAACTGGCATAATATATTCAACTATTGCTATTAAGTATAGCTTGTTTCTGGGGGAAAAAATCCCTTAAAGCCTTTTGAATATTAGTAAATTATCTTGCAAAATAGTAATGTAGTGAGCTTGGGTTTTTCCCTGTTTTACAAGCGTTGGGTGCTTTATTGCCTATAAATTGCTCAGCGTTAGAAGCGCCGTGTACAGGCTGCCACGAAAATAAGATGGCGACCAAAATGAGAACAGAAACTTAATCCCATTTTTCTAAGAGAAGCACCCTCTCCCTTGGAAGAGTCCTGGCAATCTAGGATGCCTGACCCTGGCCCAGTGAACCCAGGGTAGGTTAAGTCCTCAGTAGAATTTGACTGACTTGCTGAGTGATTGTGTACCAACATCTTGTCCAGATCAGTATTTCGTTCCTTCATTTACCATGATTTTTTTTTTTTTTTTGAGGTACACGGGCCTCTCACTGTTGTGGCCTCACCTGTTGCGGAGCACAGGCTCCGCAGGCTCAGCGGCCATGGCTCATGGGCCCAGCCACTCCGTGGCATGTGAGATCTTCCCAGACCGGCGCACGAACCCGTGTCCCCTGCATTGGCAGCCGGACTCCCAACCACTGCGCCACCAGGGAAGCCCCCATTTACCACGATTTTTAAAAAAATTCATTAAATAATGGCTAGGCATTGGGACATAGTAGGGAACAAAATAAATTCCCTGTCCTTGTGGAGTAGCCTTCTGGTCACGCAGACAACAGTAAACAAGGACTGATAAATGCAGCGAAGCAAAACAAGGCAGGATAAAGGGTAAAGAGTGATGGCAGTGTGCTTTGGGGGGCAGGGGCTGGAGATTAGGGAAGATGTCTCTGATGAGGTAACGCTGATGCTCTGAGGACCTAAATGAGGTGGCAGAAGGAGCCATGCTGGCACCTAGAGGAAAAACGTTCCAGGTAGAAGGAACAGCAAACACACTCAAACGTCTGGAGGCAAAGCATATCTGATAAACAGAGAGAGCACCATGGAAGTCTCTAGGGGAGACCAGAAAAGACAGAATAGAGAGGAGACTGGTAGAACGCGGTCAGGAAGGTCCAGCCCCCGCGGTCAGAAAGGTCCAGCCCCGGCCAAACCGTGAGGGTCTCGTAAATGTCGTGCTGAGCGCTGATGAGAAGCGGTATTCATCAAGAGCCTTCTTGCCCCAAAGCTCTGAGTTTTAATGCCCTTGCTCATTTAAAGGTAACTAAAAATAAAAGTGGCCACAGCACAAAAATTCAATATGCGGAGGATCTTTGGAAGTGTTGCTGTATCTCAGGCTTCTGAAGAGTTAACTAAGCTTGTTAGAGCGGCCAACCTTCCTGCCGGGTTCCAGGCCCTGCTGGCAGCCGCAATCTCGTGAATTATACCCCTTCAGCCCCTGGATCGCGAGCTTGGCAAGCACAGCCAAGAGAGGACTTACATACATCTTCAGAGCTGCTGTTTGATGGTCCAGATGAAAAACGGCCTCTTTAGACTGTGGGGTTTTTCTTTGCTTAAAAGAAGAATGATTTCTCCAGCAACTGAGAGGTGGGGTGCTCTGGAATGCAGGGTGTCCTTGGATGCCAACACACGTGAACGCTGATAATGTCAGGCAGCGGCCAGGGAGAGCCCGAGACTGGCCTAGTGAACGGGCTGAACGGGGGCAGCCCCCTCTGCTTCTGTGGGGGAGTCAGGGAACCCTGATATATTGGGCTAGCCGGTTCCTTCTTCCCACCCCCCTTTATCATTCAGAAAGGAACCTCATTCTTTAGTAATCAGCTCTTCACTCTGCCATGTTTCTCTTAAAAAAGAAAATGCAGGGATCCCACAGAGGGAGAGACTTCTCGACATGCCCACCCCTCCACAAAAGGTCTCCACAGCCCAGATGATATGGCCTGCGGTACTTGAGACCCTGCTGAAAAGTTCTCTTTGGAAGGAGGCCGTGCTCTAGTCAGACAAACTCAGCACTGAATCCCAGCTTATCTACCTACTCGCGTGTGTCCTTGGGCAAATTACATACTTTCTGCAAGCCTCGGTCTCTTCATCTGTAAAAATAATAATTCCCTCCTTATATGTAGGCTTTAGGGACTGGAAGTTATATACCTGTAGCCTTACCTACATCCCTATCTTACATATTACCTAGTGTCTAGTAGAAACTTAATTCTTGATGGGCATAATTTTTATTACTATTAATAATAATTCATTTTATTACTATTATTAATGATAATCTAACATTCTTATTACTATTACTAATAACAGTTCAAATCTTATACTTTTGAGGTCCCTATGGTACATGTCCCTAGAGACTCCAAGAGTTCGATTTCAGCAGCAGTCTGAGAAAGAAAAGTCTTCCAGAATCAGGATCCTAAGGGTCTCTCCATTAGCAAAGTCTGAGGTTTCAAGGGAAGACACAACGCCTAGATCAGGGAGGACAAATGTTTCATAAACCTGTTACCACCCTCTGCTCCAGGACTTCTTCCATCCATCACATTTTTTCTTTACCACAGAGTCCTGTCCGGAATCTGCTCAGAATCCTTCTCAGCTCAGTACCCGCAGCATCCTCTAACAATAGATGGCAACTATCAAAGGAGATAAAACCTAATTCCTATACTGGGTCTAAGTGACGACTAGAAAATATTGGTTTTACTTCTGGGTATACATCTGGAGAAAAACATGGTTCAAAAGAACACACGCACCCCAATGTTCACTGCAGTGCTGTTTATAACAGCCAAGATATGGAAGCAACCTAAATGTCCATCAGCAGATGAACGAATAAAGATGGGGTACATATATATAATGGAATATTACTCAGCCATGAAAAAGAATGAAATAATGCCATTTGCAGCAACGTGGATGGACCTGGAGGTTATCATACTAAGTGAAGTATGTCACACAGAGAAAGACAAATATCTATGATGTCACTTTCATGCAGAATCTAAAAAAAAAATGATACAAGTGAACTTATTTATAAAACAGAAACAGACTCAGAGACTTAGAGAACGAATTTATGGTCACCAGGGGTGAAGGGTTGGGGGGAAGGACAGTTAGGGAGTTTGGGATTGACATGTGCACACTACTATATTTAAAATAGATAACCAACAAGGACCTACTGTATAGCACAGGGAACACTGCTCAATATTCTGTAATAACCTAAATGGGAAAAGAATTTGAAAAAAGAATAGGTACATGTATATGTATAACTGAATCACTTTGCTGTACACCTGAAACTAACACAACATTCTCAGTCAACTATGCTTCAATATAAAATTAAAATTAAAATAAAAAGAAGTAAAACACTTTTAAAAAAAGGAAATATTGGTTTTGTGTGAGGGAGGGGAGTAGGGTTAGTGAGGAAAGGGGTTTGTTGATGGATATAATCATATAATGGAAGGCCAATGAGTAGTTCACAGCTTTCAGCGTTGGGCAGAGTGGAAAGAGCCTCAGGCTCTCAGAGGCGGGAGGGCCAGGGTACCTGGCCCCTTACAAGATCACCATCCCATGCCTGGCAGAGAGGGGCCTCTCCATCTCAAGCTGGGTTTTTCATGTATAAACCGCAGGAAAAATAAAGACACCTTGACTTTTGGCTGTTAACCAACGAACGACTGCACAAATACCATGACAAAGTTTTCGAATTCCACAAAATTCTGAAAAGGACACCCACAGGGCATTGCTTTGCTTTACATTTTTGTTACATCTAAAGTAACACACACACACACACCCCCCACTCGTGCACACACACACACAACCTTTCCAATGTCTCTCGTAGGTGTAGGTGTTATTCAGTGCTTTTTATCAGGAAGATGAAAGGGGTTCTTGGCAGCAGAGATTAGAGAGGTCCAAGCAAGACAGTTTTACCAGTTTACTGTCATCAGATAAAAGTAAGTGTGTTTTCTGATTTTTTTTTTCTTTTACCATTCAAGAAATGTATTTTCCTTCTGAAAGGAGATTATGTAAAACCCAAAGCTATACAGTTAACTTTTAACTTCTCCAAGTATCATTCCTTTCCAGAAAACTTTCTCTTTCAGCTATAACAACAACCAAACTGTTGCCTCTGACCCAGGCTGTTCCGAACATGGATTTCAGTAGGTCCTCCCTTGAACTAGCTTTCACCAGCAACAGGAAATGCCTTCCCAGGACATCCCCCGTTTTGGGAATGGTCTGATGGGTTTTCCTGGTGATTTATTTATCAAGCAAGGAGGGACCGAGGGAGGTGCTTTTCTCTCAACCTAGCCACTCCATTTTAGTAAAAAGTACCTTTGAAATTTTAAAAATGATTTGCCCAAAGATCTAAAAAAAATCTTTTGAAGCTGTAGGAAAATGATTTTCACAAAATTAGCATTTAGTCTTCTGCTGGGGAGGGTGCGTGCAAGAAGGAAAGGTAACTGAATTTGCAGTACTAAAGGGTGTGTCTTGAATCATGGATTTTATAAACTGTCTTGTCACCTTAGCCTCTGACAAAAAGCAGCAGTAGTTCACACAAAGAAAAAGCAAAGGCTTGAGAAACTCGCTTAATAAAGCTCCATCGAACTGCCTTTTCCTGCTGTAACTAGGCGACAGGATAGTTTGAACTCAGTGTTGAAAACTTAATATTTAATTTAATATTCAATATTACTTTTTTTCTCTGCTCCCACCTTCCACCATGCTCTGTCAAATACCTTTTGCCTGTCCCTTAATGACAACTTTGCTAGATGCTATAGACTGCTGGTCGCTTTCCCCTATAAAAAATCCAGGTCGGTTTAAAACGCCAATCTCGTATCCAGTCAAAATCTCATGTCTTCTGTCCCCCAGCACAGGCTGGGCTGTGGCTCTAGGGACACCCTGTGGGGACGGGACACGGTCTGCCTCTGGGCCCCTCTACCCCACCCTCCTCCAAAATCTGACTCCTCAGTGGGTTTGGGGCAGTGAGAAGGGATCAGATGAAATCTCTCCGGGTAGTGTTCTTTGCTTCTTGGGCTGACACGGACAAGCTCTTAGCATCTACTGTGTAAATGTGACTCTTGAGCACCTGACTGAATCTTCTGGCTAACTTTGCAGGGTCTACACAGTTCCTAGAGATGGGAGAACAGGCCCTTGTTCAACCTCTTCCACCCACCCACCCCCAGCTCCCACTACCAGCAGCGTTCCCCTGCCTCTGTCCCCGTCCCCACCCCCAGCCCCATACATGCATCCTCTTAGAAACTTGGGAGCCTTGTCTGCTAGTGGAGAACTTTCAAGATGGCCCCAGCCTGCCCTCCCCCATGGGCCACACAAGAAACTTACCCATCCTTGCCACTCACACACTGCAAGGACCACTGGCTTCAGGGCCAGTTCTTTTCTCTGCTTTGCTCTGCCATCTTTCTCCTGTTCCCTCTCCCCAGGTCAGCCAGGCACAGAAGCTGACTGGCTGGCCCGTCACCTAAGCAGAGGTGGCAAGCGAGAGGGGTGCCAGTCTTGCCCTCTTGCCAGTACGCTTCTCTTCAAAGTCAAGCTTCCCTTGGCTTTTAAGAAGGGAAAAGCGTCCCTCCTGTCTCCAGGGGAGCGGCTGCTCTGTCACAGCGCATTCATGGCACAGTCTCTGATACCACAGGAAACCTGCTCTCCCCTTCCTCCCTTCCTGGAGCACAGCTGTTGCTTCAAGTAGCTGGGCCTGTTCTTCCTGAAGCCTTGGGGAAGGTGCCTGCTTCCACTTGTTGGGGGTTATCTTTGGTGTGTGGGATGCTTGGAGCCTGTGTTCTCAGATTCAGTCCCTAGTTATGGATTCCAAGGGAAGAGGCAAAAGGCCCAGTTAATATTCTCTCATATCCCCATCTAAACATCTCCTGAAACTGACCTCCATCAAACCACAAACCTTTCCAGACTGCCCAGTTCATTCACCCATTTAACAAATATCTCGAGTGCCTACACTGTTCTGGGAACTGTTGAAGGCACCAGGGATATGGCAGCAGTGGGACAGACGGGTGACCTCTCTCAGCTTACAGTCTACTGGAGGTGAACACCTTAGACAGGTATGCCCGCGAGATGACTTCAGATAGCGCTAAGCACTCTGCGATAGTAAAATGCAGGTAGAATGGTTACCAGGAGAAGGGTGCCATTTAAGATTGGTGGCCAGAGAAGGCTTCTTGAAGGGGAGATCACCAAACTGGACCTAAATGATTCCCAAGCGGGGCAAACGCAAAGGCCCTGAAACGAGAGTTTGTTTGGCATGTTGAAGGAATTTAAGATAAGCAAGTGGTGGTCTTCCCAGTCTCTTCTTAGACTTAGGCATCCCAAGATGCTTCTCCCAGCCCTCTGCTTGCTCCAGGCTAGTACGTGAGATAAAGAACTCCACTGTTCATCTCGTCTTAGTGCACTTGTACACGTGAGGCCGTTAACAGCTGTCTCTTTAGACTTAGAAATTCTACTTTTCTTCATAAATGAGCATTCCATCCATTTATTGGGGTCACGTGCCAGGAAGCATCCTTATCAGTAGCTCTGGTCAAACTGTCACCCATGTAGACACCAACCACCAGGAACTGGAAAACCAGAGCTATAAGACTTCCCATGCCTAGTATCTTCCTAATGGGGCTTACAGATGAATTTACTTGCACGTTAAAATGTGTATGTTACATCTTAAAGCATTATAAAATAAAAATATGCTACTGTGAGGCTTACTTACTAGAATAAAATATGGATCATGAATGAAAAAGAAATAATGCCCAAGAAAGCTCTGAGGTGCCATTTCTCCAGTTGGTTTATTACTTTGAAATAAGAGAACTCTCACTAGAATTGCCCATTTTGTTAAAATTGCCTTCATAACATTCATGCCCCAAATAGCCTATTTCTTAGCGGCATGGAATTTTGGAGCTGAAAGATATCTTTGACATTATTAAGGAAAACCCTGAGATGTTGGATGAGATAACAGATATTCAGAAAAGCTAAGCAGCATTCCGAATTCACTTAGCGTCATAATTGCCAGAGTTGAACTTGAATTCCAACTCCTCTACTCCAAGTCCACTAGTCTTGCCACTACACTGCAGGACCTCTAAGCTAAGACATGTTACGTGATATACATTATGTCAAACACCAGGGCCAACTGTGTTCTCAGCAGTTAGACTATGGTGGAGGCAGCCTTCAAGATGGCCCCCAATGATTCCCACCTCCTAATATTCACACCCTTCTAGAATCCCCTCCTATATAATACCAAGGTTGGTCTAGGTGACCAACAGAATATGGAAGAAGTGATGGTATGCCACTTTCAAGATTGGTTATAAAAAGCTGTGGCTGCCATCTTGGTTTCTCTCTCGGTTCACTTACTCTGGGGAGAACCGGCTGCCATGGTGTGAGGATGCTGAGACAGCCTATGGAAAGACCCACATGGTGAGAAAGCGAGATACTCAACCAATAGCCAGCAACACATGAATGAGCTTGGAAGCACATCCTCCAGCCTCATGTGACTGCAGTCCCAGCCAACAGGGTGACTGCAACCTCATAGGAAATCCTGAGCCTGAACCACCCAGCTAAAGTGCTCCCAGATTCCTAATGCAAAAAACACACAAAAACCTGTGAGATAATAAATATTTGCTCTTTAGGCTGACATCTTGAGGGGTCACTTTTTGTGCCACTAAAGGTAACAGATACAGGCAGAGTGCTTCAATTCTTCTAAATCATCCTCAGTACCATGTGATGGGCTGTATTACTCAGGGATAACTCCATCTTCTCGGCCCTTCTCACACAGGAGAGAGACAGACAGACACACTTGCTCTGTTCAAGGACCTGCCTCAGCTCAGTCTCTGCCAACTGGGATGTAGAGGGGAGAGTGGGGTCCTGCCAAACACCAACACCACCTCCTTAAGGACAACTCATGGCAGGTGTCAGCCTGTGTTCAACTTTCCTTGGAAAACCTGGAACAAAGGCCTGGCAGTAGTTTGATGTTCACAGAGAAGAGTGAATATAAGGCATGGCTTTAGGCAGACTTCCTTTAGACATGCACAGTCTTGCTGCTATTTGCACGCTTTCAGAGAACTGCAAATTTCCAGAGGCTGCTCTTTCGCTGCCCTGGATTTGGTGGAAAAGATTTTTGAAGATGTCAATGAACTCAAATTTCATACCTTCTTAACCTGTTCCAGGTATGTGGATACTTTCTTAAAAATTGCAATTTAGGGCATGGAATATACTTACGCTGGTGTGCCTTGGGTCTTAAAGGCACCACCTGGCACCTGAGTCACCCTACCCTTGTTCCTCTGCTAGATTATGTCTCTTTCTTTATTCAGATATCAGTCTGAGTGCACTAGATTCATAAAGTTTTCCTAAAGAGACGCTATATCTAGTTAGTATCATTTCTTACCCTTCTTACCACTAGTCCTCAAGCTTGAGTAGATCTGAGCTTGCTTCAACATCCTGTTTGTCTCTGGGGGTGTCTTTTCCGGTTCCCCACATTAATTCTCTGAATTGAAGAACATTCTAGACTTTGAACAGGGGGGGCTTAATAAATGTCACCAAATAGTGCCAGTGCCTGAGAGGCTGGCATGTAAGGAAGGAGTTGAATCATGGTAATCATGGCAATTCAACTTGGGAAAGCAGTGATGAGAGGGAAATATCTAACACTAAATACTTACATTAGAAACCAGAAAATGCCTAAGTTTCTACCTCAAGAAACTAGGAAAAGAGAAGAAAGAAAGAAAGAAAAAGTGACAGAGAGAGAAAGAGAGAGAGAGAGAGAGAGAGAAAAGGAAGGAGGGAAGGAAGGAAGATCCGTGGTCTACTAGTTACATGGATGGGGACATAGGGACACAAATGTCTTGTGTGCATCAGTAACGTCTTTCAAGAGTACCCAACTGTCACACAGTCAGAGGTGAAGGTTGGGTCAGAACTACACAAAGGCAGGACAACAGTGAGATATGAGGGAATCTTGGAAGCTTTCTTGCCCCTCTGCAGCCTTCCCTCCCACAATGCCTGAAATCCACGATTACAATACATGTCTACATTACAGTGATAGTCTTTTGAAATGCAGATACTCTTAGGAGTATTAACCAGCTCTCCGTTCTTAATATTTTATGCTGAACAGGTTGACCAGAACACATTTCCTCAGGGCTCCTAGAGAGGAAGAGTTTTATGGAAAAGAAAGAGATAAGAGTCAGCCAAACTTTGACCAAGAGATAGCTTGTGAGGGCAACTGTTTCGTTGGGGACACAGAACTGCTCACTCATTTCTTATAAAGACCTGATGTCAGATGCGAGGTTGTTTACTTTTTGTAAAGTTTACAGGTAAGGAACTGAAAGTTAAGCACTCTTAGGAATTACAAATAGAAAGTTGAATTTTAGAATAAGAATTTATAGACTTGCGGGGACTTGGTAATTAATGGTATTAAATTCAAGCACTTTGGGTACTACCACGTTGGTATTTCAATTTTAGCCACAGTAAAGCCAGGAAGTGCAAAAGTTGAAGTTCTCACGGCGAGAGTAATTTATCCCTATTACACACTCTTGACAGAATTCTTACAAGCCCGAGAAATTTGTGTTTCTGATATACTCAGTTTGTTGAGCTCCTTTGGCAAAAGAGGACAGCACAGTTAGCTCCTTCTGGGCAGTATGGCTACATTTTCAGCCTCACGATAGGACTCATGGCATTTAGTTTGAAAGGCAGAGAGGAAAATCCATTTGTAGAACTTCTTGAGAGACATAGGGGCCAAAATAGAACACAGAGAGACAGGGACCAAAATAGAACAGGGAAACCATTGTTTTACTTTTCTCTATGGAAAGAGAGCATTCAAGTTTGACATAACAAGTTTTTTTCTAATTGGAAGTTGAAATTAAGAATACCATTCACATAGCATCAAAAATGTGAAATACTTAAAAGATAAATTTCACAAAAGATGTGCAATACATGTACACTGAAAACAACAAAATATTGCTTGAAAGGCTAAAAAGACCTACATAAATGGAGAGACATATATTGTGTTAGTGGGTTGGAAGATTTAATATTGTTAAGATGTCAGTTTTCCCCAAACTGATGTATTCTGATTGACATCCCAGAAGGTTTTTGTGTTGAAATTGACAAAATGGTTCTACATGTATATCCAATGGAGAGGACCTAGAGTCACCAAAACAACTTTGAAAAAGAAGAACAAAGTTGGAGGACTAATACCATCTGATTTCATGACTTATTGTAAAGTTATAGTAATCAAGACAGTGTGGAATTAGCAGAAAGACTGACAAAGAGATCTCAGAGTAGAGAATTGAGAAACAGACCTACATGTATATGGACAATCGATTTTTGAAAAAGATACAAAGGCAGGTCTATGGGAAAGAACAGTCTTTTCAACAAATGCTGCTGTAACAATTGGATGTCTATATGCAAAAAAAGCAAAGAAAAACTTCAATTGGTATCTTGCACCAGATAAAAAAGTAGTACTACATAAATCATAGACCTAACTGTGAAACCTAAAACTATAAAACCTCTAAAAGAAAACAGAAGAGAAAAATCTTTGTGACCTTGGGTCAGGCAAAGATTCCTTAGATCTGACACCAAAACCAAAATCCATAAAAGAACAAATTGACAAAATGGACTCATCAAAATTAAAAACATCTGCTCTTCAAAAGACACTGCTAACAGAACAAAAAGATAAGTCAGGGGCTGGGGGAAGATCTTTGCAAGTCATGTATCTGATAAAGAATCTGTATCTAGAATATATAAAGAACTCTCAAAACTCAACCATAAAAAAAAAAAAACAATAAAAAAGTGAACAAAGGATTTGAACAGATACATCTCCAAAGAAGATATAAGGATGGCAAATGAGCACACAAAAATATTCAACAGAATTGTTCATTAAGGGTATACAGATTAAAACCACAATGAGATACATAGCTTTTAGAATGGTTAAAATGAAAAAGACTGATAATACCATGGGTTGGTGAGGAAATGGAGGTGCTAGAACTCTCCTACACTGCTGTTGAGAATGTAAAATGGTACAAGCAGTGTGGAGAGCAGTTTGATAGTTTCTTAAAAACTTAAACATATACTTACCATGTGATCCAGCCACTCCACTCCTAGGATTTACTCAAGAGCAATGAATGTGTTTAAAAATGAAGCTGGGATTTGTTTTAATCAGGTCTGGTAAGACATGCAGATGTAGAAATGACTGTCAGGAAGGAAGATGGTTTACTCACAGTTGCCTAGAAACTGCAGGCATGGCACACCATGTAGGGGTACCACACCAGGAAGCACTTGGCTCAATCAGGAGGCAAAAGGAGTGAGGCGAAGATAAAGGCAAGAGCTTTTACTGTGGTGTTTTCGAGAAGGAATGAGCGAGTCAGGGTAAGCTGGACTGGCTAGTATGAATGATTTCAACAGTCTCCAAAGTGTGGAGGTTGCTCCTAGTTGTTGTCTGATACCTGGCCTGGGGGTAGTTAGTGCAGGTGGATAGTGGTCCAGATTGTAAGAGCACCAAAAAAGAGGCATTGGGGAGTAAGTGCTCTGGATTGATTAGTTTGCACATGGAATGCACACTTGACTGGGGGGCAGCCTCTCCAAGATCACCAGATGTCGTCACATCAGAAACACATGGTTAATACAGAAATCAGATGTCCATGCAAAGACTTTACATGAATGTCCATATCAGCTTTATATGTAATAGCCTCAAACTGAAAACAACCTAAATACGTGTTAACAGCTAAATGGATAAACAGATTGTGGTATATCCAAACAATGGACTACTACTCAGCAACAAAAGGAATAAACTATTGATAAATGCAACAGCATAGATGAATCTCAAAATAGTTATGCTAGGTAAAAGACGGAGAAAAAACAGAGTATGTATGATTCCATTCATTCTAGAAAATGCCAACCAATTTATGGTGACAGAACATAGATCAGTGGTTGTCTGGTGACAAGGTAGGATAGGGAGCAACATTAAAAATGGGAACAAGAGGAGCTTTCCTGGTGGCGCAGTGGTTGAAAGTCCGCCTGCTGATGCAGGGGACATAGGTTCGTGACCCGGTCCGGGAAGATTCCACATGCCGCGGAGCGGCTAGGCCCGTGAGCCATGACCGCTGAGCCTGCGCAATCCGGAGCCTGTGCTCCGTAACGGGAGAGGCCACAACAGTGAGAGGCCCGCATACCACAAAAAAAAAAAAAAAAAAAAAAAAAAATGGGAACAAGAAAACTGTGGCGGTGATGGACATGCCATTATCTTGATGGTGGTGATGGCTTCACGGTATATACATACAACAAGTCTTATCAGATCGTACAATTTATTATTTTTTGAAGATGAAATGAATCTTTAATAAACTCCAGTAGACAAAGACTTTCTGAATTTCAAAGTGGGAGAACATATCACTAAGGAAAAGATAGATGGGTTTGGCTTTATAAAGAGTTGAATATTCCATATGTCCTCAAATAGTGCAATTTAAATGTGTATAGTTCTGTAGCTCATTTATACCTCCATAAAGCTATTTCGAACAACTGCCTTTCAAGGTAATGTTTTACATCCTAGTCTCTGAGGTTATCTTATCAGAGTACAGAAAACCCTTACCCCGATTTGAGGTACCAGAGGGGCCCAAATGATGTCTAGATATGTCCACAGATCCATGATCTCTTGGGAAGCAAAGGATTCCCAAGACTGGACTAGGAATTTATACGCTTGGGTTTTAGATCCAGCTCCACCACTGATTTTCCATGTCATTTTAGGCAAAAAAAACTCCATTTCTACGGACCTCAGTTTTCTTGTGCTTAACGTGGGACTTAGATATTCTCTGAGCTCGTCATCTTGGACAATCTGTGATTCTGAGCTTCTGAGCAGTGGACTCAGCATTGCGACTTAGGGTTACATGGATCTGCCCAAGTTGCCCTGCTGAGACAGTTCCAGATAACCCCTGATCAGATGTCCAGTGAGGTCAGCCATCTGCCAAGGGCAAAAAGGAAGACGAGGGGGCTTCCCTGGTGGCGCAGTGGTTGAGAGTCCGCCTGCCGATGCAGGGGACACGGGTTCGTGCCCCGGTCTGGGAGGATCCCGCATGCCGCGGAGCGGCTGGGCCCGTGAGCCATGGCCGCTGGGCCTGCGCGTCCGGGGCCCGTGCTCCGCGACGGGAGAGGCCACAACAGTGAGAGGCCCGCGTATCGCAAAAAAAAAAAAGGAAGACGAGGAAAGGGTGCAGGAGTGGCAGCTTAACAAAAGTGGCCTGGCAACGCGCGGAGTGTTATATGTGGAAAACACACTTCACGTGAAATATACCACCTAAACCAATGTTAGGTGTGCAGATCAGTGGCATTACGTGCATTCACATTGTTCGGCAACCGTCACCACCATCCACCCCCAGGACTCCTTTCATCTTTGCAAAACTTAAACTCTGAACCCGTTAAACAATAACTCCGAATTCTCCCCGAGTCTCTGGCGAGCCACCATTCTACTTTCTGTCTCTATGAATCTGACTACTCTTGGTGCCTCATATAAGTCGAATCACACAGTACCAAGTGCTCTTATATTATCTCCTTTAATCCTTCCAAAAAGTAGAAATTATCCTTTTTTGAAAAAATGGTGAACAAACTAAGACTTTGAGTGGGGAGCTCGCACAACTACCACATCAGTGAGCCAGGATTGAAACACAGGTCAGCTAGCTCCAAAGCCCTAATCCTTCTATTACTGTAATCAGATAATAACACAGTCAGTGAAAAGGCAGTGATCCAGCAAAGTGGGGACAGAAGATGGAAAATAGTATACAGGTCAGTGGAATTACTGCCAGTCCTGATTAGACTATAATAGGCCTCTAAAACCTTAGTGGCTCAGTCTATCTCTATAAATTAATGTGTGTGTGTGTTTATTTATATTACTTAGGTTTATTCCTAAAACCAAGGTGAAACAAAAATGAGAGACAATGTGTAAAGCTCCAAGCTCTTCCTGAAACAAGCATAATATCGTATAACCACTGTCTATGTTTTTATTACTTCCCATGTTTAGAGTGAAATGTCTCTAGAAAACACAGAATAAGATTCCAGACAGACATAACCACAAGTGGTGTCCTTACCCTCAAAAGCGTAAACTAACCCTTTCCCGGCTGCTGTTTCAGCTGTTGGTGGATCCTAGGGTGCAGGATTGCAAACCTTAATGTTACATGAAGGAACATTTGCTTCCAAGACCAGCTGTAGTCAATCAACCCCAGAGTGAGCCAGACAGTCAGTCCCACAGCCAGACCTCATGGTGGAAAGGATAAAGGGCCTGCCTGTGATGGGCCTACTGACTTTAGGGTAACAGTTCATGAAGGTGACAATAGGCCCTACGGCCCAAGAACACTGGATTTGCACCCAGCAGGCACCCTATTGAGTAAGTCAGCTTTGTTGACATTCAAGAATTTATTTTTTTTTCAAACAAAACTGTTCTTAGGTTTATTCTTAACTCCAGCATGCATGAATTTCTTTCCTTTTCTCTACGGGTCTTATGAAACTTATTTATTCATTAATAAAGAAACTTGAGAGCATTCCACAGTTTCTAGGAAGAGATTGTTTTTAATGAGAAAAAAAAATCCAAACTTAGAGTCTTCCTTTCTTGCTAGAACATTTGGCATTGCTTTTAAAATAAAGCAATACAATCTTTCTTGACAAAGAGAACTTGTACTTTTTAAAGGGAATAGGAAGTACAAGGTAAAGTTTTTTTTTTTTTTAAGTATTAGACAATAAATGAAAAAGGCATAATATGTTCTACCTTATTTAGTCCAAAAGGAGATTTACTGGATGTTGAGGGGGATTGTGAAGTCTCACAGAAGTAACATAATCTCCCCTTTGTAAAGACCATCATTACACTGAAAGCCACTGCCTATTTCTGTATCCTTCATGCTGAAAGAGCTAGAAAATGCTATTTCACAAAAGAAGAATTTTTTTGTAATTCATTAACTTCCAGTTTTTTTTGTTTTTTTTGTTTTTTTTTTTTTTTTTTTTTCGGTACCGGGG
>NW_006769699.1:105184-110138 GCF_000442215.2 Lipotes vexillifer | reverse complement strand
TTTTGCGGTACGCGGGCCTCTCACTGTTGTGGCCTCTCCCGCTGCGGAGCACAGGCTCCGGACGCGCAGGCCCAGCGGCCATGGCCCACGGGCCCAGCCGCTCCGCGGCACGCGGGATCCTCCCGGACCGGGGCACGAACCCGCGTCCCCTGCATCGGCAGGCGGACTCCCAACCTCTGCGCCACCAGGGAAGCCCAACTTCCAGTTTTGACACATACAGCAAATATTTTACATACTTATTCACCAGGGAGGGTTTTTAAAAGGCTAAGTACTTATCCAGTAAATGAGAAGGAAAGGAAATGGGAATGGGTGCTCTGTCTCTAGCTGTGGATATTTACCAGAATAATAGCGTTTTGTTTCTACAGTGCCTCACTACCATTTGCAATCTGGGCATTTACAGCAAATGCACACTAGTCAAACCAGAGTTTAAAATACATAAAAGCACATCAGAAGAAAATCATACACTCATTGCATGATGTATTCAGTGCTGAGAGAGGGAGAGACAGAGAGAGTTTATTATCCATAGGCAAGAACCAAAGTGTTCTTGCAACAGTGGAAGAAGTAAGAGGGAGGAAAGAAGGAGGCAGAGCAAGAGGGAAAGGCTGTTCTAACCTAAAATGCCAGGTCTGGCCTATGGCCACAAAACTTCACTACTTTGGTTAACAGCAAGGGACTTAACTTTTATCTGAAAACTTACATGATTGGGGTTAGTATGGAAAAAACACCAAATTTGGAATTAGATTCACATCTTAGCACTGCCACTAACCCATTGTGTGACCTCAAGTAATCCACCCATCCCTTCTGGCCCTCAGTTCCTGAGCCTATAAAATGAGGGGACTGGATTAAATCCTTCCCTTGGGTCTATATAGCATTATTTTTATTTATTTATTTATTGGCCGCACTGCGCGGCATGTGGGATCTTAGTTCCCCAACCAGGGGTCGAACCCTCAACCCCTGCATTGGAAGCTTGGAGTCAACCACTGGACTGCCAGGGAAGTCCCTCTGTGTAGCATTATAAGCCCATGGTTCTCTGGTAAAGCCACACAAAAAGCTAACAGTGCATCTAGCAACGGACCCTCAATGGGACATTCAGCAAAATTTAGGGAGGAAATTAAGTAGAGAGGAAGACAGATGTATTCTTTCCTCGGATAAGAGAGCATTCTCTCTCCAGGGAGCTTTTACATCCTCATGAAGCACTCACACCCAGATGACACCACTCCCTACAGCACTGGGTCCATCCCTCTCTTAAACATGTCACAGCATTGAATTGTTGGGACACCTCTCTTCCAGCTTGTAGCATGGAATCTCAAAGCATACCTGGCACATGCTACATGCTCAATGAATGAACTCCAGGAAGATCCCTCCTCTGGCCAGATTCTAGCCCTGTCTGGGGAGAGTGACGTTGGACAAGTCACTTTCTTAGTCTCTCAAAGCTTCCGTCTCCTGATTCTTAACATGAGGTTTTTATTCAACCAAGTAAAATAAGCCAAATGTGATCTGAGTAGCATAAACTACTGTGGAATTGCAAAGTATGTGATGTCTGTCTTTACAAAGCTCTCACAAATACAAGAACTGGGACATTTCTCTAGGACTTAGTTCTAGCAATTGCCTCCAGTGTGCCTCCCTCCTTCCGACTTATCATCTCTCTCTGTTAGCTCCAGGCACAATGGGCTTCTGAACATCTGGCTTCATCTCCAGGATCCGGAGGTCTGATCTCAGCTTCTCCAGTCTTCCAAGCCTCATCCCCTGGCTCATCTTACTCCTGGCCCCTACAGATAACGTGCTTGTCCGTTTCAGGTGTCTCAAGGCTGCCGACCAGGCCAGTCTTGCCTCTGTGTCTCCCAGGAGGGATAACACTCTCCAGTTCCAACTACTGAAATTCTCATGGGAAAATGATGCCCTTTTTTAAGATGTCAGCTCTGTGAGATCATCCACTTATTGAGAATAAGTCACCGGAAAGACACGAGGAGCCTAGAGAAGGAGGGAGGGGAAGAGATTCCCCATGACAGTGACCTTGGAGGCAGACATGCCTGATGCTAATATATCCGCAGTCATTTTGTTGCATAATCAATTGATTATTATCTTTACCTCATACCACCCCCAGTCCAATTTATGCTGATTTCTGCTCATGGCAAGTGAGAGAGATCTGATAGCTGAACTCCACCCAGACAACTGAAAGAATGCATGAAAGAGCAGAAGGAGGGAGGGAAAGGTAGACCTGAAAAAAATCAGTGGAACCTCCAGGATTGCTTCTAAACAAGCCCTTCCGTTCCCATAGATCTTCCCCAGTCGGGCGCACACTCTCCAGTGGACCCAGAATCAGACCAGTCCCTGAAGATATGGAAGCAAGACTTGCCCATCCTCTTAAACAAATTCTCAGTGTTGGCTCTCTTCTTAATTAGGGACACACTGGTGAACAGGTCTTCCTGCCTTCTAAAAAAATGCTTAAGAAAAATACAGAATTTCTTGCAGTCCTACTGAAAATCTGTCTTTATTTTTTTCTTCTTACCTCCAGACACTTCAAGCTCACAAAAGAAATCCAGTATCCGTTTATAAAAAAACCACCTCTATTTTCTTACATGAAAACACACACACACACACAACTGTTCTTGAGGAGCAAATATTTGTTGTTGATATTATACCCTCTTATAAACGGTCAGTTCTATCAAATCATTCACATCGGGCATCTATAAAATCCAGGAGGCCTTAAGGACGATGTCATTGGGAAACGCAATGCCAGGCAGTAAGCAGGAGGTTTACAAAACCCAAAGATTCTCACTTTAGCACAGAATGAGGTTATCTGTGTCAACAACAATAAGAACCCACTGCAGTTTTCATATTATTTTTTGACACACAAAAGAGATTAAGGTCTGAGGGTCAGGAATAAACATTTTATAGAAATGAAAATATATATTCAGATTAAAAAAGTATACATCTTTTCTTAGTACAATTAAATATCAGTAAGTGGGAAAAATACTAAGTTTAACTTTATTTTTAGCTTTAGAAACCGGTGTCTTTCTATTTAGATGTAAAAGATTAGCATCAGAAGTAGAAGTTCTTCCACACAACACTACATAGTGTTCTATAAAGCTCAGTTCAAATATGTGCAAGAAAAAGTACAAATCTATTCATAGGAATGAATGCTGTAGTTAAGAATGCAAAATAGTTTTAGTCATTTAAAACAAAGAAAGAAAAAAATCTCCTTTAGGGATAAATATTCCATATATGGTTTTTATTCAAAGGCAACTTATTTTTAGGAAGCTGGAGAAAAAAAAAACACAACTCCTTAGCTCTTTTGGACTTATATGCTCAAGAGTGACTATTTATATTTAAGACAATATTTTAACCTTATATTTTTATTATTTTATTTATTTTTTTTTTTTTGCAGTACGCGGGCATCTCACTGTTGTGGCCTCTCCCGTTGCGGAGCACAGGCTCCGGACATGCAGGCTCAGCGGCCATGGCTCACGGGCCCAGCCGCTCCACGGCATGTGGGATCTTCTCGGACTGGGGCACGGACCCGCGTCCCCTACATCAGCAGGCGGACTCTCAACCATTGCGCCACCCGGGAAGCCCCCTAACCTTATACTTTTAAAAACCAGTGTTTCAATAACACATACATTAAGTTTAACAGCTTTTATTTTGTATTTTCTAAAATACGTCATTGCAAACTGAATCTACTCACAGAGTAGAAAGTTCATTTTGAGGATGACTAAATGACTTTGTTCAATGTACATCTCTGACATTACAATGATTTTACCCCTGTTTAGACACAGCACATCTGCTGGACAACTTACTCTCTAAAACTCTGATATTAACTGGACCCCTCCAAGAATTCCCAAAGTGGTGCTTTCAAGGTTTAGGGAAGCTCTCTAAGAATTGACAATGTAGATCACTTTGAAACGTTTTTCTTTTCCTAGCAAACAAAATGTATTTAGAGAAATAAAGATTATCCTCTCTTCACTCCCACCCTATCCTCACTGAATTACAAAAATAAAAAAAATAAGTTTGCAAACTTTCAAAAGGAAACAGGGTGCTTGTTTGATCTCTGCAATGAAAACAGTGGTAGAACAGAATAAGATGTCCTGCATTTGTCAACCAGCAGAAGCTATTACCCAGACTCTTCCAGAACTGCTGAGAAAGGCTAATTAAAACTGCAGATCCGGGGGGTGCTGGGAAGATGGCGGAGGAGTAAGACACGGAGATCACCTTCCTCCCCACAGATACACCAGAAATACATCTATATGTGGAACAACTCCTACAGAACACCTACTGAATGCTGGCGGAAGACCTCAGACCTCCCAAAAGGCAAGAAACTCCGCACATACCTGGGTAGGGCAAAAGAAATAAAAGAAAAAACACAGAAAAAAGAATAGGGACGGCACCTGCACCAGTGGGAGGGAGCGGTGAAGGAGGAAAGGTTTCCACACACTAGGAAGCCCCTTCGCGGGCAGAGACTGCGGGAGGCGGAGCGGGGAGCTTCGGAGCCGCGGAGGACAGCACAGCAACAGGGGTGCGGAGGGCAGAGCGGGGAGATTCCCGCACGGAGGATCGGGGCCGACCGGCACTCACCAGCCCGAGAGGCTTGTGTGCTCACCCGCCGGGGCGGGCAGGGCTGCGAGCTGAGGCTCGGGCTTCGGTCGGAGCGCAGGGAGAGGACTGGCGGCGTGAACACAGCCTGCAGCGGGTTAGTGCACCACAGCTGGCCGGGAGGGAGTCCGGGGATAAGTCTGGACCTACCGAAGAGGCAAGAGACGTTTTCTTCCCTCTTTGTTTCCTGGTCCGCGGGGAGAGGGGATTAACGCTGCTTAAACGAGCTGCAGAGACGGGCGCGAGCCGCGGCTAAAAGCGCGGACCCCAGAGACGGGCGGGAGACGCTAAGGCTGCTGCTGACGCCCCCAAGGGGCCTGTGTGCGAGCACAGGTCACTATCCACCCCCCTCTTCCGGGGAGCC
>NW_006769699.1:71008-104755 GCF_000442215.2 Lipotes vexillifer | reverse complement strand
TTGTCTGTATAGCTTTGCTTCCACCATTTGTCCTAAGGTTCTATCCGTCCCTTTTTTTTTTTTCTAAACAATTATTTTTTAATTCAATAACTTTATTATACTTTATTTTATTTTACTGTATCTTCTTTCTTTCTGTCTTTTTTCCTTCCTTCCCTCCTTCCTTCCCTCCTTCCTCCCTCCCTCCCTCCTTTCTTTCCTTCTTTTCTTCTTTCTTTCTTCCTTCCCTCCTTCCTTCCTTCCCTCCTTCCTTCCTTCCCTCCTTTCTTTCTTTCTTTCTTTCTTTCTTTCTTTCTTTCTTCCTACTTCTACTAATTCTCTCTACTTTTTCTCCCTTTTATTCTGAGCCGTGTGGATGAAAGGCTCTTGCTGCTCCAGCCAGGAATCAGTGCTCTGCCTCTGAGGTGGGAGAGCCAACTTCAGGACACTGGTCAACAAGAGACCTCCCAGCTCCACATAATATCAAACGGCGAAAATCTCCCGGAGACCTCCATCTCAACACCAGCACCCAGCTTCACTTAACGACCAGAAAGCTACACTGCTGGACAACCTATGCCAAACAACTAGCAAAACAGGAACACAACCCCACCCATTAGCAGAGAGGCTAACCCAAATCATAATAAGTCAACAGACACCCCAATACACACCACCGGACGTGGACCTGCCCACCAGAGAGCCAAGATCCAGCCTCATCCACCACAACACAGGCACTAGTCCCCTCCACCAGGAAGCCTACACAACCCACTGAACCAACCTTAGCCACTGGAGACAGACATCAAAAACAACGGGAGCTACGAACTTGCAGCCTGCAAAAAGGTGAACCCAATCACAGTAAGATAAGCAAAATGAGAAGACAGAAAAACACACAGCAGATGAAGGAGCAAGATAAAAACCCACCAGACCTAACAAATGAAGAGGAAATAGGCAGTCTACCTGAAAAAGAGTTCAGAATAATGATAGTAAAGATGATCCAAAATCTTGGAAATAGAATGGACAAAATGCAAGAAGCAGTTAACAAGGACCTAGAAGAAATAAAGATGAAACAGACAATGATGAACAACACAATAAATGAAATGAAAAATACTCTAGATGGGATCAATAGCAGAATAAATGAGGCAGAAGAACGGATAAGTGACCTGGAAGATAAAATAGTGGAAATAACTACTGCAGAGCAGAATAAAGAAAAAAGAATGAAAAGAACTGAGGACAGTCTCAGAGACCTCTGGGACAACATTAAACGCACCAACATTCGAATTATAGGGGTTCCAGAAGAAGAAGAGAAAAAGAAAGGGACTGAGAAAATATTTGAAGAGATTATAGTTGAAAACTTCCCTAATATGGGAAAGGAAATCGTTAATCAAGTCCAGGAAGCACAGAGAGTCCCATACAGGATAAATTCAAGGAGAAATACGCCAAGACACATATTAATCAAACTGTCAAAAACTAAATACAAAGAAAGCATATTAAAAGCAGCAAGGGAAAAACAACAAATAACACACAAGGGAATCCCCATAAGGTTAACAGCTGATCTCTCAGCAGAAACTCTACAAGCCAGAAGGGAGTGGCAGGACATACTGAAAGTGATGAAGGAGAAAAACCTGCAACCAAGATTACTCTACCCAGCAAGGATCTCATTCAGATTTGATGGAGAAATTAAAACCTTTACAGACAAGCAAAAGCTGAGAGAGTTCAGCACCACCAAACCAGCTTTACAACAAATGCTAAAGGAACTTCTCTAGACAAAAACACAAGAGAAGGAAAAGTCCTATAATAACGAACCCAAAACAATTTAGAAAATGGGAATAGGAACATACATATCGATAATTACCTTAAATGTAAATGGACTAAATGCTCCCACCAAAAGACACAGATTGGCTGAATGGATACAAAAACAAGACCCATATATATGCTGTCTACAAGAGACCCACTTCAGACCTAGAGACACATACAGACTGAAAGTAAGGGGATGGAAAAAGATATTCCATGCAAATGGAAACCAAAAGAAAGCTGGAGTAGCAATTCTCATATCAGACAAAATAGACTTTAAAATAAGGACTATCAGAAGAGACAAAGAAGGACACTACATAATGATTAAGGGATCGATCCAAGAAGAAGATATAACAATTGTAAATATTTATGCACCCAACATAGGAGCACCTCAATACATAAGGCAAAAACTAGCAGCCATAAAAGGGGAAATCGACAGTAACACATTCATAGTAGGGGACTTCAACACCCCACTTTCACCAATGGACAGATCATCCAAAATGAAAATAAATAAGGAAACACAAGCTTTAAATGATACATTAAACAGGATGGACTTAATTGATATTTATAGGACACTCCATCCAAAAACAACAGAATACACATTTTTCTCAAGTGCTCATGGAACATTCTCCAGGATAGATCATATCTTGGGTCACAAATCAAGCCTTGGTAAATTTAAGAAAATTGAAATTATATCAAGTATCTTTTCCGACCACAACGCCATGAGATTAGATATCAATTATAGGAAAAGAGCAGTAAAAAATACAAACACATGGAGGCTAAACAATACACTACTTAGTAACGAAGTGATCACTGAAGAAATCAAAGAGGAAATTAAAAAATACCTAGAAACAAATGACAATGGAGATACAACGACCCAAAACCTATGGGATGCAGCAAAAGCAGTTCTAAGAGGGAAGTTTATAGCAATACAAGCCCACCTTAAGAAGCAGGAAACATCTCGAATAAACAACCTAACCTTGCACCTCAAGCAATTAGAGAAAGAAGAACAAAAAAACCCCAGAGTTAGCAGAAGGAAAGAAATCATAAAAATCAGATCAGAAATAAATGAAAAAGAAATGAGGGAAACGACAGCAGAGATCAATAAAACTAAAAACTGGTTCTTTCAGAAGATAAACAAAATAGATAAACCATTAGCCAGACTCATGAAGAAAAAAAGGGAGAAGACTCAAATCAATAGAATTAGAAGTGGAAAAGGAGAAGTAACAACTGACACTGCAGAAACACAAAAGATCATGAGAGATCACTACAAGCAACTCTATGCCAATAAAATGGACAATCTGGAAGAAATGGACAAATTCTTAGAAATGCACAAACTGCCAAGACTGAATCAGGAAGAAATAGAAAATATGAACAGACCAATCACAAACACTGAAATTGAAACTGTGATTAAAAATCTTCCAACAAACAAAAGCCCAGGACCAGATGGCTTCACAGGCGAATTCTATCAAACATTTAGAGAAGAGCTAACACCTATTCTTCTCAAACTCTTCCAAAATATAGCAGAGGGAGGAACACTCCCAAACTCATTCTACGAGGCCACCATCACCTTGATACCAAAACCAGACAAGGATGTCACAAAGAAAGAAAACTACAGGCCAATATCACTGATGAACATAGATGCAAAAATCCTCAACAAAATACTAGCAAACAGAATCCAACAGCACATTAAAAGGATCATACACCATGATCAAGTGGGGTTTATTCCAGGAATGCAAGGATTCTTCAATATACGCAAATCTATCAATGTGATTAACCATATTAACAAATTGAAGGAGAAAAACCATATGATCATCTCAATAGATGCAGAGAAAGCTTTTGACAAAATTCAACACCCATTTATGATAAAAACCCTGCAGAAAGTAGGTGTAGAGGGAACTTTCCTCAATATAATAAAGGCCGTATATGACAAGCCCACAGCCAACATCATCCTCAATGGCGAAAAACTGAAAGCATTTCCACTAAGGTCAGGAACAAGACAAGGTTGCCCACTCTCACCACTCTTATTCAACATAGTTTTGGAAGTTTTAGCCACAGCAATCAGAGAAGAAAAGGAAATAAAAGGAATCCAAATCGGAAAAGAAGAAGTAAAGCTGTCACTGTTTGCAGATGACATGATACTATACATAGAGAATCCTAAAGATGCTACCAGAAAACTACTAGAGCTAATCAATGAATTTGGTAAAGTAGCAGGATACAAAATTAATGCACAGAAATCTCTGGCATTCCTATATACTAATGATGAAAAATCTGAAAGTGAAATCAAGAAAACACTCCCATTTACCATTGCAACAAAAAGAATAAAATATCTAGGAATAAACCTACCTAAGGAGACAAAAGACCTGTATGCAGAAAATTATAAGACACTGATGAAAGAAATTAAAGATGATACAAACAGATGGAGAGATATACCATGTTCTTGGATTGGAAGAATCAACATTGTGAAAATGACTCTACTTCCCAAAGCAATCTATAGATTCAATGCAATCCCTATCAAACTACCACTGGCATTTTTCACAGAACTAGAACAAAAAATTTCACAATTTGTATGGAAACACAAAAGACCCCGAATAGCCAAAGCAATCTTGAGAACAAAAAATGGAGCTGGAGGAATCAGGCTGCCTGACTTCAGACTATACTACAAAGCTACAGTAATCAAGACAGTATGGTACTGGCACAAAAACAGAAAGATAGATCAATGGAATAGGATAGAAAGCCCAGAGATAAACCCATGCACATATGGTCACCTTATCTTTGATAAAGGTGGCAGGAATATACAGTGGAGAAAGGACAGCCTCTTCAATAAGTGGTGCTGGGAAAATTGGATAGGTACATGTAAAAGTATGAGATTAGATCACTCCCTAACACCATACACAAAAATAAGCTCAAAATGGATTAAAGACCTAAATGTAAGGCCAGAAACTATCAAACTCTTAGAGGAAAACATAGGCAGAACACTCTATGACATAAATCACAGCAAGATCCTTCTTGACCCATCTCCTAGAGTAATGGAGATAAAAACAAAAATAAACAAATGGGACCTAATGAAACTTCAAAGCTTTTGCACAGCAAAGGAAACCATAAACAAGACCAAAAGACAGCCCTCAGAATGGGAGAAAATATTTGCAAATGAATCAACTGACAAAGGATTAATCTCTAAAATTTACAGGCAGCTCATGCAGCTCAATAACAAAAAAATAAACAACCCAATCCAAAAATGGGCAGAAGACCTAAATAGACATTTCTCCAAAGAAGATATACAGACTGCCAACAAACACATGAAAGAATGCTCAACATCATTAATCATTAGAGAAATGCAAATCAAAACTACAATGAGATATCATCTCACACCAGTCAGAATGGCCATCATCAAAAAATCTAGAAACAATAAATGCTGGAGAGGGTGTGGAGAAAAGGGAACACTCTTGCACTGCTGGTGGGAATGTGAATTGGTTCAGCCACTATGGAGAACAGTATGGAGGTTCCTTAAAAAACTACAAATAGAACTACCATATGACCCAGCAATCCCACTACTAGGTATATACCCTGAGGAAACCAGAATTCAGAAAGAGTCATGTACCAAAATGTTCATTGCAGCTCTATTTACAATAGCCCGGAGATGGAAACAACCTAAGTGCCCGTCGTCGGATGAATGGATAAAGAAGATGTGGCACATATATACAATGGAATATTACTCAGCCATAAAAAGAAACGAAATTGAGCTATTTGTAATGAGGTGGATAGACCTAGAGTCTGTCATACAGAGTGAAGTAAGTCAGAAAGAGAAAGACAAATACCGTATGCTAACACATATATATGGAATTTAAGAAAAAAAAATGTCATGAAGAACCTAGGGGTAAGACAGGAATAAAGACACAGACCTACTGGAGAACAGACTTGAGGATATGGCGAGGGGGAAGGGTGAGCTGTGATAGGGTGAGAGAGAGACATGGACATATATATACTAACAAACGTAAGGTAGATAGCCAGTGGGAAGCAGCTGCATGGCACAGGGATAACGGCTCGGTGCTTTGTGATCACCTAGAGGGGTGGGATAGGGAGGGTGGGAGGGAGGGAGACGAAGAGGCAAGAGATATGGGAACATATGTATATGTATAACTGATTCACTTTGTTATAAAGCAGAAACTAACACACCATTGTAATGCAATTATACCCCAATAAAGATGTTAAAAAAAAAAAAAAAACCTGCAGATCCTGGGACCTCACCAAATCTTTTTGTATTGGAATCAGAATCTCCAGGAATTTTTTTTTTTTTTTAAACAAGATGCGTAAGTGATTCTTAGGTGCACTGAAATTTGTAAGCCAAAGCATAGGATGTTGAAGACAGAGCAACCCTCAGATCCCTAAAGAAGCACCTTTCTTTCTCCATATTTGGGAGGTAGAAAGGTGGGTCGTCCTGGCCTATCTTCTCCCATCAGGGCTTAGCAGACAAAGGATGAGGCTACTGTATTCACCTTGTTTGATATTTCAATCAGGGAATAAATAAATTCTTGATAGTGATCAGATTGTGTGAAATTAGCAACGCAGGTCCTCTATAGATCAAGTTGACGGTTCCTGCAACAGTGCCTAGATTCTCTTTGCGATAATTTCTAAAAAGAGAGTATTTCTCTATAAACCTTATACAACTTAGAAACTTAGTCTGTAAATGATAATGGGCAACTTTGGAATTTTCTTCAATCGTCAAAGGGTATTCACACCAAATACTTTGAGAGGTGCTGAAAAAACAGAAAAATGTGCAGGGGGAGCTCAATCATTGTATCCTTCCTGACCAAATGTTACAAATGCAAAACTTAGCGGTTGATTCTTATCATAGGTAGATGCTTGTCTCCTTTCATAAGGTGAAGGTTGAATTTTTTTTTTTTTTTTTGGCCGAGCTGCTCGGAATGCGGGATCCTAGTTCCCCAACCAGGGGATTGAACCCATGCCCCACACCCCTGCAGTGGAAGTGCAGAGTCTCTCAACCACTGGACTGCCAGGGAAGTACCCTGAATTTCTTACAAAGGCAAAAAAAAAAAGCATAAACATATGCTGGTTACTCAGTCAACCATTATTTTCTGGCTTTGCTTTTCTTGAAGTCTTGTTTATATGATTCTTTTATAAGAATTAATGGCCAGAATAGCTCTTATAAAAGAGCTACCTTTTACCTCTTATAAAAGAGCTACCTGTCCACCTGTATAGGTGTGTAAAATAATTATAATTTAAGCTCCTGAGTAATCTCAGATTATCAACACTGGATGTGTTTGTGGGCAGGGCCTGAAACTCCAGTGAAACAGACAAGGAAGAATAGGACAGAGTTAACCTTGACCAAATCGTTTAAGGTTGTTATCCCGATTTTCTAACAATTCAAGACCTGTTTATGTAACTGCTGCTGATAGGGCAGAGATCAAATAAATAGGAACTGCAGAGGTAGGTTTTGTGAACACGAGCCAGTTCATATGGAGGGAGACTTTGCTTGCGTTCTCTCTGTGCAACTCCAAAAGAGACCCTCTACAATGTTCAATCTCATACTAAAGCAAATTCCAAAGTGTTCTTTGATCTGCAGCGAAAACCCAAATAAGATGATAATCATTAACTCAAATGAGTTCCCTGTTAACAAAACCATTGTGCCCACTTGGCAGTTGTAAATAACTCTTTGTCCAGGATTGGAAAACTCACAGAGAAGCAGGATATATAAATTATAAAGGATGTGAGAGGTGGGGTTAAGAGGGAAAAGCAGATGCAGGGAGTAACTTGGAGGACACTAACTTGGAGACAGGCTACAGTAGGACCTAAGGAAGAAGTAAGCACAAAACATCTAAATATAGCAGAACCGTAGGAAATCGTCCCAGGGGGATTCGATCTGCCATTGTACTCAAATCCTGCCATTTCAGTTTGGATCTATAAAAAGATGTCTTTTAAAAATACATCACCTCCTTCCTATCTATTCAGTAAAGATACTGATTACATATCCTGTTTTGTACTGGTGGCCCTTAACGACCCGATTTCTGAATTTCTTACTTTAAAAAGTCAGTCTCATTTACATTGCTTTCTCTTTGTGAATTTACATGAATCACAAAACTGAGTCAATAACATTTTCCCCTCTCATCCTTGTAACCAACCGTGGAAGCGCGAGGGTAGAGCAGATGTGAGGCTTGCAAACACATTTTAAAATCTGCATCCCTTCTTCTCTTACCAGGGCTCACTCTACATTTATTTTTGCTTCGTAACTTTCCTTTTATTTCCTTTTACCTTTGCTTTACAAGAGATGCTACATAAATATTCTTTTGTTCGGTTTTCCTAACATTAATCAATGAAAGGCTTCTGAATTACCAGTATGTCACAGATGACTGATAAAGTGAGATACATACTTTGAAAATTTAGTCCCTTACTGAAGACCGAAAAGTACCATACTTCAAAGTTTGAGTGTGTGCATGAATAAAAATAAAATTCTTTATTTAATAAATTTTTTCTGATCCTTTAAATTTTAGATTTTTAAAAAACAAGTATAGTTGCTTTATAATTGTGTTAGTTTCAGGTGTACAGCAAAGTGATTCAGTTATATATATATACATATATACACACACACACACACACACACACACACACACACACACACACACACACATATCAGATTATTTCCACTATAGGTTATTACAAGATATTGAATATAGTTCCCTGTGCTATATAGTATATCCTTGTTGTTTATCTATTGAATATTTTATATGTCATTGTTTATATGTGTTAATCCCATATTCCTAATTTATCTCTCCCCACCCTTCCCCTTTGGTATCCATAGGTTTGTTTTCTATGTCTGTGGGTCTGTTCCTGTTTTGTAAATAAGTTCATTTGTACTATTTCAGATTCCACATATAAGTGATATCATATAATATTTGTCTTTGTCTGACTTACTTCACTTAGTATGATAATTTCTAGGTCCAACTATGTTGCTACAAATGACATTATTTCATTGTTTTTGATGGCTGAGTAATATTCTATTATATATATACACACACATATATATATATGTCACATCTTCTTTATCCATTCCTCTGTTGATGGACCCTTAGGTTGCTTCCATGTCCTGGCTGTTGTAAACAGTGCTGCTATGAACATTGGGGTGCATGGATCTTTTCAAATTAGAGTTTTTGTCTTTTCCAGATATATGCCCAAGAGTGGGGTTGCTGGATCATATGGCAACTCTATTTTTAGTTTTAAAAATTCTATTATAGTTTCCTATTGATTTCTGGATCCTTTGTTTTTTCATTTCTCTGTCTAGATTGTGTAGGTTCAAGTCTAATGATGCAGACAGCCAACATGTGCCTTACTTTTTACTCATCCAAAGGCTCCCTGCTCACATAGGAGGCCAGGGTGTGACGAAGGCCACCACATCTCAGTGCTGACTGGCTGAACCATTCAAACCCTGGTTCTTAGTGAGACTGAGCATGGGGCACAGAGGGAAGGTTCACTAGTAGGTTACAGCAGCAAAATAAGTAGAAGCAGAAACAGAAGGTAAGTGAGCCCCTAACACGGTGGGGCACAGGTTTACAAGCTGACAAGATAACCGGGTCGTTACAGCTGCTGTGACCAGAGGGCAGCAAGACTCCAGCTGCATCCTGCACCGCTTTCCTGTCCCACCAGGTTTCCATGCAGCTATGGAGACACTTCCCTCCTTATTTCTTTATTTAACTTTAAATGTTCTTCAACTAAGGTAAAGTGCATATCACTGTGCCGTTTGCAACCCTAAAGAATCCACCTGAAACAACCAGAGAACTGCTCCTTACTATTTCTCCTCTGTGCCCTACTTCTTAATGGTGTAAGAAAACAGTTTCACTGTGGTGTAGATTCATGTCTTTCTCCTGCTGTGGAATTGTGGTAGTTTTGGTCTTTGATGTTAGTAATAAATTCTTTTTCTCTTCCTGTATATATGCTGTTTTTTTAGCATTGAGAACAGTACTTTCATAAGGGCACTAATCTCAATCATTAGGGCTCTGCCCTCATGACCTATGTACCTCCCAAAGGTCCCATCACCTTGGGGAATTAGGATTTCAACATGTGAATTTGGGGGGACACAAATATTCACCCCATAGCAAGGGGTTTAGTGTTTCTACTTTGTTTCTACCCTAAGAAAATGTGTAGTGTGCCCACCACAGAACCCACTGAGAGGGTAAAGGGGTCCTTCTCTAGCTGCCTGGATGGAACAATGTGCACCGTCTATTTTGTGTCTCAAATTGGAATTCATTTTCCAAGAGAAGGAAGGTTGTGTGTGACAAGTTTCCATGGTCCATCTTTGTCATAGATTAAATAGATCCTCAAAGGATAGCCTAAGAATCTAATCATTATTTATATTAACATCATTGTTATGGGTTACTTGGTTCTAAGTTTTAATAAGTCAATTAAAATAACATTTAAAAAATAAACGTAACAGCTCCATAAGCTTGTACTATATGTATATGTTGATCTTGGCTCATTCTGAATGATCAAAAGTAGAGATCAGATTCAATTTGCTTTTATCATCTATGTCTTTTTGGAATCAGAGGTTCGATGGGCCCCAGATATGTATTTGTTAGAGAACAGTGGCTGAATATCACTAGACCACAGCTGTTCAATCCAGTGACTGGACTCAGAATTCGGAGGAAATTCTCTGGAGTCATGATCCGACCCACTCCAATGGAATCATCTGAGGGTTAAGAACAATGCCAATTTACAGTGCTAATAACCATCTGAGGGTGAAGAATATTGCTCATAAATTCTTTACCCAACCAACCCAAATATTTAAATGCTGCTGCAAGATCAACACTAACTCTCCCCATTCTTTTTCCTCCATCCATTTGTTCTGGAAGAAAGAGTCATTTTCGTTCTTGTCCACAATACATCTAAAGTTTATTTCTCATGGAGATATTTGTTGTTTTAAAGTGTTGCCAAAATCACATACCCAAAGGTTCAACATCCCCTTAAAGAAATCAGCCAGTTCTTATTTCTCAGAGTGGCTGCCATGAAATCACAAAAACCCCAAGAGCCTCAACACAGGTCACAGAGGTGTGAGCGTGGAGTCACCTGTGCCAGAGCCACAACCGAAAGGAGCCCAGATGCCTCCTCCAAACAAGTCTTCCAGCTAGAACACACCGGCAGAGACTACAACACCTTCTCCCACTGAACACCTGGGGGCTTGAATCCACAGTCAGGGCAGGAAAACGATCTCATTTCAATTTAAGAATTTGCATTTCACTAAGTCCTGAGCTGGCAGTCCTCCCTGCCACCCCCCATCCCCCCACCAAAAACAACCCCACTTCCTTTTGTGCAATTTTGTACCAAGCAGGCAGGATTATTCTTCAATACAATGGAACTCTCTGGACCTTGAAGAGGATATTCTTTGACCCAGAAATCATTCCTGCGGTTTCCAAGGGGCTGTCTTTTACTTCCTCCACACTCTCTCCTGTCCGCTTACAGTCTGGGAAGGCAAGCATTCGACCTGTTTGTGCATTGGACCATTTTGTTCCCATCACTGAGTAAACCCTCAGGAGACCCTTGAAGAAAGATTCAATTTCTTAATCAAGTAACTCTTTCCATTATCAAATTTAACATGCCAACACTGCTCAGTGACTGCACAGAAAAGATTAGTCTGGATGACTGGACAAATTCTGTGATCTCCTGAACATTACAAAATAAAGATTGCGAAGTTAGAAAAGCGGGGGAGGACAGTTTTTTTCTGCAAAATTGTGGCTATTGCTCTCAAATATGCTGTAGCCTATAGTATGAAGAGAACTAAAATTCTGGAACTACTTTAAAATTATTTACGCTGTGATAATTTAATAGTAAAATTAATTTTTCTCATAGAAATCCTAGTACCTATGCCTACTCATGATGCTATTTATTTTTTAATTGATATACAATAAAATTGACTTTTGTGCATGTGTGTTCTATGAATTTAACAGTTCTATGAATTTAAACACATATATAGTTTCGTGTAACTGCTACCACCACCAGGATACCTAAAAGTTCTATCACCCATCAAAATTCCCTCTTATTATCCAGTTGCAGTCACAATCCCCTAATACCTAACCACTGATCTTCTGTTACTATACTTTCGGTTTTTTGAGAATGTCATACAAATGGAATCATATATTAGGTAAACTTTTTTGTCTGACTTCTTTCAATCAGCATAACTATTTTATGATTTACACAAGTTGTTTGATTTATACAAGTACGTGTCAAAATTTCATTCCATTTTATTGTCTAGGACTATTCCCCTATATGTATTGTAAAACAATTTATAAACAGAAACCTCAATTAAATAGAACAGGGAGACCAGAAGGGGGAGCTCTCATACCCTGTGTCCATAGCCCAACAGGAAGAAGAAAGACCTGGCAAGGTTCAGCCAATGACAAACCATGGACTGTTTACTGCAGCCCTCCCAACTTCCTTTTCCCCTCTGTAAAAGCATTACCCTTGCCTTGCCCTTCCAGCACTTGCACTTGCCTTGCAGACTCAGATTGCAGTTCTCTGCTGATCCCAAATAAACCCATCTTTGCTGGAGAAATACTTGGCAGTCTATTTGTTTCAGGTCAGCAGTATTTATCACAGTATGTTTAACCCACTCATCCTCTGAAGAAGATATGGGTTGTTACCAGTTTGGGGAGATTATAAATAAAGCTGCTATAAATATTTGTGTAGTTTTTGTGTGAACACAAGTTTTCATTTCTCTAGGGTAAATACCTAGAAGTGGGATTGCTGAATCATATTGTAAGTGTGTGTTTCACCTTACAAGAAACTGCCAAGCTGTTTTCCAGCATTTTGCATTCCCACCAGCAGTATGTGAAAGTTTCATTTGCCCTGCATTCTCACCAACACGTGGCATTGTCAATCTTTTACATTTTATCTATTCTAATAGGTTAATAGTGGCATCTTATCATGGTTTAACTTGCCTTTTCCTAATGACTAATGAAGTTGAACACCTTTTCATGTGCTTATGTGCCAGCCATAAAATGTTTCTTTATGGTTAAGTGTTTGTTCAAGTCATTTGCCGCTGCTTTTTTTTTTTTAAACATCTTTAATGGAGTATAATTGTTTTACAATGGTGTGTTAGTTTCCGCTTTATAATAAAGTGAATCAGCTATACATATACATATATCCCCATACCCCCTTCCCTCTTGCATTTCCCTCCCACCCCTCTAGGTGGTCACAATACCCCTCTAGGTGGTCACAAGCTGCTTTTTAATTGGGTTGTTTTCTAACTGTTGAGTTTTAAGTGTTCATTATTCTTGTCTTCTGTTCATTATTCAAGTCTTCTGTCAACTGTCTGATTTTCAGATGTTTTCTCCCAGTCCATAGTTTGCCTTTTTATTCATTCAACAGTGTCTTTTGTAGAGTAAGTTTTAATTTTTGATCAAGTCCAATTTTTAATCGTCATTATCTACAGATTTTAAAATTTTCTATTTTTCAAATCTACATTAAGAATATATTCGTTTTATATTTTAAGTTACATTATTTAAAGCAAAACAAATGCCCTTTGCAATTAAAAAAATCCCAACAGAATTCATTTGTGCTTTTGAAAGAATTGCCAAATATGAATTGACATGTCTACTTAAACCTGGCTTTTTAAGACCATGAGTAGAAAAGAGGTGTTTTTTTTTAAATTTTATTTTTATTTATTTATTTTAGGTTGCATCGGGTCTTCGTTGCTGTGCGTGGGCTTTCTCTAGTTGCGGCGAGCAGGGGCTACTCTTCGTTGCAGTGCGCGGGCTTCTCATTGCGGTGGCTTTTCTTGTTGTGGAGCACGGGCTCTAGGCACGAGGGCTTCAGTAATTGTGGCTCGCAGGCTCTAGAGCGTGGCACGTGAGCTCAGTAGTTGTGGCACACGGGCTTAGTTGCTCCGCAGCATGTGGGATCTCCCTGGACCGGGGCTCAAACCTGTGTCCCCTGCATTGGCAGGTGGATTCTTAACCACTGAGCCACCAGGGAAGTCCCAAGAAGTGTTTTTAATAAGAATGTCATGACATCGGTTTAATCAGAAAATACATAGATAATTAAACCTTAATGCTTCATAGTCATTAGGGTGAACAAGGTATTTTTTATGCTAAAACCTTCCAAATACAACATACCATCTTCACAGTTTTCAGGTTCAGGCTTGGCACATCCTGGTAGAGCTATAAATGGCTTACGATACTTTACGTAATAATATGATCTTACTCTATGTTTTAAAACTACATGGTTAAAAAATGAACTCAGTTCATAACAATTTGAAAGAAAGTCTGGGCAAAAAGTGCTGGCTCTCGGCCCACCTTCATGGTGCTAGACATTTCAGGAAAAGCAGGTTCGTTCCAATGTGGTGTGGCCTTTCAAAGCAGGTGTGGGTGGAGCATCAGGCTATTTGCCACATGTCGGTCTCTGTTCTCAGTCACCACTGGGAAAGCACTTTCCTGAGGGCCCAGGGATGCTTTGCTACAAGCCCGGGCATCTGTAGTCATTGGGTCTTGGCAGGATTCAGTCATCAACCTGCCCAGCTGCCGGGGGCAGACAGAGAACTCTAATCCTGCCGGCAGCAGTGAGGGTGAACTTGAACCTCTGCAATCTGCAGGCTCCGAGGTAGCGTCCAATATGACAACAATCTTTTTACTTTTGTAAAGGTACTAATAATGATCAATGCCTTCTCCAATGTGATTCCATGGGATGCATTTTTAAAACATATATGCCAGAACTTACACACTAAATGACTACTGTCCCCTTCAAAGAGTCACCTTATTTTAATGATGCCACCATCATTCAAACCATCTTTGACACTCCACTTTGGATCCTGACACCAGGGTTTATGGTACCTTTAAACTAACCTTTTCAGTGGTGGCAGGATTTTGACCTTTAGGGTAGGCCTAATGTCTTGAAAGTCGTCAAAAAGTGAACAGTACGAATAATTCAGCCTCACTCTGAGCTAATTTCAAGGGCCAGCCAGTGTGTCCTTATGGCATAAAGTGCTCAGCCAGTGTTTTCTAGAAGAACCAGGCTTAAAATATGTTGTCATTGGTGGTTTTCTTTGTAAATAATAACTTGAGATTCTAAAGTAAGGAAGCTGTTGCCTTATATTATTATAAACTTATTAAAAAGGCTATATATACTCAATAAATACAAATGACACACAAAAAATCCTACCTAATGGTAGGATTATCGATATAAGTTTATAGCCTTCCGATATGACCATTCGTTTAACTATGTTCTGGTATACCTGTTTCCTCTTTTTTTTTTTTTTTTTTAAGCAGTCTGAACATCTTATAGTCACAGTGGGTCTGTATAAGAATACTGTGATCTATAAAGGACAAATATTGGATAAATGAATATAGCCATATAATGAAGACTTGGGCCTTGGAAGGCCCAAATTTTGAAAATTCTATAATTTTCAATAGTACTTTAAAAATATATTCTACTTCCCTGCTCTGTCTCTTCTATAATTTATCCATTTTTTGAGGACTCAATTATCAAACATAGGTTAGTCATGTTTTTTGCAGATTCCAGAAACAGAGCACAAATCTGAATAGTCCCCAGAGCACATGGAGATATACACATTGTTTGTCCCCGTACTGAGTGGATCCACATTGCTATTTCTAAAATAAGTCCTTTACTTCCTTTTATCTCCTATTTGCAGTGGGCTCTCCGGCCCTGCTTGTTCCTCTGCTCATCTCCTACTCTAACGCCCCCTCTTTGTTTGCATCCTCAGTTTCCTGGGAAGAGTAACTAGGATGTCAAGCATATTAGAATTGTGTCCAAATAAAGTATATAGTCCTTGATGAATAAACTGGAGAGGAGTACTGTCTCATGTTTTCAGCATGAAGGTTGTAATCACGCCTACACTGACTGCCCAAAGACCATCTTAATTTACTTTTCTGTTTTGGCTAAATTCTGCATAGATGAAGTTTCAGATCACAGCCTATGGGTAAGTAAAGTGTCACTGTAAGCGTATTTGATGGCTGGAGAAACCGAGGCTCAGAAAGCTTAGCGGCAGAACAATGACTAGAGCCCATCCCTGGACTCTTACTTTTCTTTCTGCCTCCAGGCCATGGTCCATGCTGTTTTCACTCTTGGGGCTGCCCCACCAGCTCACCCTGACATCTCCCCAGCTGCATGGACATGTGAAGTCTCAGGTCTTTCCCCTCTTCCAGCTCTGCCCTCCTTGAAAGCTGGAGATTGCCCTGGAATCATGTTCAAACTTCCTGGCTTGCACACCTGCTCTCCACTCTCCATTCTTCTCCTGCCTCCCAGACAGCCTTAAAACAGAGAACTTGAGACTTGCAAACTCAGCCCTACCCAGTCCCTCAGCCAATCCCAGCCAAGGCCAGCAGGCTGAGAACTGCCACAAGGTGGGTGCTTTTTGCTCTAACTTCAGTATGAAGGGAATCTAAAGACCCACTGTTCTCAAGACCCCCTCCCACCCTTACCCCCACCCCCCCTGGCTTAGTCCATGAAACAGAGCATCTGCTGTGGCTTACAGAGTTTTTTCTCTAGTTCCCTCACCAAGACAGGGACCATAACCTGATTTGCAGTCTGCTTATTAGGAATCTCCAGCCTCCTCCTCTTGAAGGAGAGAGAAGAGAGTTGGCTTTTCCTGGTCACCAAAAATGTGCCAGGCACCATGCTGGGTAATCTGTGTGTGGACTGAATTATCATATATTATTATTATTTATTATTTTTTTTTTTTGTGGTACGCGGGCCTCTCACTGTTGTGGCCTCTCCCGTCGCGGAGCACAGGCTCTGGACGCGCAGACTCAGCAGCCATGGCTCACGGGCCCAGCCGCTCCGCGGCATGTGGGATCTTCCCGGACCGGGGCACGAACCCGTGTCCCCTGCATCGGCAGGCGGACTCTCAACCGCTGTGCCACCAGGGAAGCCCTGAATTATCATATATTATTATTATTACCACTTCATAGATGAGGAGACTGAGGCTTAGAGGAGTTAGATTACTGTTCAGAGGTCATAGAACTGGTGTGGTGGAGCTGCCTTTCTGAAAAGAAGCCTTTCCTATCTGTATAGATTTGACTCCCAAACCTAATCCAAGGTGAAATTCCTACCTTCAGGTACAACTTACTGAATTTATCATCTTCATTGCCTACAGGTTCTTGTTTTCACACCCTACTTATCACATTATCCCCCCCTTGGACATCAACCTGTTCTATCTAGATACAAACTAATGCCCTGTACCTTGCTGGACACTGTAAGGCAGACGTCTGGCCGCCTACCATGGAGGTCAGCCCAACTACAAGCCATCTCCTTTTGCCCTGGTAGCCTGCCTCGTCCTTGATTCCTTGTCTTTTCTGCAGACTCCTTGCTGAGGTTTCAAGCTTGCCTAATGTTTTTTACCTAAGCTGCAGGCCAACACTTTCCACCTTATTTTCCATTATTGCCCCATGCTTGGCTTCAGCCAAATGGAACTAATTGCTATTCTATAGGCATCTGTTATGTTTTTCTGTCTCCCGACCTTTTTAAAAAAAGACAATTTTAAAAGAACATTTTAGGTTTACAATAAATTGAGGGAGAGGTAAGGAGATTGCCCATGTACCTCTGTCCCCACCCATGCATAGCCTTCTCTGTTATCGATATCCCTCATGAGAATGGCACTGTTTTGTTTTGTTTTGTTTTTTCACCAAGGATGAATGTACACTGATACATCCTTTGTTTTTTCTATGGTTTGCTCTGCTAGAAATGCCTGTAACAAAGCTCCAACAGCCACCTACCCTCCCTATAGCCCATCCCAAATCTCTGCACATTTAAATCTGTCTTTAAGGTCTGCTGCATGTACCTTCGTCTCCACGCATCCCTACCTTAGGCTCACTTCCACCCCAGCTAGAAGCAAAAGCACTGTTTATACAGCCTCCCAGAGCACTTTACTTGTGCTCCTAGGGCACTTCACCAGAACTCAAACATAAATGGCACACTGAACAAATCAGCTATGTCAGCTGTAGTCATAAAAGAGCACTGCTGGGCTTCCCTGGTGGTGCAGTGGTTAAGAATCCACCTGCCGATGCAGGGTACACGGGCTCAAGCCCTGGTCCGGGAAGATTCCACATGCAATGGAGCAACTAAGTCTGTGCACCACAACTACTGAGCCTGCGCTCTAGAGCCCTCGAGCCACGACAAGAGAAGCCACCATGATGAGAAGCCCACGCACCACAATGAAGAGTAGCCCCCGCTCGCCGCAACTGGAGAAAGCCTGTGCGCAGCAACAAAGACCCAACGCAGCCAAAAATAAAATAAATAATTTTTTTTAAAAAGAGCATTGTTTTCGCCCGTCACTGTCCCTTTAAGCCTAATCAAAGAAGTTAGCTCTTCCGCTGTCCCTGATGAAAATTCCTGCAGAGCTATGACTTTTCATCCCTAGTTAAGGAAAAGTTCTACATTCTCTGCCGGTTACAAAACACAGTCTCAGTTCAGAAATGAGAATGCCCAGCTCGGGATTCATCAGCCCTGAACCATCACTCAAAGCTGAACCATCATCATCTCCCATCCAAGGCTGCCTGCAAGCAAACTGGTGTCTCCATCATAAAGAGTGCGTTTGGTTTCCTCCATCTGTCTCATTTCCATCTTTCTTTCTTTCTTTTTTTTAAATTTTATTTATTTATTTATCTATTGGCTGCACTGGGTCTTCATTACCATGCACGGGCTTTCTCTCTAGTTGCGGTGAGCAGGGGCTGCTCTTCGTTGTGGTGCGCGGGCTTCTCATTGCGGTGGCTTCTCTTGTTGTGGAGCACGGGCTCTAGGCGTGCAGGCTTCAGCAGCTGTGGCTCGCAGGCTCTAGAGCGCAGGCTCAGTAGTTGTGGCGCACGGGCTTAGTTGTTCTGCGGCATGTGGGATCTTCCCGGACCACGGATCAACTCGTGTCCCTGCGTTGGCAGGCGGATTCTTAACCACTGCGCCACCAGGGAAGTCCCTCATTTCCATCTTTCTTCATCCACTAATTGCTTTTTCTGACCAACCTCCATCCCCACAGTTGAAGTATGGAAGACAGATAAGAGGGACAGGAAAGATCTCTTTGACTGACAGGATCATAGGACAGTGTGGCCAATATTGAAAGCTGACTCTTTTTCTCTAAGATCACTTTTGTGGGTTCTTCACTCTCCCACTCTAAGGTCGTCTCCTGACTTGCTGACTCAATCACTGCAGCTCTAGTCCGGCCTGCTGCTCCTTTCTTAGCCCCTGGGCATCTAGCGGTCCACCTCCAGCATTTCTCTGTTGAGGTCCCATCACCCCAGGCCGCCATATTGGACAGAATCTAAGATGCCACTATGCAGGTTGATTTCAACCCAGCAACAACTTCCCTTTGCTCCTGCCGTCAGAACAGCTAACCAGTCATGGTGTATCCTCCTCCAGCTTTCTCAGAATTGAGGGAGACATCAGTCTACTGTGTCCCCTCTCCCAACCTCAGGAGGTAGAGGTCAACTTCTCTAGATGGTTCTGTAGAAGTCAGTCTTACTAGAGTTGAGGCGGGGTGGCAGACAGCCCCCAGCCCTCATCCTCAGGGATGTGGATGAAAACATAGCATGCTTAAAAAACTTTTTTTAACTTATTTTTTAAGCAGAAATCCTTCTCAGGATATCCTCTCTCAACTTTCAGTCTCAGAGACCTTTTATATTTATATCCCCTTTGTAGCTAAGAAAATTTTAGGTTATGGAACACATTTTTGATAGCCCTTTGAAAATATGAACCTTGATCTGGTATTTAACTTTGGCATTTCCTGTCTATTAGATCTAGGAGTCTTAGTAAAAACTTCCAATTTAATAGCCTGTTATATGAGCTAGAACATAGCTAGTTATACAGATAGCCTACTCCTTTAGGAGACTATATACTGCCTGAGGGCAGAAACAATATCTGATTCATCTTATATTTCTCACAACATTAAAATTGAGCACCCTCCCTAGTAGGGAACATATAGTTACAGCTTCCTGGGATGGACACCCTTGGTCCAATATTTTCTTATAGCTACTAGTGTTCAAGACCAACCATGGGGCTATTTTCACATACCCTGTTAATCAACCCCAACTCAAAACTACTAAAGATGTGACAGACATTGCTCAGTGTTCATCAGATCCTTTTTTTTTTTCCTCTTGGCACCCATTTAGCTTTCACTTTTCAGTCTCCTCTTGGCAGCCGTTTAGGCTTCATTTTTCAGTCTCCCTTGCAGTTAAATGGGGTTGTATGATTGAGTTCCAGCCAATGGGATGAGGACAGAAGAGCCATACACTACTTTCAGATCTGGCCCCAGGTAACCTCCCAGGAAGTCCTCTGTGACTGGCTCCCTTTGGTGGGCTGAATGCAGAGAAGGCAGGGGTCCTAGAAATAGCAAAGTCACGCGTTGACGTAGCTTGGGTCCCTGAGTGACTGCTTAGAGCAGAACCCTCACGCTTTGTTCATCCTCACACCAATGGACTATGTTGTGAGTAATAAACACACATTTTAGTGATGAGCCACTGAAATGTGGATATTGTTTATTATAGAACTATGCCCACTAACACAGAGGATTCTAATAATATACTCATGAAAGCAACCCAGGGAAATTCTCCTAGGAAGAATTTTGTCAGCTGTCCTGAGAAGGTACCATCAGTGGTCCTTGGGTTCTGGGTAACACGATCTATTCCTTTCTGTGATAGTTCACATGCCCCCACCTGAGATACAAATTTCTAGGTTAAGTTACTTCATTTTTAGTTAAAAGAAATATACAGCAATTCCATCCTCCTCCCATCATTTTCTCAGAAAGGATAAGCTTGTAGGCTTAGAATTCATTTTTAATTAAAAAATTGTTACTGGGCTTGAAGTTGTGGAGTGGGCACGATTGTGGAATGCTAACCTAGGGACTTGACCTCTTTTCGAAAAGGGCTGCAGTTCGGGACGTGGTAGGCTGTATTTCTGGAGTAGGAAAAAGACAAGTTCATTCAACCATGCAAATTAAATTACAAGACTTGGAATCATTATTTCTGTGAAAATGTGATCTCCATACTGTGTTAGTTCTGACATTCTTTTCAGATTTTCACCGTAACAGTTCCATTTGGCCTTTAAATAACACAGGATCAGTGAAATGTCTCTGGCAAAAGAGATGGTGTATTAAATTCCAAGGTTGAATTTGAACATCTTTGCTTCAGTGTTCTAAAGTTAAAAATACCTCAAAAGAAACACATGTAATCAAAGAACAGGGGAACCATTATTGATAAGTATAAAATCCAAGGTCTGCAGAGCTTAAATTAGTTTCCAAATCCACCTTGGATCTCAATGTGTTACCCTATTTTTCATAAAATATAAGAAAGGTGATTGCTTATCTTCCACTTCTGCTTCAATATTTAATAACACTGAACTGTGATAATTCTTTATGCTTGAATTAAATCATTCATGTAGTAAATCTAAAGGTGTATATTTTCATTCTTCCATGAGGAAGAACTGTTATCACTGTTTCATCAATCTTGAAAAATGTTAACTTTTTATCTTTTAGGCATACCAAGGGACGATGGAAGCTTGTACCCTTAGGTTAAAGAACTTCAGTTTAAGGAGCTGTGACCACCAATTGCTGCACTGATTTCACAGTGGCTTTGGGATTCTTGACGTAACCATAAACTAGCTACAGATTTTATAGAAAAACTGCTGGAAGAGTTGATGATGGTGATCAATCATATGGTATTGAAAACATATTCCAATGATGATAGATTTAATATTTATTGAGAACTTGTATATGCCAGTCGCTAGGTGCATGAAAAGGTAACTCCAGTGGATACTGTTCTGATTTTTATAAGCATCTGGATGATCTATCTGTTTGGGGTGGTTCCTGGATATTTTTTTTTAGAATAATTTAAATAATGCTAGAACTCCACGGCACTCTGCCAACTCTATATATTTGCTAGAAGTTCATTTAGGGGGTTGGATACCACCACCATCAGCTTCTGTGATACTGATTTTGCAAATTAAGAGTTCATGGATCCACACGAGATGCTACAGAACATGAAACCTAGTAACTGCCTTACAATTGCCTATAATCTGGTATCCAGTCATATCCAGCCTTCCCAATGCATGTCAATCACACATATTTTAACATAGGAAAGGAGTGTTGCTCAAGCTATACTTCAAATACCCAATAGTCCCAAATCAAGTAAGTTTACACTGAAAGGTTGAGTTCTAATTTATATACTGAGGGCAGAGGGGATGTGCAAAGAAACATTTTGTGTGAGAGATGGCATGAGAAAATGATCAACAAGTTTCTCAACTAGTCTTTAGATGTTAAGGATGCAGGTCCTATTAGAAAGGAAGAGGGAGGCAAGGGGCATCAAAGGTAACGTGGAACAGTGTACATGGGCAGAGACCCATGAGACCTGTGACCGTGAATCCAGACCTGATTAAGAGCAACGATGGGCCAATGGAATGCCATGATAGAGGAAAGAAAGAAGAGCTCAGTGAAAAACTGGAATGAGATGTGGCCAATCTGGACAGGATGAAAGGAAGTTTAAGCCAGGTCTCCAGGGATTCTCAAACAGAATTGTGAAATAAATGAGACAGAGAAGTAGAAATGGTAGGATGCAAATATATAGGACAAAAAATAGTAGAGCCATATAGTACAGGGATGGCTGTGTAAAATCAAGATCACCAGTGCGAGTGGGGAAGAATATAACAGCTTTAGACTTAAAAATTAATGATTATGTACTTTAAAGACTTTTAAAATATTTTTATTGAGTAGGTCTCCACATTCACCTATGCCACTTATATGTATGAAGTCTACAATATACCAGTGGCCAAATGGGATCTTCAAGTGTCCTTTCAAACATCAATGCTAAGGTCTTAGGGAAGGGGTATGACTCCCCCTTCCCATCATCCCCATTTCCAGCAACTTACTGATTTTTAATGACCTTATATTTCTGACATCCTTGACCAAATAGAATAAATAATAGGTAACGACTATGAGTAGTTTTTCATCCTGCTTCTCCTCTAATCTATTTATCCCCCGATTACACTGCAGCAAAGGCACATAATTGAAAGCTTAAATTAAAATGCAAAAATAACCGACATCCTAAGGCAGAATCATCTGCACCAGGATTTTCTGTACATCTCCCACCAGCTCAGGATGGCCCACCTCTGGCACTTACTTCATCCCACGTGACCCTAGCAGAATGAGGTCGCTTGTCTACGCAAAGAGGGGGAAGATTACTTGGAGAAATGTCCTCAGACTAAACTTTATGTAAAGTAGGCTTAATTCAGATTCTCCTGAAAAGAGCTCTGTTGCCTTTAATGGCCAGGGTCAGTGAGCACCTTGGCTATAAGGGCTTAGGTAATATCACTAAACATGCAGTATTTATTGTTAACGTGGAATTATTCACGCAGTTTATGAAACTATTAGTGACTGTTTTATCTTCAGCCTTTGGCCCTAGCTTCTCCTGGTTCAAGCTTGATAAGCTTGGGGCTTAGAGCTCGTCTTAATGGGTGACGGAAAACTGTGCTCCATTGCTCCTGGCACTGTATGCTCATTAGTCCCAGACACCAGTTGAAAGCTTTGTTAGAGAACTAGAGGAATGCCACAGCACAGGGAGCGGCCCGGAAGCCCCTTTCACATCCAGCATGGGTGAATAAGCCTCTATAGCTTGCCAAGCCACACATCAGTAGGTCATGTACATCAGCACACAGGATCAACACAAGCGGCACAAAAATTCCAAGGTCAGCACTTTCTGGAGCCAGCCCTTTTCATTCCAACTGATAAGGATTTAAACATTTTCATTAGCCTTGCTGATCTAGTCCTTCTGAATGACAAACATACTATAATCATTTTTAAAGGCAAGTAACATAATTCAGGGTACAGTCCCTACTTGATAGTTTTTCTAGAAGTTGTAATTATTGACCCTGTGACCATCAGGGGTCAAGTTGAGGTTAATGTTCTAGCAAACCACTTAGGATCTAGACGAACAACTGTTTTGGTAGGGATTACTGCCATGGTAAACCACCAATGAGGGCTTGAAATGGTAATTCATAATTAAGAAAATAAAAAGACTCAGCGCCTGTGCTCTGATCATGCACCTAACAACTGACTCCACCCCAATCCAAACACAGGATGAAATCCAGCGAAGGGATGGGTTTATTTTTGTAATAATTTGTTTTAGATATTTAATCTAAAATAATACGGTGAGGCCTTGGAAATAACTTTGGGTATTGAGTGTTGAAAGAACATTTGATATTTTTTTAAAAGAATCCTTTGTTTCTATTTCAACTGTGTCTTATTATTAAGTTGTTGCTTCCAAAGAGAATTTTGGGGCAAAATATCTCAAAATTATAGCATGTTCAACGGAAGTTTTGAAAACTTCCAACAGTGTATACTTTGAAATATGTCATGTTTAGATAGTATTCAATAATTAACGTTCTCTTTAGTCAACTAAAGACATCCCGTGGAAAAATCAGATAAAAAAATATTAACGGCAAAAAAAGGTTGAACACAGTCCCTTTCATATCTATGGACTTGCTAAAATGCTATGGTGAATGACAGAGAGAACAGGAGAGCATCTTGGGAAGATTAAGGAACTTTGATTCCTAGGATTTGGTTACAAAGCTGCACACAGGCTATAAGATTTGGGGGGAAATTTTCTCAAGATAGTAAAAAAAATCACAGAATTATAGAGCCAGAAAGGGCTTTGGGGTTTTCATTATAACCTTTAAAAATATATGTCCTTCTGGTCTCTCACTAAGAAAAAGCAAATGATGCTTTTTTGCACTTTTTCAGAAAACAGTATTTGTTCCTCTACAGAACACTCCCTAAAAAATTTCTCAAAGTGGGATATAGCCCCTCCTCACCCATTATTCTCAACACACGAGGCTGTGGCTGAGTTTATCATAGAAGTTCAAAGGAATGCAATTCCTTTGCAGTTACACAGCAAAACATTCAGAGTTATATTAATAATTTTCACGCCGATTTCTGGATAAACTACATTTCTACAGAAGCTAGCAAGAAAATTTTGCATGGAGAATATGATTTGTGAAATTCTTAGGCTTTTTTTTTTAATGTCAAAAAGGCCAAACTAGGACTTCTTGCTCTGAATTTTTTTCTCAAGAAAATTTGAAAACTTTCCCACTTAGAAAAAACAGATAAGAAGACACTATTCTTTTTTTTTTTTTTTTTTTTTTTTTTTTGCGGTACGCGGGCCTCTCACTGTTGTGGCCTCTCCCGTTGCGGAGCACAGGCTCCGGATGCGCAGGCTCAGCGGCCATGGCTCACGGGCCCAGCCGCTCCGCGGCATGTGGGGTCTTCCCGGACCGGGGCACGAACCCGTGTCCCCTGCATCGGCAGGTGGACTCTCAACCACTGTGCCACCTGGGAAGCCCAAGACGCTATTCTTTTAAATGCATTACTACGCTTGCAAAAAAAGAAAGCAAGAGTGAGAGAAAGAGCATGCAGGAGAGAAGGTTGGGTGTAAGATACGTGGATCTAAAAAACAGTGTGGTAAGGGCACAAACAGATTGTGGTCTGCATCAGGGAAACTTACATGTCTCAGTAACCCAGAAGGTTGGGTTTAAATTCCTATGTAAGGGTACGGACAGGTGATAGAGTCCCAGCAAATGGACACGGTAAAGATGCCTGTCTGTCTCTATCTAGATACCAAGTGAAGGGAAAAGATAGTGCCAGAATTTATAATCAGGATTGTTTGTGTGGTCCAGGAATATGTGAATCAAGAAATTAGCCTAAGGATTCATCCTAGGACACAAAAAGCAAAAACAAATGCAAAATGTCTGAAGGGGACACTGGTTGCATGTTTTTATATAGTATTCCCTACTGAGGATGAGCCCATTGTCCTAAATTACTCATCACACAAAGAAACAACCCACCAGAAGAATCATACCACGAGACACAACAAATAGAAGACTCTGAACCCTAAGGACTTTGGATAAATGAACAAAATAAGAGATTATTTCACACAAATTTTAAATGACTAACACTAAAAGGAATACAAGCCATGTGAAAAGAAAAACACGGTATTAAAATAATGGTAGGTAGACTATCTAGAAATGAAAACTATAGCTATGGAATGAGAAATTCAATGGAGAGGTGAAACAGCCGTATAGACACAGCTGAAGACATAATCAATGGTCTGAAAGACAGGTTTAAGGAAACAACTCAGAATGCAGCACAGTGAGATAAAGGGATAAATATAAAATTAAGAGACAGAGAGCATGAAATGAAAAAAAAATTCATGTCTAATATTAATTTCAGAAAGTGAACAGACTTATCAAAGCATCAATATTCAAAGATATAGGCCTGTATATGTCCTAGAATTGATTAAATATATGATTCCTATGAGTTAAGAAGTAATCAAGATAAATAAAAGACAAATCCACAATGAGATACATTGTAGTGAAACAGCAGAACTACAAAGAGATCTTAAAAGAGATTTTAAAAGTATCCAGAGAGAAAAGATAAGTTGCACCAAGGGATAACAATAGGCACAGTAGACTTTCAAAACCAAAGATAAGTAACAGAAATCAATAGAATATTTTATTGGGTTGGCCAACAAGTTCATTTGAGTTCTTCTGTAAGTTGTTACGGAAAATCTCGAATGAACTTTTTGGCCAACCCAATAAAATGAATTAGAGAAAATACCTGCCGATCTAGAATAATATACCCAACTAAATTATGGTTTGACTGCCAAAGGTATTTGCCAATTAATGACAGAGATATCCTAGAAAACCAAAAATTGTTTATTAGTTGAAAAAAACTAATAAACTGATAACATTCTTGCAATACTGATTTAAAAAGAGAGAAAGGGACAACACAAATGACTATATTAGTATGAAAAAAAAGAATAACTACAGATAAGGTAGAAATTGTTAAAAAAGAGAATATCAGGAACAATTTTATGTCAATGCATTTGAAAATCTAGCCAAAATGGTCAATTCACTATAAATGTAACTAACAATTACTCAGGAAGGAAGTGAAAATCTTAATTGACCAATATTAAGAGAAATGGAATCACTAAAGTCTGTACACACACACACACACACACACACACACACACTCACACACACACACACTCACACACACACAGACCTAGGATTTTTTCAGATACGTTCTATCAAGTTTCAAATTAAAAGTAATCCTAATCTTATTTAAATGTTTCCATAGAATAGAATAAGTTGATAATCATTTTTTAACCCATAAGAAGATAAACTGATGTAAAACGAGTAAGAAAAATTACAGGCCAGTTTCATCTATAAATATAAAAATTCTAGGCAAAATATTAGCAAACCAAACAGAGAATTAATATTTTAAAAATTATGATCAAGGCATTATCCCAGAATACAGGGATGGTTCAATTTTAGAAAACTTATTAATATAATTTACCAATTAACATATTAAAAGGGGAACACCATAAATTCATCTCTACAGATGCAGAAAATATTTGAAACTCAAAATACTTTCCTAATAAAACATTTCAGCAAAGAAGAATTAGAAGGAAACTTTTTCTTAACCTGATAAAAAATATCCACTAAAAACTCAAGAAAATATACTTAATGGTGAAAAAGTCAAAGGGATTTTATATAAAACTCAGGACGAGAGAGGATGCTTGCTGTCAATGCTTCTATTTAACCTTGTGCAGGAGTGCCTAATCATGATAGCAAGTAGAAAAAAATATAAAGAAATATAAATCAATTAATCAATTAATTAAATCTTTAATTTATACTCAGTTAAATTAAAATAAAACATATCAATGTTACAAGAATGAACAGAATTGTTATTATTTGTATATATGATTAATTAGAAAATCTAAGTAATTGATAAACTTTTAAAACAAATGAGTTCAACATGTTTGGAAACAAGAGTTAAACAAAAATCTAGTATGTTTCTATGAACCGTCAGCCAGTAGTTAGAACATTTCAGGAAAAAATAAAATTTACAATAAAAATAACTCACCTCAACAACAATCATGAATCTAACAAAAATCTGGAAAATATTTGTAGGGTAAATTATAAAATATATTGAAAGACATGAAAGTAAGCTTAAATAAATGGAGAGCTAAATTATGTCCTTGAATGGGGAGACTTGAATTTATAAAGAGAAATCACCCCCCAATAATCTATAAATTCAATGCAACTGTAAGCCAAATCACAACACTGTCTTTCATGTAACCTGAAACGGTGTTGCACATACATTCATATGGTATAGTAAATATTCAAGAATAGGCAACGCACATTTTTGGAAAAATAGTTTAAAATGGTTCATTTACTATAAGATTGTAATAATTAAAACATAGGATTGGTACAAGGATGGAATGGAAAAAAGATGTATGAGGTCTCAATAGCACTAAAAGAAGCAAAGATAAAATCTGATCAGTACATTACACCACACAGAAATATAAATTCTAGACAGATTAAAAACTTCATTGGGAAAAAGTATAACTATAAAACTTTTTGAAGAAAAGACAGAAACATAGATTTACAAAATCATACAGAAAATATTTAAGATTTCTCATCATACAAAGCAAAAAGGAAAATATTGACAGATTTAAGTATATTAAAAAATTTTAAACTTCTATATATGATAGGTAGCACAAATAAGTGAAAAGGTAAGTTATTGACTAGGGTAGATATTTGGCAATTATATGCCCCCCTCTCACAATTACTGTCCAGAATGTAAAGAAAGTGCCTACAAATCAATAATAAAAGACAATTAAAGAGAAAAAAAATGGATGAAATATGCCACACATAATTCTCAATGGAAGTCACTGGAATGCTCAATAACATTATACAAATATACTCAGCTTCACCAGTAATTACAAAGTCCTTGCACCCAGAGATTAGCAAAACAGAATGTCTGATAATACCAAATGTTGGAAAACATGTGGGGAAACAGAAAAATGCTAAATCAGTGGTTCTTAACCCTAGCTGTACTTTAGAATCACCCAGGGAACTTGAAAACTGTCTTGGCTCCCATCCCCAGAGATTGATCCCCAGATTAGTCTTGGGTGGGACTTAGGCATTGCCTAAGTCCTCCTTAGGTGATCCTTTCTGCAGGCAGAGTTCAGAACTACTGCTCAACATTGTTGGTGGTCAAATAAACCAGTAGAGTTTGCAGAAGAGCTTAACAATCTCTAGGGAAAATGTGTACCCTTATGACCTGACAGTTCAACTTCTAGGTTGAACTCTTCTTGAGAAATCCTAGCACAAGTGTAAGAAGATACATACAAAGACCATTGCTGTACTGTTCAGATAGCAAAACTGCAGAGACGATGCAAATTTCCCTCAGTAAGAAAATGGATAAATCAACCTTCGATGATTTATGCAATGTGATACTATCCTGCAGTTATAAGAAAATCAACTAGATACCTATGTATCAACATGGATACATCTCCAAAACAACTTTGAATAAAAAAAGTTAGGGAATATATAAATATATAAAAACAATGCTTTATATATCTTAAAATTCGAACACAAAGCAATAGTATAACCACAAATAGATGTTAGATATAACCTCACATAGATACATCCATGTCTGGACCTAAAAACCCACCCCCTCACACATATACAAACCCACACACACAGTAAAAATACTAAACTATAGTACACAGGAATCATATATAGCAATTTAAGGATAATTATCTCTTGGGAGGGAAGAGGGGGGAAAGGCAGGGATAGTGCTTTGACTGTATTTGTAATGTGCTTCATTTTATTTTACACATTATCTGAACTAACGATAGCAAAATAACATATTTAATCTTGGTGGTGCGTTTGCAGATAATCATGATACTACTTTTGTGTGTTTGAGATATTTTACATTAAAATATTTGAAAGGTGAAAGAGCAAAAATGCAATTGGCATGATCATGGAGCACATCTTTATTTTTGAATGATGAAAAAAATAATATATTAAAAACATAGAACTGAAAAGTAAACAAAAAGCTATTGGATTTGCAGGCCAGAGGCTAGAATTCTCATCCTAGTTCTGTAGCTAATTAATGATGTGTAAATCAGTTTTTGACTTTGGTTTCCTCTTATATAATGTAAAGGAATTGGATAAGATGATCCAAAATCTATCCTAGTTTCAAATTTCTGTGAATCTGAAGTTGTGAGAGGTTAGTATTTCTGAATTCAATTGTTCTCTCTCCTCATCTAATATACTCACTCACCCTACAGCCCTACATTTGTTCCCAAATGTAATCATGGATTATTCCAGAGAGTGATGCCCTAAATGATACTCAATAAACAATCACTGAATCAAAGATGTAATCAAGGCAGCAAATTATCTTAAAATGTTTCCATGACCCAGATTAGAAAAAATATCAAAAAGCAAAACAAGTGTTATTAAATCCCCAATGACTTCCATCTCCCAATTAATAAATGTATTATTTCTTTATTCATTTACTCATTGATTATTTCATATGTCATTTGTCCTGAATCATCATCTACAAACCAGCTTATCCCAATTTGTCATATGTTAATAAAATCTTTATAACAGTAGATATTAATAGTAAACCTTACTTAAAATATACGTTTTATGATTGCAAAAAAAAATCTGAACCCTCTCCCTCCATATTACCCACCTTCTGGTAATTTGAAAGACTTTGTTCTATCTTCTAAGTGTACTACTTGCTCCCAGTGAGAATCTGGCCCAACATGAACAGTTAAAACACGTCTGCTCACGAATGTGCTCTTTTCTCCCCAGGATTTTGATGCTTTAAAGCCAACGAAGTTTAATCACCCCCTTAACCCTGCAGAAAGTGAATCATAGAGAAGCATGATGTGGGGTGAAGCCACACTTTACACAGAGTCTAATGCAGAGCAGAAAGATAATGAAATCCATTTCCAATACATGTGCTCACTGCTGAAGTTCCAATTTCTCCTGCCACTCCACCCCAGCCCACTGCCTAGGTTCTGCCAGGAATGTTATACATGAATTAAGTCATACAGAAAGGAACCTGGACAATCCATAACCTTGGTCATTAGACAGTTGAATGAAAGATACAAAGACAATAAACAAAAAGAAGACAGGATGCTAGTTGATAGGAATGTTCTTGTATCTCTTTTGTTCCTCCTCCATTGAAATGTGTGAAGGAGGCTGTCTACATTACCTGCATTAAAGGTAAGGCAGGGAAGATTTAATGTCATAAGTGGCATAGATATTTAGTATCACACCTGGCAAAAGATGGCAGTCAATACTCGTTAGATGTCATTATCATCATCGTCATCGTCATCACCCGCTAGTACCACAGGACAGGGTACTTCAGATTTGTCCAGGACATAAGTTTATAAAAGAGCTGCTCAAAGCAAAGGAAACTTTCTCTTTACAAAAGGAAAGTTCTCCAAGGTTGCAGAGATGACCTGATGGCTTTTGAAATTCAGCAATGTAAGTTCCATTATTGAGGGCAAGAAGTTATAGAGGTCCACTCTCGCTTAGCAGATAGAGCACAGACCACTTAAAGAAGGCAAAATCTTTTTCCTAACTAGTGAAGGAGGAGTGTGACAAGTAGGAAAGCTCATATTCTTCATGGGTCTCCTTTGTAAGGGTCAAGCCTCCAAACTGCCATCGCTGATGGGTAGCCAGCATCCGTAACAGGGGCTATTAGGACAACACGATGCCCCATAAAAGAAGCACAAGTCCTTAGGCAAAACTAAATCAGGAAGCAAGTAATTCCTCTAAAAGCAACAACCGGGACTTCCCTGGTGGCGCAGTGATTAAGAATCCGCCTGTCAATGCAGGGGACACAGGTTCAAGCCCTGGTCTGGGAAGATCCCACATGCCGCAGAGCAACTAAGCCCATGCACCACAACTACTGAGCCTGCGCTCTAGAGCCCGTGAGCCACAACTGCTGAGCCCGTGGGCCACAACTACTGAAGCCCATGCACCTAGAGCCCATGCTCCACGACAAGAGAAGGCACCGCAGTGAGAAGTCCACGCACCACAACGAAGAGTAGCCCCAGCTCACCACAACTAGAGAAAGTCCACAGGCAGCAACGAAGGCCCAACGCAACCATAAATAAACAAACAAACAAACAATTCTACCTATAGCTAATTTTCTAAAAAATAAAACAAATAAATAAATAAAATGAAAGCAACAACCTTCCAGGATGGCAAAGACCAGCCTCTCATCTGGCTGCATTTTTCACAGTCCCCAGCTCACCTCTCCCTTTTGGGCCATCCAAGTTTACACCATTACCACTAACACTTTCAAAAGTGGAACACAGACTCCCATTGCTATCAACAGGACTTAACCCTTGGACTACATTTAGCTGCTACACAACATGGAGGGAAAATTTAAAGGATACCTATAGAACTGAAATAACACCCTCTCCTAAGGGAGAATAACAGATGGCTTGGCAGATAATGATCTTTAACTGACAGGCTACACAGTAATGAGGCCAGTGCTAGGAGAATTTGGCTTTGCAACCAGTGATGAACAGGAATCATGTTTCTTAGAGGACAAGGCAGACAGTCTCTACAGACTAGGGGAAATTGGAAGGAGGAAGGAGTGCAACACGCTCCATTCATGGAAGGGACTTTCACCATTATCTTTCTTTGGAATACATCGTTTCAGACCAGCTGGTGTATGGAAAGCTGGGTCCCGGAGGATGGCTTTAGTGGTGCAGTGGGGGAACTGGAGTGCAGAGAAAGCACAGATCATTCCTGTGTTCATTCTTGTCCAAAGATCAATCAGACATGGCTTGACTTTGAAAGCAGCCAGTTCTTTATTTACGACTGCCGGGGAGGGAGCAGGACACCTCCTAACAAATTGATGCAGTTACCACATCAGGAAGGGAGGGCAGAGGGACGAGTGGTGGAAATTAGGAATCTGGAGGGAAACAAGACATCTTGGCCACTTCTAGTTTCCTCCCTGATGACTTGTACACTGTCTACCACATCCTGCTAGATCAGCTTGACAGCTCTTGACTCCTGGAGTCCTAAGCAGGTAACAACATATGCACAGCTGGAGCTCAGTTTAATAGTGTAATTAAGAAAAGGTAATAGCAGCTGAAATATTTTGATGTTTCAATGCCCTTTCGCCACTAAGATTTTTTTCACATTTGCTACATTGATTTCATCATATTTTCAAAAGGGGTTCACAAGAGTCAGAGCTGTAGCAAATTTTACTTTGTAGATTTACAGGCCCTTCAGCAAATCTCCCTTAATATTCCAGAGAAGTCAACGAAAGTTGATTTGCTTGCTAGGGCAGCTATGCTCTTTTCAGGAGACATTTTTACTGGCTTATTTTCCAATCTAAAATAGAGTTTATATTACTGGAGGAAATGAGGCAAAAGATATTCACTTGAAACATTAATGAAATTAAGTGATTCTTGGCATAACAACATAAACATTTCTATAAATATTACCTGCTAAACAGTGTTAAGAGCAGAACCCTTCATATCTCATCTTGCAATTAATTTACGAGCTAGCAAAATCATTTTACTTATATTTAGAATCCAACTGTTAACTTCACTGAGATTACAATAGGCCAAAAAGATGCTTATTAGGAGATTAAAAAGGAAGAAAAGAAAACAATAAAGACAAAGTACTTACTTGCAGTGATATTTTTCAAGTAATCCTGAATTTAAATTTGGCTTTTTTGTTTAAGAGCAAAGGCTAATCTGAGCTATAAGCTTTTGGTCCTCAGGGTAAGCTCCATTCCTCCATAGGACAAATCTTTGAGAAATCTTCTTTTGATATTTATTTCTCCAAGTATCCAAGCTCTACTAGGAAGCAGTCAAAAACAAAAGACTGTCCTTAAAAAAAGAAAACCAAAATGAAGAAAGCCCACGAAGTCCAGAATGTAAGCAGCAAAGGAAAAATAAAACTTCTCCCCAACTAATATCTAATTCAGAAGAGTAACTGCTCCCCTGTCTCCGTTTGTAGGCGTCCTCTCGTGTTCCTGGTGACATTTCTCATCATCCAGCTGGTGCCGTTTTACAGCAATGAGAGGATGTTTGAAGAGAATGAACTCATTCTCTGAAGTTCCTTGTAGTAAAGGAAAACATATGGAGGATTTCC
>NW_006769699.1:52578-70998 GCF_000442215.2 Lipotes vexillifer | reverse complement strand
AAGCCTGCTGAGGCTTCCCTACTGAGGCACAAATTCGAGGGGGTGTGGAATTTACTTGTTAAGGCTCTCCATTTTCTAGACTCAGCAGTATCTGCTCAGCAATGAGCCCACATGGGCTGCTGCTGCTCTGCAGAGAACTCCCTTCTTCTGCAATAATCCCACCAGCCGAGAGGACTTGCAGGAAGAGGGTCAACAGAATGTTAGTGCCCTGTTTGTCATCATCCCTGTTCCAATCACATCCAACCTCTGGGAAGGTAAATGCACATAAGCCCGTTCTACTGAAATACAAGCTTCTTTTCCCCTTTTTTTTCTCCCTGTCTCTTCACATTCACCTCCTGATTTCTCACCTGAGATAAACAGTTTCCATGTACGTGCACTTTGCGATCGATGGATCGTATTCTGAAAATTAATTTAAAATGTTACCAGTGTTTTCTTTCCCCTTCTACCCCTTCGCCATTTGAAAGTATGCTTCTTATAGCACAGGGAACTATATTCAATATCTCGTGATAAACCATAATGGAAAAGAATATGAAAAAAATGTGTATATAGATATATGTGTGTATAACTGAGTCATTTTGCTGTACAGCAGAAATTAACACAACATTGTAATTCAACTATACTTCAAGTTTAAAAAGTATACTTTTTTTGTCATGCTTTTTTTGTTTTATTGGAGTATAGTTGCTTTACAATGTTGTGTTAGTTTCTGCTATACAACAAAGTGAATCAGCTATGTGTATATGTATATCCCCTCCCTCTTGGACCTCCCTCCCACCCTCCCACCCCTGATCCCACCCATCTGGGTCACCACAGAGCACCGAGCTGAGCTCCCTGTGCTATACAGCAGGTTCCTACTAGTTATCTACTTTACACGTGGTAGTGTATATATATGGCAATCTTAACCTCCCAATTCGTCCCACCATCCCCTTCCTCCCCACCCCATCCACATGTCCGTTCTCTACGTCTGCGTCTCTATTCCTACCCTGCAAATAGGTTCATCTGTACCATTTTTCTAGATTCCACATATATGCGTTAATAGATGATATTTGTTTTTCTCTTTCTGACTTATTTCACTCTGTATGACAGACTCCAGTTCCATCCACATCTCTACAAATGACCCAATTTCGTTCCTTTTTACGGCTGAGTAATATTCCGTTGTATACATGTACCACATCTTCTTTAACCATTCCTCTGTCAATGGACATTTAGGTTGTTTCCATATACTGGCTATTGTAAATAGTGCTACAATGAACATTGGGGTACATGTGTCTTTTTGAATTATGGTTTTCTCAGGGTATATGCCCAGTAGTGGGCTTGCTGGGTCATATGGTAGTTCTATTTTTAGTTTTTGAGGGACCCTCCATACTGTTCTCCAGAGTGGCTGTATCAGTTTACATTCCCACTAACAGTGCAAGAGGGTTCCCTTTTCTCCACACCCTCTCTACTGTTTATTGTTTGTAGACTTCTTGATGATGGCCATTCTGACTGGTGTGAGGTGATACCTCACTGTGGTTTTGATTTGCGTTTCTCTAATAATTCGTGATGAAACAAGATGAAAAGACAACCCTCAGAATAGGAGAAAATATTTGCAAACGAAGCAACTGACAAAGGATTAATCTCCAAAAATATACAAACAGCTCATGCAGCTCAATATCAAAGAAACAGACAACCCAATCAACAAATGGGTGGAAGACCTAAACAGACATTTCTCCAAAGAAGACATACAGATGGCCAAGGGGCACATGAAAAGAAAGTATACTTCTAAGGACAGCACATCTCAAAATATGTTACGAAGATGCTGGTTGGCTCAGGAACATTCAATTGCACATATGATGAAAGCAGTGCTCTAGTAAGCCACTCACGCCTACAGAGGCCTGCCCCCTGCCCCCTGCCCCCTGCCCCCGATCCCACAGATTAATACTCTTTAGTTTGAAAAACCCAGAAACAGCGAACATCTCAAAACCTCCCTTTAAAGCCACTATTTGGGGTGACGGTGATCCTCCTCATCAGAGGAGTTTTACCCTATTAATCTAGCAATCCCATTGACAAAGCATCAACTAGGTATTAATCTCAGTTATCCTAGTTATTGGCTCAGACTCCATATCCAGCTTTTATATTACAAACTGGCGTTAAACATCCTCTAAAAGTAAGTTCCACGTGATCTTTCTTTCCATGTCAATGTCGTTGTGCAAGAATTTACTTTGTGGGGCAGATGTTCCCATAAGCCCAGCTGAGTGATGGCATGAATGATTAAAGGAGGTAAAGACAGGAATACAGGAGAAGATGTGTAAGGTGTACGTGGAGCTATGGCCTATCTGTGTGGTGGGCACAAAGAAAGCTTCTGTGGACTTAAGAAAAAAAATGTTTTAATTATCTGGAAGCATGCTCTACATAAGAGATCCACAAACTATGGCCCAGGGGCTGAATCAGGCTCACTGCCAGTATTTGTAAATAAAGTTTTATTGGAACAGCCAGGCCCATTTGTTCACATGCTGTTTTGGCTGCTTTCATGCTACAGTGGCAAAGCTCGGTAGTTTTGAGAGACTGTATGGTCCACACAACCTAAAAGATTACTGTCTAGCCGAAAAGATTACTGCAAGCTTTACAGAAAAAGCTTGCAGACCCATCTTCAATATGACAGAGGGTCACTACTACGAATACATAGGCATTATTTTCCCCTGAGTTGTATCGTCAGAGGTATCATTATAATTGTATCTAAGGAATGTCCCTAAACGTTCTCCCACTCCTCCCAGAGTAGGCGTGGCAGGAGGGCTTCTTGGGGTTACAAGGAGGGGGTGAAACCCTGAGGTCCCGGGGGACAAAATGGATCAGACCATATAAGGGTGGTGTAGGATGACACACTTGGAGGCAGAATCCGGACACCATCAAGGACGGAAGCCAAAGAAGCAGGGCTGAGAGTGAGAAGTACATAAAGCCATAGGTGGAGGGAAAAACAATAAACATTAATCACAAGTCAGGATGTGGGGTGGGAAGTGGCTGCAGCAAGCTGCCAGGACTCAGACCTTGAGGAAAAAAATAAGGATGCTGGACACCTTCCTTCGGGGGCCTGGTGGAAGGGTGACTCCGTTGTCCCAATTTGGACTTTCCTAGCTTTAAAATTGAAGGTCCTGCCATCCGGGGACCTCCTCAGCCCCAAGGAATCTGGACAGTTGTCTGCCCTAATCTGGGGCTAGGCAGAAAGCTGGGACATCAACCTGAAAAGAAAACCCTCAAGTACGGTAGCTGGGCCTTTCCAGCACTTAGTCCCTCTGTCCTTAGGGGGCTTGTATAAGAAGCAGGGAGCCGCTCCAGTGCCACAGGGGCCACTGGAGCCACTGGAGAAAAACAGGCCATCTGTTTCCAGTGAGCAAGTGATTTCACTGTGACAACACGCATCACGTGAACAGGAAGAGAATAACCTCAGAACAACCCGTGAACAAGTGTGAGATCATCCGTCCTACTGGACAGTTGTTGGCCTGGCCTTTTCACCCCGAAGCCAGCCTGCATTTTTTCCAGAATAGCTGACTTGCATGATTTGATTACGGCCTGTCACTTTGAAATCTCTGCTTAAATTTTCCCAAACTCTCCAGCCACCCCAAATCTTGCTCAGGTTTTAAGTTTAATTCCTTCTCCTTAAATAAGGAACGCTGATCCAACTTCCGAGGCCCCCTGAGCGTGGCTGTGTTTCCACTCATCCATCTGTCAGAAAGTCAGCCCATTAAAAAATATTTCTAGAGATGCTACTATGTGCCAGTCACTGTGCTGAGCTTGGGGTGAAGGATTGAATCACAAAGGTAGGGTCTCTGACCTCATGGAGAGGAAGGGGAAACCCAGAAACAGATAAACAGGATAATTTCAGACTGTGAATATGCTTGGGGAGAAACACATGCTGTAGTGTGACTGTGGGATGGGGTCAAGATTCTGCCCTAGGTAGGTGGCCAGAGATAACCTTTCTGAGAAGGTGACCCGTCAGCTGAATGCCACAAGCTGAGAAGGATCGCCGTGTCCCGTGAACTATAAGATCTGTAAGTTCAAAGACAGAGGTCAGAAGGAACTTGGCGTGTCCCCAAAAGTAGAAAGGATGCTGGTGTGGCATAGTGGGCAAGTGGGGGATGGTTAGAGACAGGCAGGGACCAGCTAGCATGTGGTCTTGTAGGACTCATGAGGAGGTATGGACTTTTTCCAAGGGCAGGCCAAAACTAGGGGGAGGATTTAAGCAAGGGACTGTCCATGATCTGATTTAGGTTTTCAAAAGGATTTGCCTAGCCGTGCCGTGGTGGATGGACTGGAGGGAGGTAAGAGTGAAAATGAGGAGATCAGCTAAGAGATGGTGTTGGCTGGGATAAAATGGTACCATTGATGCTCAAGGGGAGAGAATGGCTTTGAGATGTATTTTGGAATACAGCAACTCTGCCCCCCAGAAATGGTCACCTGACATCATCCCACTTGGTTGTTCAGGCGTTAATTTTTCATTTCCACCCACTTGAGGGAAACTCCAGTGAGCAAGGACCTCATCTTCTTTCATCACCAGGGCATCTCCAGCACCCAACACATGCCTCCCACAGAGAAGGCATGCATGGCATTCGGTCAGCTGTGCCTCAGGTGTCCTGAGTGAAAAGCCACAACAGAGCAGGATGGGTCTTGAAACAACAGAGGGAGAAGACATCGCTCCGCAAAAGGCATCTTTGCTTCTGGAGTTTGTGCATTTGGGTAGATAGCAGAGCAGCCCCAGCGTCTTTCCCAGCTCCTCCTAGAAGAGCGTGCACCGCTGGAAAGGATGTTTTACTCAGATGCCCTTGCAGCCAGGGTTCTGCAGGCTTCTGTGCTCTCACAGATGTGGATTTGGTCCTGATGTAGGTGGGGAGGAGCAATGGTGTAGGAAACATCTGTTTTGCAGGTGCGATTAGCAGGCCAATATGGCGAGAGTTGGGGCCAGCATCCTGGGCTGTGACCAGAGCAGTCACACAGGGCCCACGTCTAGAGGGGCCCACGCTTGGTTTAATGCTTTTTGTTGCTGTCCGCGGGCCTCTCACTGTGTGGCCTCTATCCTGGGCTGTGACCAGAGCAGTCACACAGGGCCCACGTCTAGAGGGGCCCACGCTTGGTTTAATGCTTTTTGTTGCTGTCCGCGGGCCTCTCACTGTTGTGGCCTCTCCTGTTGTGGAGCACAGGCTCCGGACGCCCAGGCTCAGCGGCCATGGCTCACGGGCCCAGCCGCTCCGTGGCATGTGGGATCTTCCCGGACTGGGGCACGAACTCGTGTCCCCCTGCATCGGCAGGCAGACTCTCAACGACTGCGCCACCAGGGAAGCCCTCCAACAATTTTTTGAGCAAAATTTCCTTTTTGTTTAAAATAGAGCGGATTCCATTATCTTCAACCATACGAATCCCTCATTAAGGACACACCTGGAGGAAAAGCCTGGCTTCTGAAAGAGGTTTCTCAGTGTTTTATCATAAGACTTTGTACTGGAGAGATGTTAGAATTTAGCGGTCATGTTGAGATTCGCTGTTCTGGACGTGGTGTTTCTGAGGCAGAGAACCTGAGCTGCTGTTTGGCAGGGATGGACGAGGGCACATTAGTTACACCCTTTCATTGTGAAGATGCATTATTTTCCTGACTGGTAGACTGTTGACTCCCACTGGTGGACCTAGAAGTATACCTGTCTACAGTCCCACTGGGATGCCACTGTGACAGGTAGAATGTGAACAAGCTGTCCGTCCAGGTGTCTCGGTGACCTGTGGCTGCCACAACAAGATATCACAAACTTGGTGCCTTAAGACAAGAGGACTTTATTCTCTCACAGTTCTGGAGTTCAGAAGTCCCAGATCAAGGTGAGGCTGAATCAATTCCTTCTGGGGGCTCTGAGGGAGGATCTGTTCTATGCCTCGCTGCTAGCTTCTGGTGGTTGCTGGCAAGCCTTGGCATTCCTTGGCATTCTTTATTCTAACCTCTGCCTCCTGGGTCTGCACATGGCTTTCTCCTCTCTAATCTTTGTGTTCTGATGTCTTCTTATAAGGATACTAGTCATTGGATTCAGGTCCAACCCTAATCCACTATGACCTCATTGTCACTTAATAACCTCGGCAAAGAACCTATTTCCAAGCAAGGTCACATTCTGAGGATCTGGGAGATGTATTTTGTGGGGACACTATTCAACCCACTCCACCAAGGTACAGATTGCAGCCTATGGAACAAAAGAAGGCTACCTGGCCTACAGAGAAGTCAAACATCTTGGCCTCATGGCTATTTGTTCCCGGCCAGCTGAACCAAACAGCTACAGACACATGAGGTCAGAAGGACTTACAGGTAAGCATACTGGTGTGGAAGGAAGAGAAAGACACTGCAGTTTGTTTTACCTTAAGACACAACCAAACACTCATAGTATGCGTATAGGTACCTACCACTCTGTATACATAGTAATGCCTGGCTTTCTTCCAACGCATTTGTGGTCAGAAAAAAAGTTACAGGGAAATGCCCATAATTGACCCCAAATAAACCCTCAAAACTACCAACCCCCTCATCTAAATTTTGTCCTCCGTGAATGCACCCCTCTGATTTTCTTCTGCCCAGAGGAAATTTCCAAAGGACCATCAGCAAAGGACAAGTGTTTGTGCAGAGCAGAAAAATGTCAGACACAGTCATTGAAACTAATACCACCTCACTCATGTACAGTGTGATGACTTTTTGCATTTCCAAAACAAAAAACAATTTAGGCTATTTTAGATGCTATTTTTCTAGTTCAATGGGATCTAATTCTTTAAAGTTGAAGAAGCAACTATTTTCCCCCAAAATGAATACCTAAAATGACACTACAAAATATAGCCTTAGGATGGAGATTTTTTTTTTTTAATGGGCATAGAAGAGATGATTGCATTACTGAACTAGACAAAAAGCCATTCCATCAGCACTCCTTTATTGTTTTTCACTGTACAAATCTTTCCATGAGAGAATTACATTTATCAGGCAGCACTGAACCTATTCATTCCCTCCTATTCCACTAATTAAACTACAATACAATCACTTGGGTTACCCATAACCAACCTTTGGAAGATTAATATAGGATGTTATTCTTTTGCTCATATTTGGCCTCTGCATGGTAATGAGACAGCAATAAAGTTTATGCTCCCATAACATGTAAGAATTGTATTTTGCACCAAATAGCTAACATCAAAAATAACTACTGGTATAACAAACCACATAACACAATCATTCTTGGCATACATTAATGTGTCACTAAAAATGTCAATACAATGCCCATCGTAGCTATTAAAAGTCTGAATATTTAAGCTAATAGAATGCATAAAGAAAAAAGTATTGAAAGTATGTCATGTCTGAAAAACATAATTTGAAAATAGGTTTTGGTGAATAGCTGTCAAATTAAGGACTTCGAGGAAACTAAAACTTGCATTGTTCTAACCTAACTATTTATCCCCTGATCATTTAAAATTCAAATTTACAATGCAGAAACATTACTGGCATAACAGGCACTTAAAACCTGTGCCATTTTGCCATTTGGTATTCATTTATTAATGAATTATTTCCCATAACACTTTTCAACAAAGGTTTATAACGTATTTGCTTTAGATGGAGCCACAGGAAGACAGGAAAAAAGCTATTGGTCAGGACTTCGCATATATTTGCCCCAATCTACATGTATTTTTCTTCTCTAGCCGTATAATTACATACTTTCATTTCACTGTTAAAGGGATGCCAACCTGACATTTGTACGTTTTTATTGCCCAATCCTGGCCATCACTAATAGTGAACACAAACTCTTTTGGAAAATGAATCTTCATGTTTTTACGCTTTTTTTTTTTCTTCTGCTCCCTGAGGCCAATGAATAAAATCACAGATCACCCTACTTTACATATGGAGAAAGGAGAGCTCTGAACATCTGTGCTGATATTTCACTTTTTTACAATGTATACAAATATACAACTAGTCCACCTTCATATGAAGACAGAGATTAACTGATTTACCAATACTGAGAAGGAAAATTATGAACTACAATTCTCTTGTACAAACTCAAGTCTGTAAGACTGTCCCAAAGTCCGGTTTTCAACCACAGTTATACCAGAGCCATTCTGCACTTGACGGGTATGTAAAAAAATGATGAATGAAAAAAAAAAACATATGAATTGTCAGCTGCAATCAAATGGAATTTTTATTTCAGTAACCCCCAGTTCCAAACTGTTCTCAAACCAAATCCTCTATTGCTCTAAACCCTCTATCATAGTTTCATCTTTCATCATTTTCTTTTTATTCTGTTTCTTTTTATATTTATTTCTGGATCCAGCATTCCATTCATCCTTTAACTGTTAAGCTTTCTCTCCTTTTCAACATTCTTCATTTCCCCCTGAATGTCCATCTGGATTTCTGTTCATTTCAGATCCCCTTTAGCTTACTTTCCACTCCATCACCCAATTCCATCTATTCTCCTTTTGGCTGGTTTTCTCGGGCACACAGAGAATTATTGACAGAAAGTGGGAAGCATCCAGAGACCATAAAGCTGTGGATCAATGTAAATACTGCCCAGTAATATACCCAGTGAACTCTACAGGGTTAAAAAAAAAAAAGACCACAATTCAACTGAAAAGTTAATGAACTCAACTAGCTACATAAAGCAAGGTAATTATCACAATGAAAAATTAAAAAGGCCACTGGGAAGGTTGACAAAAGAGTTACTATGTTTCTTTCCACTTGTGACATTAAATAAATTAAACATCCATAGTGGCATTTGGGTTTTTTTTTTTGTTTTATTCATAGTGTTGATCCCATTTCTCTGATCTTTAAGGAAAAGAGTGATGAATAAAGTAAAATGCAAGCTACAGACAGTTTTGGGAGCTCTTTGCTTTTTCAACCCCCCGCCCCCATCATCATTATTAGATATTACCAAGATTTCTATCTACTTTTTAATCCATGGGACATATTTAGATCTTGGCAAGTCTGAGTTGACTTATCCAGGAAAATTCAGTGACATGGCAATAACTGCTTTTTTAAAAAAATAAATTTATTTATTTTATTTATTTACTTCTGGCCGCGTTGGGTCTTTGTTGCTGTGCATGGGCTTCTCTCTAGTTGCGGCGAGCGGGGCTACTCTTCGTTGTGTGCGCAGGCTTCTCACTGCGGTGGCTTCTCTTGTTGCGGAGCACGGGCTCTAGGCGCACGGGCTTCAGTAGTTGTGGCTCATGGGCTCAGCAGTTTTGACTCACGGGCTCTAGAGCTCAGGCTTCAGTAGTTGTGGCTCGCAGGCTCTAGAGCGCAGGCTCAGTAGTTGTGGCGCACACACTTAGTTGCTCCGCGGCATGTGGGATCTTCCCAGAACAGGGCTCGAACCCGTGTCCCCTGAATTGGCAGGCGAATTCTTAACCACTGCGCCACCAGGAAAGCCCACAATAACTGCTTTTTGGAAGTTCAGGTATATTATGTCTCTTGCATTCTCCTTATCCATTAATTTTACCATTCCATGAAAAAGCAGTCGAGTTAGTAAAAAACATGATTTCTAACTCCAGGTTTTTCTAACCTTTAGTTGGCTTAAAAGTTTCTTTTCTCTTAATATTTGTTCAACTGTTTCACAACAGATTTAAGCTAGGCTTTCAGGGTAGTAAATTCTAAGATGTATTTTGCTAACATCTTTTAAAACTTAAAGTGCCACATTTTTTCGATTCCCTCTAGCTCTTATTTACTATCCAGCCTACAATGTCTTTTTAAGCTCAAGAGCCCTTCAGTCATTGAATTCTAGTTAATAACATGATTATCAGGTGGCTTTATCTGATTTTTGCCACCTAAATAATTTTGGCTCTGAGGTAATCCTAGCATTTCTGTCCCTGCCTCAATCAAGCTTGGTATTTTTATGAAGATGTGTGGTTTCCTTCTGTTATAAACAATCCCTATGGTTACACAGTTGCTCACAACTAGTGGATAAAGTAAAATAGTCTGCCTCAGGGTAAGAGGTCAAATGTGACATCTGGAGGCTTCCAGAACCTTCCTGGCTGCTAATTCCCACAGCATCTTTCTCTACCCCCTCTTCCCTGCCTTGACATAGGATTCCTTCTGGGTGTTCTTAACTCTCTCCTAGGTGCACCCCCAGACCTGCTTTTGTGTGAGCAACTCCACTGGGTCACCATGTCACAGAGTAATGTGATCAAACCATGAATTTTTCATTTATTTTTTTCTCTTCCACTTTATCAGTTCCACAACTAACAGGAAGTAACTTGTCAATGATATCACAGCCAGCACCTTGCCAGAACTATTCTGCCCCTTCGCAACACTAAGCAATATTCTTCATCCCTTCTGTGAGTGCAAAAGGGCCTTGTATCAGGAAAAAAATTCTGATTGCTAGGAGATTTGGTGTACCAAGACATTCCAAGATATACTATATATATGGGTTATGAAATAGCTGATGGGGACTTTGCAAGAGGATTTGGTTCTATCCTGTGCATTTAGGCAGAAAAATATGTGAACTGATCAGAGCAGATTGAGATGTATTCTGTTGTTCATCTGGCATAGACTCTTGATAACAGAAAGGCGAGACAAGCTGAGATATTCAATGAGAACCTTTTTCCTGGCTTATTCAGCTGAAGGTAAGTGAGTCTCCCCACCCACCTGACTGAAGCGTAAACACACAGGGGTTTTATTCTGTCATATAAAAGAAGTCAGCTCATAGGCATTTCAGGGCTTGAATGGGAGAGACATATACTCAGGGACCCAGTTCTCTTTTATCTTTATAACCTAGTATCCGAGAGCTGGCTTTCAGACTCCAAGTCACCTCCTGGAACAAAATGGCTGCTGGAGTGCCATCTGCTAAATCTGCATTCTAGGAAGGAGAAAGGGAGAAAGATGTTTGTGCAGCCTCTTTTAATTAATTAATTAATTTTTACTTTTTAATTTATTGAATTATAGTTGACCTACAACATTACATTAGTTTCAGGTGTTCAACACAGTAAATCAACATTTTTATAGATTACACACCATACAAAGTTATTGTAAAATATTGACTATATTCCCTGTGCTGTACATTGTATCCCTGTGACTTATGTATTTTATAACTGGTGTTTTGTACAAAACAATTGTTTGTACAAAACAATTTCCTTCAGCTATTTTGCCCCTCCCCCATTGCTCTTCCTTTTGGTAACCACTAGTTTGTTCTCTATATCTGTGAGTCTGTTTCTGTCTTTGTTGTATTTATTATATATATTTTTTGCTTTTTAGATTCCACATGTAAGTGAAAACATACAGCATTTGTCCTCCTTTGTCTGACTTATTTCCATGTTGTCACAAATTCTTGCCCTCTCTTTTTGAAGATGTTTTCCTGAAGTCCTGTACAACAGACCACTTCAGTCTCATTGGTTGGACTATAGTTACATCCAGCAATTCCACTTCTAGGTATTTTTCCAAAGAAAACAAAAACACTAATTTCAAAATGTATATGCAGGCTTCCCTGATGGCGCAGTGGTTAAGAATCTGCCTGCCAACGCAGGGGACATGTGTTCGAGCCCTGGTCGGGGAAGATCCCACATGCCGCGGAGCAACTAAGCCCGTGTGCCACAACTACTGAGCCTGCACTCTAGAGCCCGAGAGCCACAACTACTGAGCCCACGTGCTACAACTACTGAAGCCCACATGTCTAGAACCTGTGCTCGCAACAAGGGAAGCCACCGCAACGAGAAGCCCGCGCACCGCAACGAAGAGTAGCCCCCGCTTGCCACAACTAGAGAAAGCCTGTGCACAGCAACAAAAACCCAACACAGTCAAAAATAAATTAATTAATTAATTGAAAAAAAGAAAATGTATATGCATCCCTATGTTCATTGCGGCATTATTCGCAATAACCAAAATATGGAAGCTCATTGATAGATGAATGGATAAAGAAGATGTGATATATATATATATATGTATAAAATTATGTATATATATAAATAAAATGGAACATTACTCAGCCATAAAAACAATGAGCTCTTGCCTTACAGCAACATGGATGCACCTGGGGGGTATTATGCTAAGTGAAATAAGTCAGACAGAAAAAGACAAACATCATAAGATTTCACTTATATGTTGAATCTAAAAAACAAATGCACAAACAAAACTAAACAGAAACAGAATCGTAGATACAGAGAACAAACAGCTGGTTGCCAGAGGAGAGGGTTGGGGGGTGGTGAGTGAAATAGATGAGGGAAATTAAGAGGTACAACCTTCCAGTCACAAAATAAATGAGTCATGGCGATAAAATGTACAGCACGGGGAATACAGTCAATAAGAGTATAATATCTTTGTACGGTAACAGATGGTAACTAGACTTATCATGGTGAACCTTTTGAAATGTATAGAAATATCGAATCACTATGTTGTGCACCAGGAACTAACATAGTGTTGTAGGTCAATTACACTTCAAAAAACACACTCATAGAAAAAGAGATCAGATTTGTGGTTACCAGAGGCGGGGGGATGGGGAATTGGATGAAGGTGGTCAAAAGGTACAAACTTCAAGTTCTAAGATAAACAAGTATTAGGGCTGTAATGTATAATGTGATATAATGAACACTGCTGTATGTGATAAATGAAAGTCGTTAAGAGAGGAAATCCTAAGAGTTCTCATCACAAGGAAAAAATGTGTTTTCTTTTTCTTTTTTTTTTTTCTTTTCTTTTGTATTTTGATATGAGATGCTGGGTGTTCACTAAATGTACTGTGATCATCATCTCATGATGTACGTAAATCAAATCATTATGTTGTACGCCTTAAACTTATACAGTGCTGTATGTCAGTGATATCTCCAATAAAACTGGAAGGGAAAGAAGCACAATATGACTGATTTCCAAGTGAAAAATACTAGGCTAAACACTATGCAACTGTCATTTTTATGGGCAAAATGACCTAACGGTGGCCATTTCATACGGCTCAATCTAATATTTAAATCGGGATATTTGGATCACTGAATTGTTTCAGAAAATCTTGATGACTCCAGCCCTTCAATTTAACTGAAAATCAGCTCCCAGGCATAGGAATAATATTATGTAACCAAAACATGAATCAATGAAAACTCTGCAAACGTTTTCAAATCACATTTGAATCCTGGATTTAAGCATCCTCCAGTGTAGCCATCTCCATAAGAATGGATGCCCTGGGTGGTTGCCATTAACTATTACTTAAATACTTAAAACTAGTTTTAATGAAAAAAAAATCTTTTTTTACAGCATTTAAACTTGTTAGGGGATTTCATGAATAATCTATAAACATATTACAAAGCTCCATTAACAGCCATTTGAGAAAAAAAACATGGAACTCGTGCCAACCCTGTGTGCCCTCTGCTAGCATCTCCTCCTGAGATGTCCTATCAGCTGGGTTCTTGCAGGAGTGTCTGCTATTAACACAGGTTGCCGCTTTCTCCAAGCTGTGGCTATATTTTGACCTTGCCTGTTATTGTGATTTGAGTGAGCAAATTGCAGTTTGTTGTTTTAGTTCTTTTGGACAATAGTAACACGTGGAAATTTTTTTTTTTTTAAGAAAAAGAAAAAAATCATAAAACCTTAAAATATGCTTGTTAGCAGAGCTAAGCTTTCCAGCAAAATGGCCAGGAAGTTCCTATTACTGAATACCCCCTCTAGGTCCCCTGGATATATTCTTTGCATGTGTTTTCTTAGAGCAGTTAATAACAGGCTTGCATAGCTAATTTTTTTTTTCCTAGCCCATTTTACAAGAAACACGTCAACAAACAATTTCCCTAAAACTGATACTAAAAGGAAGAAAATGGAGAAGCAAACTATCTGGGATAATTTAGATTATTTATAATACAAATTGCACTCTACTAGAAATATATCCTCTAATGTAAAAATTGATATCCTTTTAGAATTGTTTGGAAAGAGAAGAGTTAATAATATTTCTTGCCTTTAAGGCAACTCTCTAAACTGGGCCAGGACACAAACTAAATGACAGTCTTGCTAAAAGCAATATTCACTTTATGTATTAAGTGCTAGCCTTATATAAGAGTGAAAGTGCATCCTAATTATGGTAAAAGCTGAGGATAGGTAGATAGACTTGAGAAAGTGTATGTTATAATCTGGCAACTTTTAGTTATGTTTATTTTGTTGTCATTCTTTTTTTGATAATTTCGAGGCCCAAAGTATGGAATATACAGTATTTGGGGGAGGATAAATCTCTCCAAATTACTACTGCTGCTTCCCTGACTCAGTACCAGGAGTTACAGAGAGTTCCCTCTAGGGACCTTTAGAACATACACCCACAAGGCTGCCATCTGCAGAGACACCTTTTATTGTCAGTCCCTGAAACAGACGTGCACCCTGGTGTCCTCAGAAGTTGCTGGCCAAGTAGAGTAACAACTTGGGCTCATTACGAACATAACTCTCCTAACAGCAGTCTTATACCCTTGTTTCCTGGTGGAGTGATGAAAAAACCCTCAAAGGTCTGAAGACCACTGCAATAAGACCCACAGATCTTGCAGGGTGATTGCTAGAGTGAGGACCAGAGAGAAAAGGAGGCCAAATAAAGAAATGGATTGTCCTAATGACGCATTAATAGCTACCATCACCCTCCTACCAGGTAGGATATTATTGGCCAGCAAACAAAACACAAGTAAATAAAATTAAGTCTTCCTTAAGGTGAAGCTTGGCTGTGTTGCAGGTGGGAATAATCTCCCCAGTGGCAGAACTAGGAAACTTGACCCCTGCAGTGGATAATATTGATAAAAGGCTTCCTCGTATGAGCTGGGAAATGATTTGCCGACACAAGAGTAGGATTCATGAGCAGGATCAGAGAGGGAGCCTTGAAGCTTTTCTTGCTGTTGTTTTTTCAGCCATGGGTGGACTCAAGTGGGTGTAGTCTGGTCTTGAATCCCTGCCAAGACGGACACTGGCACATTCAAACAGAAGTGTTTTCTCTCTCTCTATCTCACAGCCACACACACACACACACACACACACACACACACACACACATTCTCCCTCTCTCACTCAGACAGATGAGAACTACAAACTGCTCTCATTAGATAGTCAAATAGTCTGGAGTCTGAACAAAGAACGACACTATGGAGCCCAAGTTATACCCACTTCCCATCTCCCCGCAGAGCTCAGAGAATTTCCCCTGGTTCCAGAGCTGCCAGAGAGTGACTGGCATGGATCTTGCTCCACTAGAGTGTCTGAGCCCTTAACTTGGGCCTCTGGCCTCTGAGGACATAGCTGGGCAAAACCCTCCCAGGCCAGAAGCCACCCTTGCAGAGCTCAGCTGAGCAGTCCTGGCTCCCTCCCTACTGGGTTTTTGCAAACCTCAGTTCCATATTCAGACATCTCCTTCCTCTAGGCTGTGTAGCCTAAAACCACTCTCTATCCTCTCCCCTCACTCTAGGTTAGGCAAAAGAGCTCCATCCCGTCTGCACTTGGGTGAGTTCTCAGCCCCTAAACTGAGACAGGTCTCTGCAACCTCTCCTCCAGTCCCACCCTGCCCAGGGACCCTCAGCCTCGCTGTCTCCATAGAATCCACGTGTCTTAGTGATGGCTAATCCTCTTCCTTTGTCTCAGAAAGCCAGAGTGCACCAGGTCCACAACCCACACGCTCACAGGTCATGCGTTATTGTCTGGAGCTATCTGGCCTTTCCTCTGCGTCACCCTATGCCAAAGGCCGCTGGCAGCTTGTGGGAAGGCAAGAGGAAGGGAGGGTAGGACGTCCTGAACTATGGAGACTGCGGCTTCCAGTTCCAGGCAGTTTCCCTGGAAGGGAATGCAGGTACCTCCCACGCTGCTGTGGCCCTGGCCTCACACAACCCCCGCCCCCCCAGGCCCAAGAGAAGGGGACCACTTGCGGGGGGAAAAAGATCTGCATCAACAACAATTTCACTCCAGCTTTCCCTGCAGATGGCCCTGATTTGGAGAAGGCATGCAGACAGTCTTTGAAATCTGACTTCTCTTTTTTAGGCCACTTGGAATTCTTCTTTGTGAGCCTCACCGTCCCCAGGACAGTTTACTAACCTGACATCATCAGCTTCCTCTGAAACCTAGTTCTCTTTTCTTAATGCTTTATTATTTTTAAAAACTCGCCAGACCCTAATTTCTGATTCTCTGTTTTCCCTTCTCACCTCCAAATACAATGAGTCATCAAATCCTATAATGTCTCTCTTCCTCTCCATTCGTACTGTCACCATTCTAACCCAGAATCTTATTACCCCATACTCTGCCCATCATATGGTCATCTCTGGGTTTTAGGTTTCCCCAGCCGCCCCTGCCATGACTACCAAATTAATACCACTGGACACATTCTCCTCTTTTCTTCGCATGCGACGATGCATTCAGTGGCGCACCATTACCTGTATGCAATGCACTGTGCTGTGCATTACTAAACTCATTTATTTCCTTCCAACAGATATTTGTTCCGTACCTGCAGTGTCTTCTACGTCATCCTTAGCTCTAGGGAAGTGAACAGGCAGACCCATTTCTTTCTTGCCTTTTAGAGAAGGGGGTTGATATTTAAGATAAATGCTCAGAAAGAGAAACTGTGAAAGCACATAGCGAGGGAAGCAAAGCTGGTCTCTTGGGTCGTGGAAAGCCTCCCTAGAACGACATTTAAGCTGAAGCCTGAAGGAAGAATGATGATTAATTAGTGAGGTGCAGGTGAAGGGGACCGTGTACGCAAAGGGCCTGATGGGGTAAAGAGTCTGATGCATCTGTGGGAAGAGGGAAGGGGGCAGAGAGATACCGTGGGGAAGAAAGGCCAAAAGTCACCAGGAGGCAGACCACACAACTCCTGGGAGGATGCGTTGAGGAATTGGGGCTTTATTATAAAAGCAATGGGAAACCACAGACAGGTTTGAAGCAGAGAAATGTAACAAGTTATTGTGTTTTTAAAAGATCACTCCAGCTACACAGTGGAAAAGGTTTGAAGAAGATGCTGCTGGGTGACCAAATGGGGGTGGGGGTGGGACTGGAGGCAACAGATGGGGTGGGTTGGAGCAGGGCGGTACCATGGTCGTCAGTGGAAACAGACAAAACATGTGGATTCAAGAGAGAATGAGATGCCGGGATCAGCAGTGAGGAGAAGGAAGAGATGCGGAGGGAAGTTAAGCAGGAAGTCCAAGTTCTTAGTCTTTAGTGAGTTGGGGGCCCGGGAGAAGAAGCAGGTATGAGTGTGGGGGAGCCTTAGGTGCGAAGCTGAGCTTGGGACAGTTTAGTCCAAAGTGGATACTTCTAGCAGGCAGTAGCATCATGCATCGGTCTGGAGCTCAGAAGAGGGGTCCCAGTGTGAGACAGAAATTGGAAATTCATGGGTGTATTTGGTGATTGAGACCATGGGGGTGGATGAAGTTGCTTAGGGAGACCTTGTACAGTGAGAAAAGAGTAGCCTAGGCCTGAGGCTCAAGAAACGGCCACATGGAAAGGCTGAGGAGAGAAGAAAGAGCTTGCAAAGGAGGTTCAGAAAGAGGAGCCGATTACGCAGGGGGAAAGTAAGAGGGTGCAATGCCCAGAAAGCTAAGGGCAGAAAGTCTGTCAAGGTGTTGGATGCACCATGGGGCCACGGGGGTCCTTAGTGTTATTTTGCTTTTTCATTTGTTAGTTTGAATTCCATTTGGGTTGGTCCCCTATATCCTAGTTGATATTTAAAAAATTAATATACAGTAAAATTTACTCTGTGCTATAGAGTTCTCTGGGTTTTGACAAATGCAAAGAATCATGTATCCCCCACCACAGTCATGAGACAGAACAGTCCCCTTGCCCCCAGATTTCCTCACGCTATCCCTTTGTAGTTCAACCTTTCTTCCCACTCCTGGAAACGACCAATTTATTGTCCACTTCTAGAGTTCTGTCTTTTCCAAAATGTCACATGGAATCATACATATGTAGCCTTTGGGACCTGGCCTCTTTCATGTAGCAACATATAGTTAAGAATCATTCATGTTATTACATGAATCAGTAGCTCATTCCTTTTCATCGCTGAGTAGTATTCCATCTTACAGATACACATACCACAAACTGTCCATCCATTCACAGGTTGAAGGATACGCTGGCAATTTTCAGTTTTTGTTGATTACAAATAGAGCTGTTGTAAACATTCACATGCAGGTTTTGCCTGAACCTAAGTTTTTATTTGTCTTGGGCGTGTGATTGCTGAGTTATACGGTAAAGCTGCTATGTTTAACTTGATGATCATGAGTACTATAAAGACTTTGCAGTTTTGCGGAGGTGGTAAGGTCACAACAGGATTGGAGAGGGTTAAGACGTAGAGAGGAGAGAGGAGGGGGACACAGTAAGTGAAAACAAGGCTCTGGAGAATTCTAACTGACACGGAGATGCTGAACAGGGCTGTGGTTGGAGGTTATGGGAGGGAGGGTTTGAAAGATAAAACCCAAAGATAAAAAAGACTTGCGTGTGTTTAATGACGGTGAGAAGGAGAAAGCAGACAGGGAGCGTCTGAAGAGGAGGGA
>NW_006769699.1:40185-52554 GCF_000442215.2 Lipotes vexillifer | reverse complement strand
GGAGGGAAAGAGAAGAGCGTGGGGGAGGAGGGCAGAGTAAGATTGCTGAGAGGCTGGTAGGGACTGGTTTTTGATTTGAAGAAGGTACCCACTCCGTCTTACTGGGAGAGCAGGAAAGCCATGAGCCTTTCAAAGCCCTACTATGACCTTAAAGTGACCTCACAGGGGACAGTAGAGGACAAGGTCAGACCTTTCAGATGACCCAACCACATAAACCCTTGACCCCAACCGGACTGTCTCATGATTACATCATGCTCCCTCTCTTCTCTAAGAGCCAATCACCGTCTCTGGAGGAGGACGTCTATCACATTTGCTTGTCCAGCAGTGACGAAGCAGGTGCCACAAAAAGAAGAAAGGCTACAGATTCATCCCCAGAGGTATGTTTTCGCCTCATTTTCTATAAAAATACTCTTCTGATATTCAAAATTTGATCTCAATGTCACAAATAACCACCAAGTCACCAAACAGTCCCGAGGTCACAGGACCTGGGTATGTACAGGACTTGGGGGCAGGTGACATGATCATGGAAATTCCCCTAACCTTGTACAGTCTGGCATCTTAGGCAGGCTTCTTGATAAAATAAACATGTTTCCTCGTTACGGACCCTGACATTGACCCCTGATAATTCAAAGCGGTGGTGACTTTTCCTCTGACTCATTAATGAGTAAAGCAGGCTATATTTTTTCCTCATCTATTTCTACCCTTAAAAAGAAAATAGTGTAACAAGAATGACCCATTCAGAAAAAGAGCATTCTATCACTCAGAATGATGATGATGCACGTTGTTGGGTAGATTGTGGGTGAAGTGATGGATTTAAGACCTTCAGGGGATATTTGAATGACTCCAGCCAATCACTCAGATTCCATAAAGCCTCACTGTGATATGGAGCAGAGCAATTTGTAAGCCAGGACTGATAATAACACAGTTAGTTGCTGGATATCCGATTTCATGCCTTCAAAACTCATAGGGACCAATAAACGTTTTGTGGAATAGTTCTATACAAAAGAACTTGCTGCAGTAATCTCATTTTAATGTACCTGAAAAAACGAGGGGTTTAACATCAGGAAACATAACCTCTTATTTTTGGAAAAGGCTTGAAGACAGTCGTTAAGTCTAATATAACCAGGGAAGAATTCTGCAGATGGCAACTTGGGCTGTGAATCCCGAAATAATCTACACAGGTGACTAGTGCTTTAATGACTTTTGGTTATTGTTTTGATTTTCTCAGCCACACTGTTATACACTGCAAGCCTGCCATACTATAAATACATTTGTGTATACCTTTGAGAAATTCCTTCCAAAATACTTAGCACCATTAAAGCAGGGCTGAGAATGTTAGGAGGTAGCTCTGTGATTAGGAAGTTGTCGCTTGATTTTGAATCACTCCAGAATCTCCAGAGCAGCCACTCTGTGCTGGGGGCTGGGGATCTGGTGTGGGTTACAGAGAGAGACCCTCCCCTCAAAATGCTCACAGCCCCTCTTCCTACTTCTCCACCGCTCCCCCACCCCTGTCACAAATGCCCTTGGAAAGCAGAGACTAGAATCCAATGTGATTTGTGTCACTGCGGAGCACAGGAAAGGGAAGCTTAGCTCTGTTTGGAAAGTCTAGAGAAGACACGTTTAAGAAAGTGTCTACAGTGACTGAATCTCAGTGAGTGGTCGAGGTGTCCCCAGTGGAGAAGGCAGAGAGCAAGGCAGAGTGGCCAAGAGGCGTTAGAGCACAGAGACTTTTCCACATGTGAGCGATATCGTATGGTATTTGTCTTTCTCTATTTGACTTCCTTCACTTAGTATGATAACCTCTAGGTCCACCCATGTTGCTGAAAATGGCATTATTTCATTCTTTTTTATGGCTGAGTAATATTCCATTGTATATATGTACCACATCTTCTTTATCCATTCATCTGTCGATGGACATTTAGGTTGTTTCCATGTCTTGGCTACTGTGCTGCTGCTGTGTGCTGCTATGTTCATAATGCTGCTACGAACATAGGGGTGCATGTATCTTTTTGAATTATCTAAAATATGACACAAATGAACCTATCTATGAAACAGAAACAGAATCACAGACATAGAGAACAGACTGGTGGTTTCCAAGGGGGAGGGGGTTGGGGGAGGGGTGGAGTGGGAGGTTGGGGTGAGCAGATGTAAGCTATTATATACAGAATGGATAAAAAACAAGGTCCTACTCTATAGCACAGAGAACTATATCCAATATCCTATGATAAACCATAATGGAAAAGAATATTTAAAAAATATATATATATATGTATATATGTATAACTGAATCACTCTGTAAATCAACTATACTTCAATTAAAAAAAAAAAAAAAAGAATACAGAGACTTGGAGAATGTGAGTTTGGAAAGGACTCCTTGATCCTGGCTGAATCAAAGCCATGTGTCCCAAAGCCATAAACCTGTTCTCCAGGGAAAAGCCATTCTCATCCTAATCTTTGAAGTTTGTCCTATGCCAAAACAGTTTTAGGGCCACTGGGAGATGTGGAATGGGAATGGACCAGGGAGCCCAGAGCAGGGACATTTGGGCTACCTCGTCAATAGTAGACAGTCCACTCACATGGTTTGGGAAACCAGCAGATGCCCTGCTCCTTCACATCCCATCCGGGAAGCCCCAGCTAACCTGATGCAGCTTGGGCTGGTGTACAGAGGGAATGACTCACAATGTGCTCTTTCTAACTCCTGTGCATCCAGGAAGTGCATACCCCTATTAATCCCTCCTACTCTTAAATGTGTAAATGTGAAGTGTGCTGAGATCTGTCACCATGAGTGAGAAGACTCTGCTGTGATGGAACAAACCCCATGTCACAAGACTGTAATATGCTCTCCTTCGTGGCTGTTACAGACTGAACGTTCGGGTCGCCCCCAAATTCATATGTTGAAACTCTAATCCTGAATGTGATGACTGTAGGAGGTTGGGGCCTTTGAGAGGTTATTAGGTCATGAGGATGGAGCCCCCATGAATGGGATTAGTGCCCTTATAAAAGGGACCCCAGAGAGGTCCCTTGACCCTTCTCCATGTGAGGACGGAGTGAGAAGATGGCCATTTGTGAACCAGAAAGCAGGCTCTCACGAGAACCTGACCATGCTGCACTCTGATCTTGAACTTCCACCCTTCACGGCTGTGATAAATAAATTTCTGTTGTTTATAAGCCACCCAATATATGGTACTTTCTTATAGCAGCCTGAACTAAGCCTAGATTGTACAAACGGACTTTGCAGATGGCACTAAATAGATGGTCAGAATTAGGATTCTGTCTCTGCAGAATGGAATAACGTGAAACCAACTAAGGGGTATAAGGGTTAAATCTATGGCCTTTTGCCATTCATTCATTCATTCATTCACTAATTCATTTACTCAAACATTTATTATGTTTGCCAAGCACTGCACGAGCAGAGAAAATCTGGGCTAAAAGATAACTATCACAATAATAAAACTTCATATATTTGGACCCCTTTAGTTAACAATTTGAGACTCATTTGGAAAGTATGTAAAATCTAACACTGAAATAAATACTTAATAAGCCAAAGAGTAACATAAATATAGTCACAGAAGAATGTGCAAATTATGTAGGACCGTAATTTTCAAGGACCCCCACTTTAGAGGTACCTTTAGAAGCACACAAAGAAAACACATTAAAAACAGACCACTCTTAAAAATTTGTCCAGCGTTTGTTAAAGAATTGCCATTAGGCCAGATTTAACCTGATCCTAGTTACTATCAATCTATCAGAGTAATAAAACTACATTTCTTAAAGCTTTTCTAGGATTCATACTTCCATATAAATCAGACCGTTTTTCTGCCGCCCTTAGTCATGGTTGGTATTAAAACTTTTCCTGCAGAGTGGCTTTCAGTTAAGGATTAATGGATTTGCTGAGTTTGGAGACCACAGATATCATGCATGAATCTCCAGATTAGATGAGTGCCCCTATCCAGGGCCTTAGAGGACAGTGGGGTGACCTAGGTCCATGTCATGGAAGCACTGTAACAACCCCCCTGCACCAGCTGGAAACCTCCGTATCTTTTAGGCAATTAGTCCTCGATGAACAGATGAAGGAAATACAGGCATGAGATAGTTGAACTGCTGGGTCAAGGTGACCCCATGAGGGACTCATGGGAAACTGGGAGCACGGACTGGGCTGTATCTGTTTCAATGTCTGTGGCTGTTTTCCTCCCATTCCTGGTGATAAGAAACTTCTATTTTTATTGCTAATTTTGATGTTCTTGAGCTTGAGATGGCATTTCTCAGTCATTCCCTCTCTTCCCTCCATTAATGTTTGGTGCATCTATTATATAAAAAAACACATTCCCCATTAAACAGCAAAGTTACGACATTTATGGAACATTAGCCAGAAAATAAGAAACTCAAACTTTATTCCAAGTTCACTTAAACTGCATCCTTGATAAAATTCAGGATTCTTACAAGAACCAAAAAAAAAAAAAAAAAAAAAGAATCTGGACATACTCCTTATTTAAAATCTTGTACACATGGAAACTTCCAAAGGGGAAATAAGAAATAATTAGGGGAACAATCATTCACATGTCTTTGTTGACATTAAAATATTCTGGCTAATGTCAATCTGATAATGAAAGAGTATCTCTAGTCTCCAAAAATGAGGGAGGCTATACTGGTTTGAAATACTGTCAGAAGCAAAAAGGAATGCCTAATTTGCTCAACTGCCAAAAGCCTCTGGCAAAAAGCCTCCTTTGTCAAGGCTCTTTTTTGGAGTTACTTCCGCCCTGTTTCCAGTATTCTTTTCCTTTTAAAGCCTCACTCTATTAACAACCAGCGCCAGACCCACCGCATCACATAAGAATCTCACCTGCCCAGTGCTAGGGGCGTGTGTGTGTTTGTGTATGTGTGTGTGTGTATGTGCGTGACAGAGAGAGAGAGAGAGAGAGAGAGAGAGAGAGAGTGTGTGAGAGTGTGTGTGTGTGTGTGTGTGTGTGTGTGTGTGTGTGTGTGTGTGTGTAGGGGGACACTGAGGGCAGCCAGGGGGCTAGCCTTCAAGTGACATAACGAATACACTTAAAAACTGAGATTATATGGCTGTGTATTTATTTGTGGGGTGGGGAGACTGATGGCGATTACTGGTCAAAGGTGCTAAAGACTTCGCAGGCTACTCCTTGGCACCTCTAGGAACCACTGTTTTCTCTGATTCGATCCAGAATTTCACAGATGTGAGTTAAGGCAAAGGCAAAGGAGGGAGCGGGGCAAAGGAGAGCGCCCGCAATAGGGTAAGTTGTTGGTGGCGAAGGACCAGAAGTCATACCCTTTTCCCAAAAGGATTTCTGACTTACACTGAGGACCAGAAGCCAAGCCAACAGAGATGATCTTGTTGTCTGGGTGTTATGTCTCCTAAATGATTCTGAATTTATTCCTTCCCCGTGGTCAGGCTGCCCGATATGCATTGAGCAGAATAACGAGATGATTGGCAAGGCAATCTAATATTTCAGTGACCCATTTTTTTTTTTCCTCAAATGTTTGTAGCTCTTGATATTCCACAGTCTAGGAACCACTGAACTATATATCATTACCCACATTTTGCTTAAAAGTAAACTCTGCCATTTATATCCTTGCAGTATGCTTTGTCAGAGGAGATAGTAAAAACAACTCCACCCATTTTGGTAAGAGGTTTGTCAGTAGGAATCTGAATCAGATGCAGCGGACAAGCTGGGGACGCTCTATAGGTTCACCTCTCAATCACTTCTTGTGCCTTATCTAAGCCAACGTCTCTGCAGCATCCAACACCTGCCGGTACTTCCTCCCTCTTGAAATGGTCCCCCAGTTGGTCTGACAGCAAAACAGCAGCTTGGTTTTTCTCCTGCTCTCTGAGTGACTTTTCTTGGGTTCCTATGTGTAGTCCACTTCCACGTTTGCCTGTCTCTGAAAGGATGACGTTCTTGATTTTTCTGTTCTAGGTCCTCTTTTCTCTGCAGATCTCATTCATTTTCATGGCACTCATTACTAACTATAAAGCTGTAGCTCCTAAATTTCTCTCACCGAGATGGAGAGAGTACATAAAAAGCATTTACTGGCAGGCACACAGCAAGGGCTCGTTCTCTTACTCAACTATTTATTGACAGCTTATATGTCCAAGGCCCCCTGCTAGCTGCTGCAGATACAGAAGTAAGCAAAGCAGACAAAAATCCCTGCCTGCATGGAGCTTACATTCTAATAAATAGAATATCGTAAGTGAGATAATTAAGTAAAAATAAGGAAAATGTATAGTAGTTTAGATAATGCTACATATTATGGGGGAAATATGATGCAGAGAAGGCAGATAGGGAGTGCTTGGGTGGAAAACACTTGCCCATTAAAACTGGGTGCCCGGAAGGGTCGGACTGCAAGGACGATGTGCTGAGCAGAGATCTGAAGGAGACAGAAAGCCAACTGTGGCGATTCCCGAAGAAAGTGTTCCGGACAGGAAGAAGGCAGATGCAAAGACTAAACCGTTAGTAACTATAACGTGTTAGCTCTTAGGTTTCTCTCCCGAGGTCCAGCCTCTAATTGGACATCTCCCCTAAATGTTTCCGGGGCACCTGAAACTCAACAGGTCTTCAAATAGACTGATGATCAACAACCTGTTTGTGGCGCCCCCACCCCACCCCACCCCTGCCACCGCCCACCCTGCGATCCCTGCCTCGGTGAACAGAGCCGTCATCACTCACCACTTGAGGCTGAAACCCAGAGCAGCCTCAGCTCCCTCCTCCCCCTTCCCCTCTATGGAACTAGCTGCAATTTCTTAATGATGTAATTTTAGATTCACATTTGGCTTTAAATTTGCTTTATCACCTCACCAATTAAGCAAACATAATTTAATTCATAGTCGATGAACAAAATATTGAGATGTCTGTCCAAGTACTCAGAAACGTAAAGTACTATTCCTCTACTGCGTCGAGGTGCTTGGGAAGATGTGGAGACCAATTCTCCCCCAGGATATATAAAGGCCCATCTGTTACCCTAACTCTTACGTCATGAAGCTAACTAGCGATCATTGAGCACATCCTCTTATATCATTCAGTTGTATTTTTCATAAAACCAAGGCCTGGAGAGTCTAAGGAGTCTGCCAGAGGTTATGCAAATAGCAAACAGTAGGGTCTGGATTAGAGCCCAGCCAGGGTGATGCTCAGGTGCTCTGTACCAGCAGCGTCCTCTAGGCCAGGTGCCCGCTGTGATCAGGAAACCACGACTGGAGGAAAGCAGGGAGAGAGACCGCAGTATGGCCCTGGAAGGAAGGCTGTGCTCATGCCATAGGCCCTGCTTCCCTCCTGTCCCTCTTTAGGAAAACTCGATCGTGGTATCTCACACATGCTTTATTTTTATAAAGTAAAAAGTTGTAAAAAGGAAGTAAAGGTGGCAAACAAATAACAGACATACTCAAAAATGTTGAAGCCCCCCAAAACAGGGACGGAAGCTGGTACCCTGGGCGAGCATAGTAAATTCCTTGGAGGATAAGTTATCCGCTCTCCTCAGTCATTCCTGTCCAGAGGCAAGTGGGGACAAAGCCCCATGGCTTTCAATGACAGAAAGCTTCTTTTCATCTTCCTGTACTAATTCTGGCAACGTTAATGCCGTGTTTAGCCCTGTCTTTACCTGCCTGGGACATCTGCCAAGGCGGTACACCTCTAGCAGACTTGACCCTGTGAAGTCGGAAGTTGCTCTTCTGGGTCCAACGGGGCTAGGCTGCAGCTTCTCGTCCTATGGGAAGGAACGCCAGCATGTAGGCAGTTTCCAAGGAGTTCTAAAACCCTGCCTTAGTTTTCAAGCATGCATCAACCTACTAGACTGTGCAGATAATTTTATGGGCTCAGGTGAAAAGTGAGGCAGGAAGCTGACAGCGTCCAATGTAACAGGAAGGAAGGGGGGAGGGGGGAGGGGGGCACCGGCAGGAGGCGAGCAGCCAGCAGAAGTCAGGTCCTCTGGACTCCTCAGCAAATGTGGTCCCAGGGTCAATCCAAATGCTGTGCCCAGCTCCCTCATCCCAGCTTTTATCTGTTTCCCAAACAGAAAATAAAAACTCTGGGCCATGACAGCCCAATGCAGCACACATCAGGTGTCCTATAGAGACATTCCTGCATGCTTGAAATTAGCAAAGCTTTTAAGATAGCTCTATTCACAGCATCAGTTTTGGCTTCCTAGCTCATTTTCTTTAGACTTCATAAAAGCAAATGAACAATCAGGGGAAATGATACGGGGCACCAAACATTCTGTCCCAGGCTTATTTGCATGTACCCTTGTCTCTCTGTAAATTGGAACCATAGTGTAAAGATCACAGAGTTACCAAATGGGCAGGAGAAACAATTTTCAGCACATCCACAACACAATCATCCCACTAGACTTAAATAAATCAGCTTTATTTTTGACTGTGATGTAAACCCCTGTGAAAAATATAGAAAAGCTTTCAAACAGGCTTTCATGACACGAACTCAACCCATTTGTTACCCTAATCATTGTCATATTGATCCAAAAATAACAATAATCTCTACAGTTCAGGACCTACTTGTTTAAAAATAATTTTGACAGATTATTTTAAAAATAATCTCTCTCTCTCTCATCTGTCTCTCTGCATGTCGTGTTAAGATTAAGTTAGCCATTGTGCTTTCAATGGGAAAAAGCACTTGCTGAACTATTAATACTCTAAAAGTGTAAGTAGAATATTTAAATTGCCTGGAAAAACAATCTGTTCCTTAAAGACCATTTACATACCAAAAATGCACATATAAAGTTGATGTGCTATCTAGAAGTAATTTTTTTTTTTTTTAACATCTTTATTGGGGTATAATTGCTTTACAATGGTGTGTTAGTTTCTGCTTTATAACAGAGTGAGTCAGTTATACATATATATATGTTCCCATATCTCTTCCCTCTTTGTCTCCCTCCCTCCCACCCTCCCTAGAAGTAATTTTTATTTATACGTTAAGTCAAATATGCTTGGTTAACCTAATTTAAATCACTATGTAAAGTTGGAAGAAATTAAAATGTTGTTTCTTTCAGAACCTTAAAATTGAGATGGGCTTTTCCTCCTAATTATGATTAATTAGTGAGGTTTTATTGTAACAATAAATCACAGGGAAGCTTCTAGTTTCATGGGTGGTTGATGCGATCCTAATCAGGATTGCTGACTTAATGCTTGAGGAAGGATTGGCTGCTTCCGGAAGGACCCATTAATGACTTAGGAAAACAGATGTGCCACTGAGCAATGCTAGTCATGCCAAGGACAGAGTATCCCTGCTTATTCCTCCACCCTTTTTAATAAAACCAAGGACAAACACTGACCCAGGAGCACTGGATAAACAACCAAACAGTTTAGAGTATCATCAGAGTTTGAAAAAGCCTGCACAGCCAACAGCCAGTACCAGTACAATGAGCCTGTTTTCATCTCTCACCCTGCTAGCCAGAACTGACACACCTACAAGAAACCTTAAACAAAAATAAGAAAGGTAGAAAAGGCCTTGGAAATCCAGATACTTAATTAGGGATGCTCTGGTTGTACGCAACAGAAACCCACTGATGCTAGCTTAAGCGAAAAGATTTAAAGGATGAGGCAACATTTCATAGAAGACACAGAGATGCACAGAAGGACCTCAGGAGAGTCTGGACTCAGCAGTCTCATCTGTCTCTGCCTCTCTCATCTGTCTCTCTGCACGTCTCTTTATTTTTTTCTCCCTGTAAACTGTTTTTCTCTGATTCTCTATGCACTGGGCCAAACTTGGATGTGCCAGGATATTTTGGTCTAAGTACCAACAGAAACTTCCTATCATCTCTCAGATCCAATTCTAAATTTTCAGAAGAGATTATCTGTTATATCAGTGTTTCATTTCAGTAGTGTCACCTATAGTCTGGCATTGGGGATGCGAATATTACTATAGACGTCGGGGCCACGTCTGTGGGTGCTAAGGATGTAGATGTGAGCTGTGCCACCATCCCAGAAGTTATCTATGAACAGTTTCAGGAGTGGCACTCCCCTCTGCAAAAGATCAATCTGGGTGCAAGAAAATGTTCTATCAAGGAACGGATCATCTCTTATCCAAGACCAACCATAGATATTTTACAGGAAGCCTGTTTCAGTATTTCAAAGGAATAGGAATAATCAGATACCTTATTTGTATTTAAATAGGCTTAGCTTATTTCCTTTTAATGACAATATGATACCACGAAGGGGAAAATGGTATTATGCCATTTATTTTCTATGGGAAAAGGAGAGGGTTATCCTCCTCATCCAGAGAGAAAATGATAAGAGGTGGTCATTTGATAAACAGCGGATCAGGAGAGCTTAATGTGGACAGGAAGTGCCCAAACCCAGCTCTGGTGCTCAGAGTTGCCTCATGGACCTACGATAAATTCATATGCACCCCTTGGGGGTGTAAGTGACTGCTGCTCTCCCATTGCCTCTACACTCTGTCTCTATTCCAAACCTCACAGTTACACATCCCAGGACATCTCCTCTTCTCTGCCTTTCAGTATTTGTTTTCTTTACTCATGTCTCTTTCATAGTTGTCTTTCCCCACAATCCCTGCACATAATGGACACGACAAATCCTTTCCTGAATCAGTCCATCAAAGGAGGGATGAAGGGGGTTAACATAGCCCTCCAGTGTGTTCCACAGGCAAGAGGACCCCAAGTGCCATGGCACTGACCACACTCTCATGGAATAAGGAAGCCATGGAAGGAAACTTAGAAACCAACGATCTACTGTGCCCTGCATCCTACTCGAGAAAACTGGGGTTCAGAGACGGTCACTCAGCTAGTCGTAGGAAACACCAGTGTTAGAGCTCAGGAACTTGCCCACACATTGGCATTGCTGGTGAATGTCCAATGTGAAGATTCTCACAGGAGAGCAAAGTAGTTCATTCAAAGTAAATAGATTTGGCTTTTGCTGGGGAGAAACTTAGAAAGTTGCTAGTCTAATATGTTAAAGCTGCATAGGGAATTCCCTGGCGGTCTGGGTTCTATCCCTGGTTGGGGAACTAAAATCACACAAGCTGCATGGCAATGGCCAAAAAAAAGAAGCAAACGTCCCTTCTGCAGGTGGCATGACTTCTCAGGGTCCCCAGAGGACCGCTCCATCTGGGCTTCCTCTCTGTAATAGTGGCCAGTCTCCAAACCCCAAGGCCCAGTTCAATTCCTTGGGCCAAATTCTTCCCTAAATAATGCTTCTTCCCTTGACCCTCCTTTACATCCGAAATAGTCCTTTACATCTGAATCTCCTTTAAATAGTAGTTTCAACTTATTATATCTGAGAGTATAATAGCATCCTTTTAAAAATGTCTGAACTCACAAGATTTCAAGTCTCTCTACCTCTTTTCTAGTATTCTCTTAGCATAATAAGGAGAACAGGCTTTTATTGTATGTTATTGGTTAGGACAGGAGAGAGCAGGGGAGAGAGGACCCTGAGTTTGGGTTGCAACTCTCCAACTTTTGAGACCTCTCAATAAGGCACTTAACTTTTCTAAGCTTCAGTTTCCTCATTGTAAAGGGGAACTGTTAGGGAGGTTGAAAGAGCTACTCTGTACATTTGAGAGCGAATGTGATTCCTAGAGGCAGGAGAAGTTCCCCAAGAGAGTGAAAGAAAAGATTCACCTGCCCCGGATCCTGTCCCTCTCTGCTGGGTTTACTTACTCTCCCTCTGTGTTCTTTTTTTTTTTAAACTTTTTTTTTTTTTTTTAACATTTTTTTTTTTTTTTTTTTAATATTCTTTTCCATTATCGTTTATCAGAGGATACTGAATACAATTCTCTGTTTTATACAGTAGGACCTTGTTGTTTATCCATTCTATAAATATAAGTTTACATCTGCTAATCCCAACCTCCCACTCCATCCCTCCCCCAGACCCCTCCCCCTTGGCAACCACCAGTCTGTTCTCTATGTCGGTGAGTCTGTTTCCGTTTCACAGATAAGTTCATTTGTGTCATATTTTAGATTCAACATATAAGTGATATCATATGGTATTTGTCTTTCTCTTTCTGACTTACTTCTCTTAGTATGATAATCTCTAGTTGCATCCATGTTGCTGCAAATGGCATTATTTTGTTCTTTTTATGGCTGAGTAGTATTCCATTGTATATATGTACCACATCTTCTTTACCCATTCATCTATTGATGGATATTTAGGTTGTTTCCATTTCTTAGCTATTGTGAATACTGCTGCTATGAACATAGAGGTGCATGTACCTTTCTGAATTATAGTTTTGTCTGGATATATGCCCAGGAGTGGGATTGCTGGATCATCTAGTAATTCTATTTTTAGTTCTGTCCATGTTCTTAATCTCCATCTCCCAATCCTCCAAACTGCTTCCAAAGTTACCTTGATATCATAAATTTGATCATGTCACTCACCCCCTTCTCAAC
>NW_006769699.1:7196-40175 GCF_000442215.2 Lipotes vexillifer | reverse complement strand
CCTGCTGAATTATCAGTGTTTGAAGCACAGCTAAGGCTTCTGTGGTGGTGGCTACTTAATAATGACACTTGTCATTTGACCTTTGAATGACCTAATGATCCTTGAAGCTATTTGACCACATTTGTCAGGAAGCACACACTGCCCCTCAATGAATCTTACAAAGGTAACATGTTACTGAGAACCTGAGATTAAACATCTCAATAGCAGCATACAAATGATCGTGTTATTATGACTTATGTTTACCTTATACATTTAGGAAAGAACAATGTTTATTTCTTCTTTCCTGATGAATTGACCAATCTTCCACTTAGGATGTCTGTACTAAATTAGTGCTTCTACGATATCTCTCCTCTGGAATTGGATTTTATTATTAAAGCAGAGTAGACATTTTCCCTTTTTGCTTTTCAGTAACATTTGTAAAAAGTAATGCTGAAGGCGCTTCCCTGGTGGCGCAGTGGTTGAGAGTCCGCCTGCCGATGCAGGGGACGCGGGTTCGTGCCCCGGTCCGGGAGGATCCCACATGCCGCGGAGCGGCTGGGCCCGTGAGCCATGGCCGCTGAGCCTGCGCGTCCGGAGCCTGTGCTCCGCAACGGGAGAGGCCACAGCAGTGAGAGGCCCGCGTGCCGCAAAAAAGAAAAAAAAAATGCTGAGGAAGTACTTCTGAATCAAGGATTCTATCTGCTGAGTTAAAAGGTGGTGAAATAATAAGCAAAATAATATTCTATTATTTTTGTCATTTTCCAAATCTCGCTTCTCTCTCTCCTTCTGTGCCATACTCCCCCATGCCTTCCTCAATGCTCACCACATTTCCCCGCTACATTCTGACGATGATGGGGAATAATGCCTTTTCAGGGTCATTGCAGCAGTCATGGTTCACGTTTGGTCATCTGATAACTGATGGCATTTAGTTAACCATTCAGCACGGTGTAAATATGCTCTTCATCTTGTGTAAATCCACACCAGGCTGTATGTACAATATTTGATCTTTTACTCACTTTTTGGCATTAGAAGATCAACAAAGCAGAAACGTGACTTCCCAAAACATGTGCTTCAAAATCAGAAATCATTAAGCAAGGTGTCTATTTAACAAAACATTAAGTTATAAAGAAAGATTTAAAAACACCCCCTCTTCTCTATTTTTGCTGATTTCACTAAGCAATTAAGGGTCAGATCTGGAGAAACACTGAGATTACCTGAGTACAAGTGGAAAGAGGAAAGTTAGCCTTAGGACGACCAATGTTTAGTGCATGAAGTTCAGCTGGGTAGAGTTTTTTTATTTTTGTTTTTTTAAATAAATTTATTTATTTTATGCTGCACTGGGTCTTCGTTGCTGCACGCGGGCTTTCTCCAGTTGTGGAGAGCAGGGGCCACTCTTTGTTGCGGTGCATGCGCTTCTCATTGTGGTAGCTTCTCTTGGTGCGCGGGCTCTAGGCACGCAGGCTTCAGTAGCTGTGGCTCGAAGGCTCTAGAGCGCAGGCTCAGTAGTTGCGGCACACGGGCTTAGCTGCTCCGTGGCATGTGGGATTTTCCCAGTCCACGGATTGAACCTGTGTCCCCTGCACTGGCAGGCAGATTCTTAACCACTGTGCCACGAGGGAAGTCCCTTGGTAGAGTTTTATATGTATAAATAAACCAGTGAGTATAAAAGTACTTATCAAACCACTTTTTTTTCCCCAATGAAGGTTTTACAAACAAAACTTGCAATATTTTGTGCACTCCTGATTCACAAATAGAGAAGAGGATTACATAATTATCTGCACAGTTTTTAGAATTTCTAGCTGTTTAGATGGATAACTGGAAAAGAAACAGTATCTCAGTAATTGGGGATTATACATTAAGGGAAGTTCTAATTCCCTCAGTGACGGTACAGTGTTCCCTTTAATCGGTTTCAATCGGTATGCTAACACATACAGTGATTTATTTAGTAGATATAGTATCTACTTTCTCGAATATTCAAGACATGATGATTATAGCAATATCCTTACAAATATTAACAAGACTACAATGTCATCTAAGCAACATGACTACTTGTTGAATTCCATAGAGACATGCTTTCAGTGACGCATATACATGCCCTGAGTTTAAAACAATTTATATTCATTCTAGAATTCCAATTTCTAATGCCCATTTGCATAGTGTTCTCTATATAGTTTCCCCTTTTTTCAACCTTTCTCTCATCTGATAGTATGCAAATGGAAATGAGTTGAAAACACTTTCAGCAAAACTTGAACAAATTAGCACTGATGTTCCTTCCCCTGCCCCCATGGGAAAACAGGTGGTAGCTCTTACATTTTACATTGAGTTTTAACTATTGTGTTTCTGCTTGGGTCAAAAAGCAAGATGTGACCAGAAAACACACACCTCTCAAATGTATTTGGCCCAATTATAACAAGAACTAGTAACCAGTACCTTACATGTTAATGTATTATCCATAGACATATCTATAGAGGACACATTTTATTAAAATTAATGAACTGCAGACTCTTTCCAAGATGGCGGAGGAGTAAGACGCAGAGATCACCTTCCTCCCCACAGATACACCAGAAATACATCTACACGTGGAGCAACTCCTACAGAACACCTACTGAACGCTGGCAGGAGACCTCAGACCTCCCAAAAGGCAAGAAACTCCCCACGTACCTGGGTAGGGCAAGAGAAAAAAGAATAAACAGAGACAAAAGGATAAGGACGGTACCTGCACCAGTGGGAGGGAGCCGTGAAGGAGGAAAGCTCTCCACACACTAGGAGCCCCTTCGCGGGCAGAGATTGCGGGAGGCGGAGCGGGGAGCTTCGGAGCCGCGGAGGACAGCACAGCAACAGGGGCGCGGAGGGCAAAGCGGAGAGATTCCCGCACAGAGGATCGGCGCCGACCGGCGCTCACCAGCCCGAGAGGCTCGTGTGCTCACCCGCCGGGGGCGGGCGGGGCTGCGAGCTGAGGCTCGGTTTCGGTTTCGGTCGGAGCTCAGGGAGAGGACTGGGGTTGGCGGCTTGAACATAGCCCGAAGGGGTTAGTGCGCCACGGATAGCCGGGAGGGAGTCCGGGGGAAAGTCTGGACCTACCCAAGAGGCAAGAGACCTTTTCTTGCCTCTGTGTTTCCTGGTGCGCGAGGAGAGGGGTTTTAAGAGCGCTGCCTAAAGGAGCTCCAGAGACGGGCGCGAGAAAAGCTCGGAAACCAGAGACGGGCGGGAGACGCTAAGGCTGCTGCTGCCGCCACCAAGGGGCCTGTGTGCGAGCACAGGTCACTGCCCCCACCCCTCTTCCGGGGAGCCTGTGCAGCCCGCCACTGCCAGGTTCCCGGGATCCAGGGACAATTTCTCAGGGAGAACACACGGCGGGCCTCAGGCTGGGGCAACGTCACGCCGACTTCTGCCGCCGCAGGACCGCTCCGCACTCCGTGCCCCTCCCTGCCCCCGGCCTGAGAGCGCCAGAGCCCCCGAGTCAGCGGCTCCTTTAACGCCGTCCTGTCTGAGCAAAAAGCAGACGCCCTCCAGCGACCTACACGCAGAGGCAGGGCCAAGTCGAAAGCTGAGCCCCTGTGAGCTGTGAGAACAAAGAAGAAAAAGGGAAATCTCTCCCAGCAGCCTCAGAAACAGCGGATTAAAGCTACACAATCAATTTGATGTACCCTGCCTCTGTGGAATACATGAATAGACAGCGAATCATCCCAAATTGAGGAGGCGGACTTCTAGAGCAAGATCTATGATTTTTTCCCCTTTTCCTCTTTTTGTGAATGTGTATGTGTATGCTTCTGTGTGAGATCTTGTCTGTATAGGTTTGCTTCCACCATTTGTCCCAGCGTTCTATCCGACCATTTTTTTTTTTAATTTTTTTCTTAATAATTAATTTTAATTTAAAGAACTCTGTTATACTTTACCTTCTTTCTATCTTTCCTTCCTTCCTTCCCTTTTTGAGACAACGAATCGTCCCAAATTGAGGAGGTGGACTTGGAGAGCAAGTTTTATGATTTTTTCCACTTTACCTCTTTTTGTGAGGGTATATGTGTATGCTTCTATGTAAGATTTTGTCTCTATAACTTTGCTTCCACCATTTGTCCTAAGGTTCTATCCTTCCCTTTTTTTTTTCCTCTAAATAATTATTTTTTTAATTCAATAACTTTATTATACTTTATTTTATTTTACTGTATCTTCTTTCTTTCTGTATTTTTTCCTTCCTTCCCTCATTCCTTCCTTCCTTCCCTCCTCCCTCCCTCCCTCCTTTCTTTCCTTCTTGCCTTCTTCCTTTCTTTTCTTCTTTCTTTCTTTCTTCCTTCCCTCCTTCCTTCCTTCCCTCCTCTCTTTCTTTCTTTCTTTCTTTCTTTCCTATTTCCTCCTACTTATACTAATTCTCTCTACTTTCTCTCCCTTTTATTCTGAGCCGAGTGGATGAAAGGCTCTTGCTGCTCCAGCCAGGAGTCAGGACTCTGCCTCTGAGGTGGGAGAGCCAACTTCAGAACACTCGTCAAGAAGAGACCTCCCAGCCCCACATAATATCAAACGGCGAAAATCTCCCAGAGATCTCCATCTCAACACCAGCACCCAGCTTCGCTCAACGACCAGCAAGCTACAGTGCTGGACAACCTATGCCAACCATATAGCAAAACAGGAACACAACCCCACCCACTAGCAGAGAGGCTGCCTAAAATCATAATAAGTCCACAGACACCCCAAAACACACCACCAGACGTGGACCTGCCCACTAGAGAGACAAGATCTAGCCTCATACACCACAACACAGCCACTAGTCCCCTCCACCAGGAAGCCTACACAACGCACTGAACCAACCTTAGCCACTGGAGACAGACATCAAAAACAACGGGAGCTACGAACTTGCAGCCTGCAAAAAGGTGAACCCAATCACAGTAAGATAAGCAAAATGAGAAGACAGAAAAACACACAGCAGATGAAGGAGCAGGATAAAAACCCACCAGACCTAACAAATGAAGAGGAAATAGGCAGTCTACCTGAAAAAGAGTTCAGAATAATGATAGTAAAGATGATCCAAAATCTTGGAAATAGAATGGACAAAATGCAAGAAGCAGTTAACAAGGACCTAGAAGAAATAAAGATGAAACAGACAATGATGAACAACACAATAAATGAAATGAAAAATACTCTAGATGGGATCAATAGCAGAATAAATGAGGCAGAAGAACGGATAAGTGACCTGGAAGATAAAATAGTGGAAATAACTACTGCAGAGCAGAATAAAGAAAAAAGAATGAAAAGAACTGAGGACAGTCTCAGAGACCTCTGGGACAACATTAAACGCACCAACATTCGAATTATAGGGGTTCCAGAAGAAGAAGAGAAAAAGAAAGGGACTGAGAAAATATTTGAAGAGATTATAGTTGAAAACTTCCCTAATATGGGAAAGGAAATCGTTAATCAAGTCCAGGAAGCACAGAGAGTCCCATACAGGATAAATTCAAGGAGAAATACGCCAAGACACATATTAATCAAACTGTCAAAAACTAAATACAAAGAAAGCATATTAAAAGCAGCAAGGGAAAAACAACAAATAACACACAAGGGAATCCCCATAAGGTTAACAGCTGATCTCTCAGCAGAAACTCTACAAGCCAGAAGGGAGTGGCAGGACATACTGAAAGTGATGAAGGAGAAAAACCTGCAACCAAGATTACTCTACCCAGCAAGGATCTCATTCAGATTTGATGGAGAAATTAAAACCTTTACAGACAAGCAAAAGCTGAGAGAGTTCAGCACCACCAAACCAGCTTTACAACAAATGCTAAAGGAACTTCTCTAGACAAAAACACAAGAGAAGGAAAAGTCCTATAATAACGAACCCAAAACAATTTAGAAAATGGGAATAGGAACATACATATCGATAATTACCTTAAATGTAAATGGACTAAATGCTCCCACCAAAAGACACAGATTGGCTGAATGGATACAAAAACAAGACCCATATATATGCTGTCTACAAGAGACCCACTTCAGACCTAGAGACACATACAGACTGAAAGTAAGGGGATGGAAAAAGATATTCCATGCAAATGGAAACCAAAAGAAAGCTGGAGTAGCAATTCTCATATCAGACAAAATAGACTTTAAAATAAGGACTATCAGAAGAGACAAAGAAGGACACTACATAATGATTAAGGGATCGATCCAAGAAGAAGATATAACAATTGTAAATATTTATGCACCCAACATAGGAGCACCTCAATACATAAGGCAAAAACTAGCAGCCATAAAAGGGGAAATCGACAGTAACACATTCATAGTAGGGGACTTCAACACCCCACTTTCACCAATGGACAGATCATCCAAAATGAAAATAAATAAGGAAACACAAGCTTTAAATGATACATTAAACAGGATGGACTTAATTGATATTTATAGGACACTCCATCCAAAAACAACAGAATACACATTTTTCTCAAGTGCTCATGGAACATTCTCCAGGATAGATCATATCTTGGGTCACAAATCAAGCCTTGGTAAATTTAAGAAAATTGAAATTATATCAAGTATCTTTTCCGACCACAACGCCATGAGATTAGATATCAATTATAGGAAAAGAGCAGTAAAAAATACAAACACATGGAGGCTAAACAATACACTACTTAGTAACGAAGTGATCACTGAAGAAATCAAAGAGGAAATTAAAAAATACCTAGAAACAAATGACAATGGAGATACAACGACCCAAAACCTATGGGATGCAGCAAAAGCAGTTCTAAGAGGGAAGTTTATAGCAATACAAGCCCACCTTAAGAAGCAGGAAACATCTCGAATAAACAACCTAACCTTGCACCTCAAGCAATTAGAGAAAGAAGAACAAAAAAACCCCAGAGTTAGCAGAAGGAAAGAAATCATAAAAATCAGATCAGAAATAAATGAAAAAGAAATGAAGGAAACAATAGCAAAGATCAATAAAACTAAAAGCTGGTTCTTTGAGAAGATTAACAAAATTGATAAACCATTAGCCAGACTCATCAAGAAAATAAGGGAGAAGACTCAAATCAATAGAATCAGAAATGAAAAAGGAGAAGTAACAACTGACACTGCAGAAATACAAAAAATCATGAGGGATTACTACAAGCAACTCTATGCCAATAAAATGGACAATCTGGAAGAAATGGACAAATTCTTAGAAATGCACAAACTGCCAAGACTGAATCAGGAAGAAATAGAAAATATGAACAGACCAATCACAAACACTGAAATTGAAACTGTGATTAAAAATCTTCCAACAAACAAAAGCCCAGGACCAGATGGCTTCACAGGCGAATTCTATCAAACATTTAGAGAAGAGCTAACACCTATTCTTCTCAAACTCTTCCAAAATATAGCAGAGGGAGGAACACTCCCAAACTCATTCTACGAGGCCACCATCACCTTGATACCAAAACCAGACAAGGATGTCACAAAGAAAGAAAACTACAGGCCAATATCACTGATGAACATAGATGCAAAAATCCTCAACAAAATACTAGCAAACAGAATCCAACAGCACATTAAAAGGATCATACACCATGATCAAGTGGGGTTTATTCCAGGAATGCAAGGATTCTTCAATATACGCAAATCTATCAATGTGATTAACCATATTAACAAATTGAAGGAGAAAAACCATATGATCATCTCAATAGATGCAGAGAAAGCTTTTGACAAAATTCAACACCCATTTATGATAAAAACCCTGCAGAAAGTAGGTGTAGAGGGAACTTTCCTCAATATAATAAAGGCCGTATATGACAAGCCCACAGCCAACATCATCCTCAATGGCGAAAAACTGAAAGCATTTCCACTAAGGTCAGGAACAAGACAAGGTTGCCCACTCTCACCACTCTTATTCAACATAGTTTTGGAAGTTTTAGCCACAGCAATCAGAGAAGAAAAGGAAATAAAAGGAATCCAAATCGGAAAAGAAGAAGTAAAGCTGTCACTGTTTGCAGATGACATGATACTATACATAGAGAATCCTAAAGATGCTACCAGAAAACTACTAGAGCTAATCAATGAATTTGGTAAAGTAGCAGGATACAAAATTAATGCACAGAAATCTCTGGCATTCCTATATACTAATGATGAAAAATCTGAAAGTGAAATCAAGAAAACACTCCCATTTACCATTGCAACAAAAAGAATAAAATATCTAGGAATAAACCTACCTAAGGAGACAAAAGACCTGTATGCAGAAAATTATAAGACACTGATGAAAGAAATTAAAGATGATACAAACAGATGGAGAGATATACCATGTTCTTGGATTGGAAGAATCAACATTGTGAAAATGACTCTACTTCCCAAAGCAATCTATAGATTCAATGCAATCCCTATCAAACTACCACTGGCATTTTTCACAGAACTAGAACAAAAAATTTCACAATTTGTATGGAAACACAAAAGACCCCGAATAGCCAAAGCAATCTTGAGAACAAAAAATGGAGCTGGAGGAATCAGGCTGCCTGACTTCAGACTATACTACAAAGCTACAGTAATCAAGACAGTATGGTACTGGCACAAAAACAGAAAGATAGATCAATGGAATAGGATAGAAAGCCCAGAGATAAACCCATGCACATATGGTCACCTTATCTTTGATAAAGGTGGCAGGAATATACAGTGGAGAAAGGACAGCCTCTTCAATAAGTGGTGCTGGGAAAATTGGATAGGTACATGTAAAAGTATGAGATTAGATCACTCCCTAACACCATACACAAAAATAAGCTCAAAATGGATTAAAGACCTAAATGTAAGGCCAGAAACTATCAAACTCTTAGAGGAAAACATAGGCAGAACACTCTATGACATAAATCACAGCAAGATCCTTCTTGACCCATCTCCTAGAGTAATGGAGATAAAAACAAAAATAAACAAATGGGACCTAATGAAACTTCAAAGCTTTTGCACAGCAAAGGAAACCATAAACAAGACCAAAAGACAGCCCTCAGAATGGGAGAAAATATTTGCAAATGAATCAACTGACAAAGGATTAATCTCTAAAATTTACAGGCAGCTCATGCAGCTCAATAACAAAAAAATAAACAACCCAATCCAAAAATGGGCAGAAGACCTAAATAGACATTTCTCCAAAGAAGATATACAGACTGCCAACAAACACATGAAAGAATGCTCAACATCATTAATCATTAGAGAAATGCAAATCAAAACTACAATGAGATATCATCTCACACCAGTCAGAATGGCCATCATCAAAAAATCTAGAAACAATAAATGCTGGAGAGGGTGTGGAGAAAAGGGAACACTCTTGCACTGCTGGTGGGAATGTGAATTGGTTCAGCCACTATGGAGAACAGTATGGAGGTTCCTTAAAAAACTACAAATAGAACTACCATATGACCCAGCAATCCCACTACTAGGTATATACCCTGAGGAAACCAGAATTCAGAAAGAGTCATGTACCAAAATGTTCATTGCAGCTCTATTTACAATAGCCCGGAGATGGAAACAACCTAAGTGCCCGCCGTCGGATGAATGGATAAAGAAGATGTGGCACATATATACAATGGAATATTACTCAGCCATAAAAAGAAACGAAATTGAGCTATTTGTAATGAGGTGGATAGATCTAGAGTCTGTCATACGGAGTGAAGTAAGTCAGAAAGAGAAGGACAAATACCGTATGCTAACACATATATATGGAATTTAAGAAAAAAAAATGTTATGAAGAACCTAGGGGTAAAACAGGAATAAAGACAGAGACCTACTGGAGAACAGACTTGAGGATATGGGGAGGGGGAAGGGTGAGGTGTGTTAGGGCGAGAGAGAGACATGGACATATATATACTAACAAACGTAAGGTAGATAGCCAGTGGGAAGCAGCCGCATGGCACAGGGAAACCGGCTCGGTTCTTTGTGGCTGTCTGGAGGGGTGGGATAAGGAGGGTGGGAGGGAGGGAGACAAAGAGGGAAGAGATATGGGAACATATATATATGTATAACTGACTCACTCTGTTATAAAGCAGAAACTAACACACCATTGTAAAGCAATTATACCCCAATAAAGATGTTAAAAAAAAAAAAAAAATTAATGAACTGCTGTATACCCATCTATCAACTGCTGTTTGATCATAACCCTCCATAGATATAAAAGTTAAATAATTATTTATCATAATTTTTCTGTCTAGGTGTGGTGGTGTTTTCTTCTTAACGCACCTTTCTTAAGAACTGTTGGGTTTCTTGACTTCAGATATTAATGTCTTTTGATCAGCTCTGGAATATTCTCAGCCATTATCTTTTCAAGTAATGTGTCTCTCTTAGTCTCCATATGGTCTTCTTCTAGACATCCAATTAGACTTATGTTGGACCTCCTCATTCTATTATTTGTGTTTTTAACCCTTATTTCATATTTTCCATCATTTTGTCTCTCAGTGCTGTATTATTAGGAATTTTAAAAGTCTATCATGCTAATGAGCCATTTAACAAGTCCACTGAGTTTTTTCTTTAGTTACTATATTTTTCATTCCTAGAAAATCTATTGTTCAAATGTTACAGGTCAATATTGTTAGAATCTAGTCTTTCAATATATATAATACACTTATTTCATAGTCTATATCTGATAATTCTAATATTGGCAATTTATGTAGATTTTGAAATTCTGCAATTCTTTTCCCTTTCTGACTCTTATTTATGGTCACTTGTTCCTTTACATATTTTGTGAATTTTTATTGGGGGCTCATGTTTTTGGACTTTTACCTGTGGGAATTCTTAGATACCTGGATATAAAGTGTCTTTTTTCCAAGACACCTTCTTCTCCATTGGAAGTGTCTATTAAAGTCTCCTGGGCCGGGCTTCCCAGGTGGTGCAGTGGTTGAGAGTCCGCCTGCCGATGCAGGGGACACGGGTTCGTGCCCCGGTCTGGGAAGATCCCACATGCCGCGGAGCGGCTGGGCCCGTGAGCCATGGCTGCTGAGCCTGCGTGTCCGGAGCCTGTGCGCCGCAACGGGAGAGGCCACAACAGTGAGAGGCCCGCGTACCGCAAAAAACAAAAAACAAAAAATCTCCTGGGCCACAAGGGATGGACAGACACCATTACAGCAAATGATGGGTCTGGCTTTCAGTTATTCCTTTGCATTGAAGCTTTCTTGTTTTTTGGCCTCTGAGAAATTCCTTTGTTTTCCTGTCAGATTAACCAGGCATTACAAAAGATATATATGGTATTTTTTAAAAATCCTGTGTTTTTAGCTTTGTTCTCCTGGGAGGGCATTCTCTGAACATCTGTTATGTACTATTTCTATTATTATTTGTTGTTGATTCTTCTAGTTACAGCTGTTTAAAAATCTTTGTGAAGTTAATACATAGGGTGCAAATAGAACAGATTTGAGGTTTTCCTAGTGTATTATCTTTAAATATTCAAGATGCGTCTTCACAAATCTCAAAGAATGAAAACAGACGTTTCACCATAAAAAAATTCACATTATGTTGTGCTAGAAATTGAAGTACCAAATGAACCCTCACCTTCTAAGAAAGAAGTTCATAATCAAAAAACAGAAAATACTACTCTCAGGGATATATGAAGAATAGCCAGCCAAATATTAATAAGCCATATAAAATAATTCTGTGATATAAATATTAAATTGTAAATAAGAATGAAATGATGTTGAAAGTCTCTTAATGGCTCCCCATTGCTGAATCTTTCTTCTTAAAGTGTAATAGGGGCACCCCCGTGATATGTAATAGGCTTTTGTGGATACCTAAAGCTATAAGTTAAACACAGTCGAAAACATTTTAATTCTGATGGTAATTCAGTTAAATGTGATGTTATGTCAAATATAACATGGGGGAATTCCCTGGCAGTCCAGTTGTTACAACTTTGCCTTCCAATGCAGGGGGTGCAGGTTCGATCCCTGGTCGGGGAGCTAAAACATGGGGGAATTCCCTGGCAGTCCAGTTGTTACAACTTTGCCTTCCAATGCAGGGGGTGCAGGTTCGATCCCTGGTCGGGGAGCTAACATCCCACATGCCTCGTGGCCAAAAAACCAAAACATAAAACAGAAGCAATACTGTAACAAATTCAATAAAGACTTTAAAAATGGTCCACATCAAAAAAAAAAAAATCTTCAAAAAAAATATAGCATGGTCTCGAGTTCAGGCTTGCATAATTTTAAATATAAAACATTTCAAAGAAAATTCCTACTTGGGGTATTTGTTTTTATCCACAGATGGGGGCATGAATGCATTTGTTTTGTTGAGAGAGATTGTTTAGAATACTCTGGCCTGGGGTTTTAAAAGAACGTTCTCAAGTTGGTGTACACAAGCCTTAAGATTTTTGGTCCTACCCCTGTCCCTGTGTTGACCCTTGAATGTTGGGGTGCTCTGGAGTCCTGGGCCACCTTCTCTTCTCAGACATGGGCTACAGTCTCTTTTCTACATCCTCCATAGGTGATTTCATCCAGTCCCATGGCTTTAAATAATATTTATATATTGGTGATCCACTTTTCTGTATCAGCAGCCCCTGCCCTGTTTTGATCTCTAGATCCACGTTTCTAATTTCCGTTCTGGCATTGTCTCTTGAATACTGACTAGCCGGTCCACATTCATATCACAAACAGAACTTCTGACTTTCTCAGTTCCTTGCCTTGCTTCCCATTACTCTGTGACTTTGCCTTGTTTGCTGTTTATCACAGAACCCACTTTATAAAGTAAGCCCTGTGGAACCACAGCCTTCATCTGTCATGGCCTTCGAGTTGGTTAGAGCGTAGAAGAACACCTGACAAATAGTAGGGGCCCAATAATTGTTTACTAAAGGAACGGAAATATGAACATCTTTTTCTCTTCTGAAATCATTCCAAATAGCCCTCTCCCTCCCTCCATCTCTTTTTCCCCCAGTTCTGTTTTACTCTGTCAACACTGGTCTACTTCGCCATTTTATAAATGCAATGTGGTCTTTTATAATCCTTTCTTCCCTACCTGGTAAACTCCTATTACCTGCGGGAAGTAGCCTGCTCTGCTTTTTCCATGCACTCATTTCAATGTTGTATATAAACCTATTCAGAGAATTCTATTTAGATCAGATGCTACTGAGCCTGCGTGTCCGGAGCCTGTGCGCCGCAACGGGAGAGGCCACAACAGTGAGAGGCCCGCGTACCGCAAAAAACAAAAAACAAAAAATCTCCTGGGCCACAAGGGATGGACAGACACCATTACAGCAAATGATGGGTCTGGCTTTCAGTTATTCCTTTGCATTGAAGCTTTCTTGTTTTTTGGCCTCTGAGAAATTCCTTTGTTTTCCTGTCAGATTAACCAGGCATTACAAAAGATATATATGGTATTTTTTAAAAATCCTGTGTTTTTAGCTTTGTTCTCCTGGGAGGGCATTCTCTGAACATCTGTTATGTACTATTTCTATTATTATTTGTTGTTGATTCTTCTAGTTACAGCTGTTTAAAAATCTTTGTGAAGTTAATACATAGGGTGCAAATAGAACAGATTTGAGGTTTTCCTAGTGTATTATCTTTAAATATTCAAGATGCGTCTTCACAAATCTCAAAGAATGAAAACAGACGTTTCACCATAAAAAAATTCACATTATGTTGTGCTAGAAATTGAAGTACCAAATGAACCCTCACCTTCTAAGAAAGAAGTTCATAATCAAAAAACAGAAAATACTACTCTCAGGGATATATGAAGAATAGCCAGCCAAATATTAATAAGCCATATAAAATAATTCTGTGATATAAATATTAAATTGTAAATAAGAATGAAATGATGTTGAAAGTCTCTTAATGGCTCCCCATTGCTGAATCTTTCTTCTTAAAGTGTAATAGGGGCACCCCCGTGATATGTAATAGGCTTTTGTGGATACCTAAAGCTATAAGTTAAACACAGTCGAAAACATTTTAATTCTGATGGTAATTCAGTTAAATGTGATGTTATGTCAAATATAACATGGGGGAATTCCCTGGCAGTCCAGTTGTTACAACTTTGCCTTCCAATGCAGGGGGTGCAGGTTCGATCCCTGGTCGGGGAGCTAAAATCCCACATGCCTCGTGGCCAAAAAACCAAAACATAAAACAGAAGCAATACTGTAACAAATTCAATAAAGACTTTAAAAATGGTCCACATCAAAAAAAAAAAAATCTTCAAAAAAAATATAGCATGGTCTCGAGTTCAGGCTTGCATAATTTTAAATATAAAACATTTCAAAGAAAATTCCTACTTGGGGTATTTGTTTTTATCCACAGATGGGGGCATGAATGCATTTGTTTTGTTGAGAGAGATTGTTTAGAATACTCTGGCCTGGGGTTTTAAAAGAACGTTCTCAAGTTGGTGTACACAAGCCTTAAGATTTTTGGTCCTACCCCTGTCCCTGTGTTGACCCTTGAATGTTGGGGTGCTCTGGAGTCCTGGGCCACCTTCTCTTCTCAGACATGGGCTACAGTCTCTTTTCTACATCCTCCATAGGTGATTTCATCCAGTCCCATGGCTTTAAATAATATTTATATATTGGTGATCCACTTTTCTGTATCAGCAGCCCCTGCCCTGTTTTGATCTCTAGATCCACGTTTCTAATTTCCGTTCTGGCATTGTCTCTTGAATACTGACTAGCCGGTCCACATTCATATCACAAACAGAACTTCTGACTTTCTCAGTTCCTTGCCTTGCTTCCCATTACTCTGTGACTTTGCCTTGTTTGCTGTTTATCACAGAACCCACTTTATAAAGTAAGCCCTGTGGAACCACAGCCTTCATCTGTCATGGCCTTCGAGTTGGTTAGAGCGTAGAAGAACACCTGACAAATAGTAGGGGCCCAATAATTGTTTACTAAAGGAACGGAAATATGAACATCTTTTTCTCTTCTGAAATCATTCCAAATAGCCCTCTCCCTCCCTCCATCTCTTTTTCCCCCAGTTCTGTTTTACTCTGTCAACACTGGTCTACTTCGCCATTTTATAAATGCAATGTGGTCTTTTATAATCCTTTCTTCCCTACCTGGTAAACTCCTATTACCTGCGGGAAGTAGCCTGCTCTGCTTTTTCCATGCACTCATTTCAATGTTGTATATAAACCTATTCAGAGAATTCTATTTAGATCAGATAACCTGGATATCTCAATATGATCTTCCTCAAAGTCAATAACCATGTTTTAGGTTTTGTTTTGCTTGTTTTTAAATTTTCTAGTATTTAGCACAATGTCGGACATAGAGTAGATAGTCAGTGAGTTCTTTTTGTAGGTGAGTAGGGGATTGTAGCAATTATATTATCAGAAAACAACCTAATTACCAAGATCAAGTATTAAAATACTGGCTCAAAAAAGTCTATCTATCTAACACATATTCAACTGGAACTTCTTAAGTTTATTAATTTCAAAGTAATGAATACATATAATATACCAGCATATTATACATATTCATAATGCATATCATAAGCATATGTAGATATAAGCATAATATGATAAGCATGTCAAATATAAGGATAATATTTCATGGTCTGAATAAATACTTATGTTTAAAAAATTAATTTCCTTTAAAGTCTAACTTGTGTATTTGTAAAGATGAACTATCAAGAAGTACAAAATATAACAAAAATTCTATTCTTGACAGATAACATTCAACTGAAATTTCTTCTATAAGAAAGGATTCTTTACTTGTTTGTGGTTTTCTCTAGTTTATTTTGGTAAAATGTAAATGTACACTTTGGAAACATGGAAAATAAAATGAACCTGAACCCATTTGAGATTTTTTTCCTGTTGCAGAAAGGCGGGAAAAAAACACAGAGGTAGAGTTTTTGACTTAATTTAAGACCCTAGAGATGATTAACTCAAGAAGCCATAATAGTTAACCAGGTATAGCAGCATCACCAAGAAGGCCTTTCTTCTGTATAGGTTTTCAAATTCCCAGACAGTCATCCTACCCATATCTGGACATGAGCTAAGATGTTTGATATTATGTGATTATAGAAGAGATAAGTGCCTTGTAAGCAGACAGACAAGTAGAGATTCATGGTAGTTTGCTCCTAAATGGCCACGATCAATGAAACTATTCTTAAGAACATATATGGCATATAATGATATACAGAGATGATTTATTAGCTTGGAAGAATTTTTATAACTATATCCCCAAATAGCAAGGTAACCACAAACTCTTTCATCTATATTAATTCTGATTTTTTTTTCAAATGGCCAAATTCTGATTGCTTAAATAAACCCAATGGAATAGAAGGATTTTGAAGAGAATCTGGCTCATTAGACCTGACAACTCAAAGTTAGAAGCAATATACACAACAAAGTAAAAATCTGAGTATAGGGAATGAAAGTGAAAAAGTAGCTCAGGTAGTAAAATATTCTATTGAGGTTGGCAAATTTCTCATTTGTGATTGTATACAATCTCTTAAGCTTTTTATAGAAGAAAAACTTCACTGGGACACAGATCTAAATTTTGGAAGGTACTGAATAATACAGATTTTAGAAAAAGATTTGTAAAAATAGTTTGTTACTTTAGGTTTCAACTCTAGCTAAAGGAGAGACAGAAAATCATTTTATGATTTTCTAACTTTATCAAGCTAAGAAATATATTTCTTTATCAGGTTCATTAGAGATAAGCAACCAAACATAAACATAATAAGAGCTAGTGCTCACAACTTTTCAGTATTAAATGAGCTCTGATTATAATTTAATTACATATATAATATCCAATAAAGAATTAGCACAACCATTGGCCATTCGTTGCCCAGTAATCTTAAACTTGGAAGAAGCAAGTAACAGAGAACTAGGAGTGTAGGTTGCATAGCACAAGAGATGTTACATATCAGAGGTCAAAAGGAGTCCATGTCAAGGAAGCAAACATTTGAAGGGAAACTTCATGATGTTCTAGTAGCTTTTGCCGTTTCCGTGTAGGCTAAAGGAAAGGGAAAAAAGCACTGAGTTGGAAGACACCGGCTCAAACAGTGCACCTTCAGTCTTGATCAAAAGAAGTAACTCTAGGCTTTTTCCATATGTACCAAAAGAGAGAGATAAATTAGATGATTTTAAAGTTTTTATCCCACTCTAAAGTTCTGAGACTGTTCATTCTTTTTTTCCTCAGGGCCTATGCTTCTTTGGTACAGGGGCATTTCATTTTTGATCAGACTTCTGAGATACTGACCCCTCTAGAATAAACTGACTATATCAAAGTAACTAATAACACACAGATGTACTCAAAGAAAACCCCAGATTAATTTTAAGAGGTGGTCTCATACTCATTTTCTGACATATTACATTTTAACAGCATCAAGTAAGCAAAGGAAATATGGGAATACATGTTATATTTCTTCTCATCTTGCTAGGTAGAAGAAGACAAATATAGACAAGATTAATCAAGGAAAGTAAGGTGAACTCTAGAAGAAACTGTTCATTTTCAATATTCACACAGTCATAGTGCATACTGTGCCTAGTTGAAGAAAAAAATGCCATTAAATACTGGTAAGCAACATTAAGTATGTTTAGATTTTATTTGTAAAACAACTGTCCAAGGTAGGCCGTGTGAGTTTCAATAATAGGTTGGAGAGAGACTTACTGAGCCATACAGATGTGTAATGCATGACTCTGGACTGAACAGTATCAATAAAGAGCCAAAAGTACGATTTCCGTAACTGTGTGAGCATGTTACCACTGCCTTGTTGAAGAATTAATGTATACTTGACCTCAACTCTCCTGTAAAGTGAGAGGTGTTGGTCACAAAGGCAACCAGATAAAGGACATACACTATCAGTACAAAACCACTGCTGCTTCTGGAAAGTACTAGACAAAGTGCAGGCCCTACCAGTGGTTGATGACTGTTCGCTGGTATTATCAGCTTGTTACATGTAAAAGCAGTCCATTGAGGACAACTTTTAGCAACACTGCCTACCTATAGACATGATTACCTTCCACATTACTTCCCTGTGCAAAAGTCTAATGTACAAGGGCTTAATGTCACTGTAGTCATCAACAGTATGCAGAATGAATTTGAACCCTACTAGAGAGAAGACACACTTGTGCTCCGGTGATTAATCTTTCTGACTTACAGAGGTGGACAATACTGGACACCAGGTATCCAGAGACAGTCTCAGTCGATATGTGCTTTGGCAAATAAGATGCACGTGGGGTTACCCCATGTGCATACAGAAGAGCGTAAGGCATGCAATCAGGGGTTGATCATGGAGATTTCCTGGTGGGAGTACATATGTGCTATCTGTGAAAAAATACAGTTCCACAGCAACTGAAGGTAAACAGAGACCCCACTGTGCTTGACTTAGAGTATTCACGCAGCACATGTGCTCTTGAAAGCTCTGGACACCCATTAACTAAGTCATTAATCCTCACCACGACTTCACCCCATAAACCACATATTATTATTCTTTAATGGTTGACGAAACTCAGTCAGGAGAGATAATTGCCTTGCTCAAGGCCACGTAGGTAGCCTGTGTTAGAAAAGAATTAGACTTGATTGATTTTTGGCCTACAGGCTTGTGCTTGGACCACCAGGTCACATGAGATGGAAGAGCCTTCCTAGAATTGTACGCAGAGTATTTGTGTTTCTGTGTGTGTGCGTGCGCACCCATACACACTCAAGTCTGTAGGCAAGTGTACGTGTTGGGATTGCAAGGTCCTATATCCAATGCATCCTTTCATGCCTCAATATTCGAAAAACATTTACAGTATTGTGATATATTTATTAACTCTGAAATTTGTTCTCTTCCCTCTTCATTTCTTTGTTTTGTCTGAGAAACAGCAACCCTGGGCAACAAATCAAAAGGCTGAAAACAGAAGAGCATATTCTGAACTACAAAGTGTCACCAGAGAGTTATTTTCAGGGACCAGTCCATCCAATCTCAAGGTTTTGATTAATTTTTTAATAACTTCTTTGATGAAAGAATTGTTTTTCTGTCTAAAAAGGTGCTTTAGCATAGTGGCGAACTGTGTAGGTTCATGAGTCAAAAGCGCTAGAAGCAGAATTCTGGTTCTACCTTTTTCTGTCTACGTTACGATCTTGGGAAAATAACTGAAACTCTTTGTCTCAGTTTTATCATCTGCAAACTAGGGATGTCAGAGGATTGTTTTAAAGGTTATCTGAGATAATATATTGATGATGTGCTTAGAACTGTGCTGGCCACAAAGGATGACCTCAATAAAGGTTGAAGTCTATCATCGTCATCATTACAAACATACAGGAGACAGAAGATATTTTTTCAAACCAAGATAGTGGTCAGTGCTCCTGCCACTTCTGAAAAAAAATGCTTTCCTTTACTTAGAAGAGTTAAGAGGCTACATAAATGAATAAAATCAGGACAAGACAATTTGAGGGAATATACCTAAACAGAATTCAGGGGAGTACAGAAAACTTGGGAAGAAATGTCACGTTCTCAGATGTTGACTCATACCCTGATTCTGAATAAAATTGTTGGTACATCTCAACATACACTTCAATGTTCATCTTCCATGTGGACAGTTTTCATCAAGAAGAAAGTTCTTCATGGTGAAAATTAGATATTAATGCTGTTGTCCTAAAGTTTGTTGATTGCCAAGCTTTTCTGTTCTAGGGGCCAATATGGACTATTGGCTCAGAATGAAAAGCACACCAACATCACAGTGATGTGGTTACACACATCATTAAACTTGGATGAACTGTACCTTCAAGCTGGAACAGACAAAGATAACTACATCAGGTAAATAAAGCACACAGATCTACTGCTTGTATATAGAAAATAACCCCCATGTATTTAGGTCTCAAAATAATCGAAGAAAAGCTTCTTAGCAATTAAAAATATGATGATGATGAAACTTAGAAGAGTTGAAAGGTAAGGTCGAAAAAAATCTAGAAACATAAAAAGACAGATAAAAAATATAAGGGAAAGATAAGTATGAGAAAATTGATACAGTAGAGTTAACAGCCAACTCATAGGAGATCCATAAAGAGAAAATTAGCGCAAATACAGAGGAAGACATTATCAAAGTAATAATAAAAAAGAATTCCCAGAACTTAAGACTATTACTCTTTAAATTGAAAGGGCTCATCAAATATCCAGTAAAAGTGAACGGGAAGAACACCACATTTTTAAATACTTCAGAGAAGTTTCAGAACATCAAGGATAAAGAGGATATCCTCAAAGCTTCAAGAGAGAGAGAAAAAAATCACCTACAAAGGAATGCGTGAACGACATGGGACTTCTCTTCAACACTTCTTGATCCTGAAAGGTTATGGAGAAAAGCCTTGAAGGACTGAGGGATACAGAGAGAAGTATCTGAAAATGAGTTTTATAAACAGGATCAGATCCATTTGTCCTTGGGAGAATTGGAAATGCTGAGGAGAGAAGAATAAAAAGAGTTTTAAGGCTGTAAGAGAAAATGATGACAGCACACTTTTTGGCTTAGCAATGAAAATATTTATGAACTCTTATTACTTATATACTTTATTGATTTTCAACTTTTAGAATTAGCCTATAGATAAACCATGAATTATGATAACGAAAAAAATAACCGTTATCAACATTTTAAATAAGAAAACAAAAGTACAGAAGATAAAATTTAAGAGGTAGAGAGGGGGGCACAGAAAAGAAGTAAAGGGAAAGCTCACTGCACTAATTTAAGGAATAAACTAAATGAGAGGCTAACTTTTTTTTTTTTAAGTTAAAAAGGTACCAGAATACACATACATTACCAAACAAATTACACAAGGGAAAAAAGGAAGTCCATGAGAACTTACATAAAGAGACTAAACTAAACCTTGTGGATCACATGAAATAAACATTCTAAAGAACGAACACTAAGATCCTATCGCCATGGGTAAGAACACATACCAACTCAACACAATCTAAGATAGCATGACTATTATTTGGATTTCTTGATCTTATAATAACCACTTTAAGTAAAAGGCTAATACAACATGACTATCCTATAAAGAGAGCTTTAGCCCTGTTCTCCAACAATTAAAGGTTTCTATTGGTTCTGTATGATATGACGTGTGGCCATGAAAAAAGGATTCTGATTAAAAAGAAAAACAAATATACATTCTGATGAGTATTGTCGTTCCAAATAATCCAGTCCTGCTGCCAATTTCAAAATTCTTCAAGTTTTCCTTTTGGACAGCCTGGATCCTCCTCTCAGGGAGACACAAAGAAAATACCACCATATTTAGTTTTAAATCTGCCCCCAGTGTATTTTTTACAAAAGCGTGCATTATCTATATGGACCTTGTACCTTGACAACCATTCTCGGTTTCAAATAACTTTTAACTAACCCCCAAACCAAATTTGTTATTAAAGAAAAACTATTTTCACGCACTAAAGTCCATTCAAACCCCACAGGCTGCTGAAAGAAGGTCAGTATTTTGAGTAAACTTCGGGATAAGCATTTAGCCTTAGATTGTTTGTTTAAAAACTCCCTCCCCAGTATACCCGACACAGACACAGATATATATATATATATATATATATATATATATATATATATATACACCATATAAATGTTTGGACACTCTTCAGATGGAGGTGATTGACATTCCATTTTAGAAGAATTTTTTAGACTATTATAACATCAAAGAGAACTTTCCTTTTAGGCAGCTGAAACAGCCTATTAAGCATTTTAAAGTCCTTCAGTGCTCACTGTATGTGTCTTTTATAAAGCAGTTTGGTTAACGAAATAGTTTTTGTACAAACACTTCATTGATCACAGGGGATAAATCAATAATAAGCCACATTAAGGGAAAAATTTTAAATTTCCAGACAGAAATTTGCATCCTTAAAATAGCACCTGGCACAAAAAGGTATAACTGCATATTCATTGGTAACAGTTTTTAATAGAGAAGAGGTCAGGATTAAAATTATACAATGAACTTATTTTTTTCTACAAAATAAAAACTTCTATTTATAAGAATGAGTATATTAAAACAATTTTTTATTTTAGTATAAAATATATATGTATATATGTATTTTAGTATAAAATATAATATATATATATTTATATGTATAAAAATATTACATTTTTGATAGAGAGTTCAAAATGTATTAAAATAACTATTATAAATGTTTAGTGATTGAATATGTGGGTCTTGGTATAATGAAGGAAATGATGATGATATTTTAAGCTATGATTTCATTGCCCTCTGTGATTATATACACAAAAACAATAGATGGCTTTATTTGGTTGTTCCATTTCTCAATTCCATGTCAAAAACTCAACAATATTCTTGTTCAGTGAAACATTCTAATAATCACCTGAGAAGACTCATTTAAATGCTTCAGGTAACAACATTAGCAGAGATTTTTGTCATGCTTGGCCAGGAGCCATATCGTTAGATTATCATTTCAGACACAAATTCATTTTTCAAAGAGACTGCAAAAAACTAAGCATGCAAAAATTCTTTTGCTAGTTAATGATGTGTTTTTAGAACATATTATTTCTTTTTTTGTTTCTTTTCATATAGATAAGCAATAAAAAAACTTAATATGTGTTATTAACTGGATTAATAACTTAATAAGTGTATATAACTGGATTAAGAAAGACTGTGAAACACAACCAAGAGTAACATCTCTCATTCTCGAAGAGAAGGGAAAGCAATCAGTTTTTCTTTCATCATTCCTTAATTCACGAAAGAAAGTTCTAATACCTCCATCTTCCTAATTATTGGTTATTTTAGCAAGGCACTCTAGGATTTTAGAAAATGTCACGCTCACACGGATAAGTTTTTGAAACCATAAAGAGTCTTATTCAAGTTACGTGGCAGTATTATTAAGAGAGAAGTTTCTAAGCCTAAATTGACAAAAGCAGCTGATTTAAAACATTACCTTTGTGTGGTGAAGTCTTCCGCTGGGCAGGAGTGGCTGCCGTTTGCACCTGCTGCTGTTTGACCAAATTTCCTTCTCTTCCAGTTTTCAAAATCTTCTCCCCTAAGCTGTTTTTTTTCTGTTTGCTGTTTAAATCATCCCTTCTAGATGGTGGCAGCTTAGAAGCTGCATTAGCAAAGAAAGGTCTAGCCAAGCGAGAGGGTTTGGACATTTTAAACAGCAGAAGAAAAAAACAAACAAACAACAATAAAAAGAACCAACCCCAGAATGCTACCTGCTGGGGCAGCAGCTTCTAAAAAATCCTTTGAGCTTCACTTTTCAGCTGCCACAGTTAACAGTATAAAGTGCTGCTGGATAGAAAGTGCTGGGCTTGCCACTTGGATTTCTTTTAAACAGAAAGCCATCATGCAGTCACATAGCCCAGTTACTTGACCTGTGGAATGTACATGTGTATTTCGAAGATGCCGGTGACAGTTTTGCAATGGTACATGCTCCAACTCAGAGTGAACGGCAGATGCTGGAAGAGGGAATGTAAAATACACACACACACACACACACACACACACACACACACACACACACACACAAAACTTCCTAGAATGCACAGACTGGATGACACCAGACAGCTCAAAAGTGGAAAATGAATGTAAATATCACCCCACCCACTCAGGTACAATATATGAAAATAAGCCAGATGTGCAGGGTTTTTTTCTTTTTTTTTTTAACATCTTTATTGGAGTATAATTGCTTTACAATGGTGTGTTAGTTTCTGCTTTATAACAAAGTGAATCAGCTATACGCATACGTATATCCCCACAGATATGCAGTTTATATTACGATGAAGTGCATACCACATTCAGTTTCCAGGCATTAGTTCAAGCAAATATTTCCTTACTTTAGCACATTTCTATATTATATTCCAAGGGCTGACCATATAATGAATGCCCACCTACAAATTACTTCTGCTGTTTACAGAGCGCATGTAGAACCGTGGAATAGAGAGAGAACAGAAGAATGTAATTTCCATACCTGTTTGGGCTGCCATGGGATACCTACTAATTCATGATAAGGGGAGCTGTGTGTCAGTGAGACGTGGTGTGGTGTGCGTGTGTGTGCATGTGTGTGTGTATGTGTGAGGTGGGGGGGCATCTGAGGAAAAGATATAAATTATTTCACCTTTTAAAGAGTTTAGACTTCATTCTAATGAACAAATGAATACTTGTAATTACCATGTTTTCTGAAGGACCAATAGTAGTGATATAAAAACAAAGTGTGTTCAAGGGGTCATATTTTCTGAGGCTGAAGACATTCCTTCCACCAACTGAACACACAGCCTGTATCAGGGGCACACAACCCTTTCCCCACTAAGGGCAACCATTTTCCTTTTAGTTTCCCATGTCAGCGATTTTTATGACTGGGGTTAAGCTGTTTCCAACCTCAATTACTCTGTCTTCCCTTAGGGACAGTCTACACAAACTCTATGAACTATAAAAAGATTCTGGCAATATGTGCTCACACTACCTCACTCCCAGTATAAACACCGTGCTATTCCCCGTTTACAGTTGATTAATGCTCAGCTACTTAGCACTTTTCAGAGGCAGAATTATGAGCTGGAAAGAGTATAAATTTTGGAATCAATTGGACCGAAAGTTACCTCTAAATTCTAAATGTGGGCCTGGCCCTGGGCAAGTTTTTTTTCATCAATAAAATTGTGTGATAGTAATTTAACCAAAGTGACAAATCTGCACCTTGTCTGTCTGGCACATGATAGCACCCAATAAATGTGAATTTCCTTGTTGTGTCCTTATAAAAGTTTACAGTTTTAATGATTCCCAACAGGTCTAGTACAGCCTTATAAAATATGAGACCTACAAAATCAAATCCTTGACCCAGACCAGAGAGACCACTGTAAGATTACATTCCTGATTTCCAACCCGTAGATCTGGGAGAAAGCAATGTGAGAGAAGACCCTTGATAACATGAGAAATGCGTCCTGCCAACAAAATGAACTACTCACTACATTTGCAAATACTGTGCTATCATAAAATCCATCTCTTTAAATACCAGAAAGTATAACTACCAAACTTAAGTGACCCCTTTACTCTTTGCAATTCTGTCCAAATAGGATAGTTCCATGCTCTAATTTATCCACATTAGCTTTTACTTCTGCCTGAGAACCACTGCTTTCTTAGGCCTCTGTGGGTTTCTTCATTTTCTTCATCAGCACTAAGAGTCAGCTTTTTTTTCAAGAACAGATTTCATAAAGAAACTGACTCTGACCACATCACAGACAGTCGAGTGCAGAACGTCGGAGTTGAGACGTAGGATCTGGCAGTCAGAAAAGTTCACTCACCAGCCAAGTGGCCGTTCTCAACACCAGGCTCACATTTTAAATCATGCCTCAGAACCATGACCAACAACGACATATCTTGGACGCTGAGGTGTGCAAAGCACCTGGCTGCTGAAGACCTATGGTACATGGCAGTGACTGTAGCCTGGGCAGCCGGCTGGAAGGATAAGGATGAGGAAAGAAGCGTAATGTCATCCTAACGCCATTGGAAGCAGGTGGTTTACCTGTGTAACAGGGATACAAGCATTTCTGAGGAATGGAATTACGGCTCATTGCAGTGCACTTTCATTCTCTGGGAAAGCCCAGTATAATTAGACACATTTTATGAAGCAGAGGGAAAACACAAGGTCGACTATGGAGCAGGCTGCTTGTACAGGCGGAGACTGCATTAGTCAGGTTCTCCTGAGAAACAGAACCAATAGGACCCATCTATCTATCTATCTATCTATCCTTTAAACATAACATATTACACATACACACACACACATACGTATATGTGTGTGTTTATATATAAAAAATATACATCCTATTTATATATATATTTAGATCTATCTATCCATCTATCCGGTTAAACATACATGCACACACATATATATGTATGTATATCTGTATATACATAACATACATCCTATTTATATGTATATTTGTATCTAACTATCCTGTTAAACATGTACACACACATATGTATGTGTGTGTGTGTATATATAAAACATACATCCTATTTATATATATATATTTATATCTATCCTGTTAAATATACACACACATATATATGTATGTATACGTGTATATATATATATAACAAACATCTTATTTATGTATATATTTTTATCTATCTATCATTTTCTATTGGTTCTGTTTCTCTGGAGACCCCTGAGAAAAAATATATATGTATGTGTGTGTGTATATATATATATGTATATATATACACACACACACACTCACACACACACACACACACACACACACACGCACATATATATATATATATACAAGTACATCCCTGAGGCTCCCTCCATCTCAGGCCCAGTGGATTCAAATGGTGGAGAACACCCAGGAGGGGTTCCAAGAAATTTTAAAAAGTGATTCTCAAGTGACTCTGATGCTCGGCAGGCTTTGGAGCCGTGCTAGGGCATCTCCCTTCCCTGTGCCCAGACCAGGCTTTTCTTGGCTGCCCTCCAGGTGCTGCTGCACCTAAGTGGGGAGGGCCACCTGCAGGGCTGTTTGCTCCTTCCATTTTTAGAGACCACCTGTCATGAGCAGGTTACCTGGTGGGCCCCTTATGGGGGTTCCAGGGAAACTGTCTGAGAACACCAAACCTATTTCACTTGTCAAGTAATCAGAGTTTCAGTAAACATACTTGGTTTCAGCTGTAATACTTGTCTTACCTTGTCACTCAGACAATAGACTTTACATGTTTGCAGGAAAAATGCATCCATTTAAATAGCATTAGGGGGCTTCCCTGGTGGCGCAGTGGTTAAGAATCCACCTGCTAATGCTGGGGACACAGGTTCAAGCCCTGGTCTGGGAAGATCACACACGCCACGGAGCAACTAAGCCCATGCGCCACAACTACTGAAGCCTGCGTGCATAGAGCCCATGCTCTGCAACAAGAGAAGCCACTGCAATGAGAAGCCTGCGTACGGCAATAAAGAGTAGCCCCTGCTCACCGCAACTAGAGAAAGCTCGCACACAGCAACGAAGACCCAACGCAGCCAAAAATAAATAAATAAAATAAATAAATTTATTTTAAAAAATCAACAACATTAGTTCATCCACAAGATCAATATTTTAAAGCACATTGAAGAATACCACATAGTTCAATATCTTTCCTCTCTACTCACTGGAAGGGTCCTGGGATGCTTTGTCACTTCGTGTATATCAAACCCTCAGGCCATCATAAAGTCTGGTCAACAATGGTGGTATATGTTTACTTTAAACCAAGAAAATAAGTGAAAGCTGACATAGAAGCATTTGCTTGCCCATGCAACCCCAAACCAGCCCAACAAAACCCTTATAGAAATGGAAGATAGAAATTAAGAGCAGAGGTTTTTATTAATTTTTTTCTCTCTTTGTCTCATTTCAGAAAAGGATTTTAGTTGACTTATAAAATACATACACTACTAGACGGAACTTAATGTGAAGTTAAAATAAGAAATAATTAATAATAGAGGCTGGAAGAAAAGTCAGAACATGGAAATATATTTCCACACTTCAGACAGATAGCAAATTTGGCTCCGAGATTCCCAGCACAAAAGGGAAAGGGGAAAGAGGAAAATTTGTGGTCTATGTTACTTTATCATTGTTTGATTCCAAAGTTAGGAAGCTGCCATTGGATCACAAGGATTCTTGTTTGAATTGTGAGTGAGCTCAGGGCAAAGACCAGCCCATACAGAACAAACCGGGAAAGAGTACACATCTATCAGCTTGTTCCAAGAAAGCTCCTTTAATCTACAGTAGACAATTTCAGACAATTTCTCTCCTGTGATCAACAGGCAACTTGTCCATCTACTCCAGATCCTAACAACACTTCCAGACTAAGATCATTCCCTAGCCGAGTTTTTGGGCTCAGGCTTACTTTGAATTCTTGGGCTTTATTCCCACTTGTTTCCCACAATGACCTAATCACAGCATTGGTCAACACTCTGGACCTTGATATTAGCTTTCTACTTAAGACTCTTTTTTTTTTTTTTTTCCGGTATGCGGGCCTCTCACTGCCGTGGCCTCTCCCGTTGCGGAGCACAGGCTCTGGATGCGCAGGCTCAGCGACCATTGCTCACGGGCCCAGCCGCTCCGCGGCATGTGGGATCCTCCCGGACCGGGCACGAACTCGTGTCCCCTGCATCGGCAGGCGGACTCTCAACCACTGCGCCACCAGGGAAGCCCTACTTAAGACTCTTTGTAACAAACTTCTTACATGTACTGATGATGACCTTGACCCCCCCAGGCACTCTAGATTTTCTCCCTGAGTCTCACAATCTCACTGACAGCACTTCTGGAATTGACTGATAATCCTCTTCAGAAAGACATTTTCTTCCTTCTCTAACATTCCCTATTTTAAACTAGCCACTCTTTCAGTATTAGAACATCTTACTGAACCATTTTTAGTATTATCACTAAAAGTTCATCACTAGGGTTCACTGTACTTTTGCTCCTCCCAGACCCCCTCCCCACATATATCTTTATTTAGCTTCACATCTGGATGCCTCTAGCTCCGCCCACTCCCCTAAAAATCCACATTCTGCTGACATAATTCCTCATGAAAGAGACAACATTATGATGTTTGGAGAACGGGGCTTGGGTAAACCGCCCAGCTCTTCCCAGGAACTCTCTTCCTCCTGGCTCTGACCCTGTGCTATAGCTCCTGAATTCTGATTCTGTAACCACCCAAATCCCTCCTATAGGTTTTGAACAAACTTCCTTTTGTTTTGACATGGAAATTGACATCATCCATAAGGGAATACGCTCCCTCATTTCTTCATAATCCATAAAAGAAGTCTTGCATGATGAGAGTTCTGTGTCCTGTCTAACTGGGGTTTTCCCCTTGATCTGGAGACTTGCATTGGCCCTGGCCACCTTCCCAGGCAGCCACACTGCCTCAGAAGTTGGAATGATTAGTGTCTTCCCAGTGCACCTTGGAGTTGGAGTTGCAGACAGAAACTGAGTTATCCCAACCTGCAGGATGTCCCTTGGGCAGGTGAGAAATTGTAGATGACAATGCACGTCCAATTCAGAGGGTAAAGGCAACAGGTCCCCCAAGACAATAGAGATGCCTCCCAAGATGAAAATACTACAGGCTGCTACAGGACCCTGGCTCTCTTTGAGACAGTAATGATCGTTAATAGTGATTGTTAACACTTATTGTGCACTTTTTATATACACAACACTGTTCTAAGTCATTTATCCCTCACAGTCACCCTAAGAGGAAGAACATGAAGAAAACTGATGACAGATGTTAGGGTTTCCTGAGCAACACTTTCGTCGCACAAATATGAACATCTCTGGTCTCTGGACCACTGTGTTTATGGCCGATTTGGTGTGTGCTCTCATCCCCATTTCACAGATGAGTAAACTATGGCACTCAGAGTCCTAGAAACTCACCTCAAATCTCACAGAGTGAAGATACCGAAACTGAGATTTGAATGCAGTCTGGCCTGAGAGTCTGCCCTCAGCTCTAGACATCAAAAAGTCTGACTGTAATTCACACTGCACAGCGAGTGTGAACATTCAACGCTTGTTTAGTCACAGCGGTGACCTGGGAAAAGTGCCTCTGTCCTCTTAGATGTCGTGCCAAACCCCTGAATGCACCGCAAGCCCGTAGCTGCAAGAGGTTCCTGCAGAGAATGTGTGCCGGAGTCTGGAATTGTGGGGGTCAAGCAGTTCCAGGCTGGAAGCACAGATCCTGCATTGGGGAGTAGGTGGGAGAGTGGCCGCCTGGAAGGTGTGAGTGAGGAGCTTCTGGGGTGGAGCCCACAAGCCCGTGGAGAAGGTTGGGGCAGAAGGAACTTGAGGGGGTGGCCGCGCTCTCCCGAGGAGAACAGGTGCTTGAGTACCAGCACCTCCCAGGCGTCTTGCCCTTTCCTGTCCCTGCCTCCTGCTCTTGTTCTCTGGCCACATGTCAAGCAAAACAACTTGGTAAGATTGGCCTGCCTTCGGATCTCACCCTGCCTATAGAAACACCCCCATTTGCTATGTCGCCACAGAGAAGTCACTTCACCTCTCAGAGCCAAATCACCTTGAGAAAGGTGCCCTAGTATCTGTTCTGTTTCTATCACAGGGTTGTTGCAACGATCAAGTAAGATAATGAATATGAAAGCACTTTGACAATTGTAAAATAACACATGAATTAAAGGTAATAATTTTTGTGGATGTAAATGACGAATTTTCCTATTTGTCCTTCCTGAAGACTACTTAGGTATCCCAGCAGGGTCTTTTTTATAGCAGCAGGTCAGCAAACTTTTTCTGTAAGGGGCCAGACGGTAAACATTTTCAGCTTTGAGAGCCATATGATCCTTGCTGGAACTATTCAACTTTGCTATCGGAGTGTGAAAGCAGTCACTGACCAAACATGAGTGATTGGGCAAGGCTGTGTTCCAATAAAACTTTATTTATAAAAACAGGTGTGACAGAGTTACCTGTTATTTGCTGATCTCTGTTCTATGGCAGCCAATTAACCATCTGTGAATGACAATATCATTCTGATTCCTATCTCCTTAACTAAAACCTGCTTTATGGATTCCTTGCCTCATTCTACGTCTGACTGAGCACACTGTGCTCTGGCTCCAAATCTAGATGTGAACAATTTCTCAAATTACCTCCCTCTAGTTAGACCTTACATCACATTCAGGGACTCAAGGTAAGTCTCACGATGGTCTCCATGAACAGCCAATATTGATTCTAACAATGACAAAACACAGCAGGACCAGGAGTAACACCCACCACTTTGGCCGGCTGGATTCTACCATGCTTTGCCATTTTGTACCTATAGTTAATTTATATAGGTTGCTAGATGTACAGAGGAATAGTTTGAATGCCTGAATAACTGAGTCTGTGGTCTGAACGTACCTTGTAAAATTTTCATGCTTAAGATTCCAGAAAAAGGCTTGTATGTTCGGATTCTTCAATTTCCTAGTTAAACGTGACAGAGAGATTTCTTGATTTAACAACTCTAATTTCTAAGAATCCTTTAAAAAACAATTTTTTATGAGCTCAATAAAAGTTGCTTTACACCATGATGTCACCCATCTGCACTTCTATATTGTAAAAGAAACTTAAAGTTATTTAGGACATGCTTCGGTATGTTATAAAATTGTCAGTGCCAAGAACTTTTTTGGTTTTTACTGCAAAACATTCCCATACAGAGGAGGCAGAACAACTTATCGGAACCAAGCGTAGATTTGGAAGCAGTCTGAAAAAGTTGTCCAAAAATGTGTTAGACGGCCAGGTTGTGATAGAGGCTGGAATTCAGTAGTTACAGACGGTTGGTTTCCCATGTGCCATTTTAAGAATCATATCTGCTCTAAGTGCAAGTTAAAATTTTATATTTAACAGTAGAATCCTAAAGTAAAGATAAGCTATTTCTTAATAGGCTGGATTTCAGTGATATTATTGAAAGCATAACTTAAAATATAACAGCTTGAAAACACTGAGTAACCTAAAAGTTATTCTTATGACTTACTGGTAATAATAGTGTATTCAGATTCATCCGTGAGGTTTTAAAATACTTGTAATTCTAATGGGCAGTACTTTTTACTCTAAAATGCACATGAGGCAATGGTGATGGAGGATACCGCCCACCTTCCTTTTAAAGAATCCTAACTAGATCTGTATAGTTCTGAGAAGCAAAAAAAAAAACCAGATAAATCCAATGAAGACCTGAAGGAGGCAAGCAACACACAATGATTATCTGGCAAGTGCACGAGCTTATTAATTCTTGCAGTAACTTAAAAAGGTGATGGGGCTCCATGTGTATAATTTCAAATTATCTTGCTCATGTTTTTAGTTATTATAAAACATCCAACATGTTGAATATTCCAGGTTAGTAAAAGCCAAATCTTAAAAAACGAAAAAGTAAGAAGAGGTTATTTCAGAACTTCCAGACACTTGTGGAAATATAGAATGACCTTTAGTTCAACAGATACCTGCTGCTTTTTCTGAAATACCAGAGAAATCCTTTCTGGTTTCCATAGGCTTTAAAATGCTCTGATTTAATGGTGGTAAGGGGTTCAAGAAATCATGATGTGAATAAGAAAACTGAATGAATTAACAATGTGCTATATATTCAATTAACTTTTGATGCAAGATGATGAGAAAGTGCATCCATTAAACATTAAACATTTTGAGATGTGCTCCACCACCAAAGACAACACAAATGTTGTTTTTAAATGTTTAAAGATTACAATTCTCTTTTCTCTTTATTCAAACCACAGTAAATTTTACACAAAAGTAATAAAGAAACCAGCCACCAAGACATAGTGAAATTAAAAAACGGCTCTTTGAATATAAGATTGCACACCTTTAAAAATTATTCAAGGCCAGCAGGCACATGAAAAGATGCTCAACATCATTAATCATTAGGGAAACGCAAATCAAAACCACAATGAGGGGACTTCCCTTGGTGGCGCGGTGGTTAAGAATCCATCTGCCAATGCAGGGGACACAGGTTCAAGTCCTAGTCCGGGAAGATCCCACATGCCACAGAGCAACTAAGCCCGTGAGCCACAACTACTGAGCCTGCGCGCCTAGAGCCCGTGCTCCGCAACAAGAGAAGCCACCGCAATGAGAAGCCCGCGCACTGCAGCTAGAGAAAGCCCATGCGCAGCAAGGAAGACCCAACGCAGACAAAAAAACACACCACAATGAGAAATCACCTCGTGCCCATTCGGATGAATGTTACAAATAAACAAACAAAAATCCCCCCAAGTCAGAAAATAACAGGGACTGGGAAGGATGTGGAAAAATTGGAACCCTTGTGCACTTTTGGTGGGAATATGAAATGGTGCAGCCAACTGTGTAAAATGGTATTGGTGGTTCCTCAAAGAATTAAATGTAGAATTACCATATGCTCCAGTGATTTTCTTTCCGGATATATACCCAAAATAAATGACAGCAGGAACTTGAACAGATAATTGTCACCCATGTTCATAGCAGCATTATTCACAGTAGTCAAAAGATGGAAGTAACCTAATTGTCCATCGATAGATGAATAGGTGAACAAAATGTGGTGTATGCATACAATGGAGTATTAGCTTTAAAAAGGAAGGAAATTCTGACACATGCTATAACATGAATGAACCTTGAAAACATTATGCTAAATGAAATAAGCCAGTCATAAAAGCACAAATATTGTATGACCTACTTATATAAGGCACCTAGGGTGTCAAATACATAGGGAAA
>NW_006769699.1:0-7143 GCF_000442215.2 Lipotes vexillifer | reverse complement strand
GGGAAAGAAAGTAGAACACTGGCTACCAGGGGCTGTGGAGGGGGTTGAATGGGGAATAGTGTTTAACGGGTAGAGTTTCAATTAAGAAAGATAAAAAAGTTCTGGAGGTGGATGGTGGTGATAGCTGCACAACAATGTGAATGCACTTACTACCACAGAACTGGACACTTAAAAATGGTCAAAGTGGTATATTTTGTCACAATAAAAATTATTCATATTCAGATTTGTACACAGTTGGCACTGTAATTTCTCCTTGTGAAACTCGGGCTAGACAATGGTCCACCTTCTCCCTCTCTCCATTTTTCTGTAGCCTCTGGACAACGCCTAGATGCAAATTCTGTTTTCGCAAGATGGATCTAAGGAGATGCGCAGTCATTCTGCTACCAGAAAAGAGATGTGATGTTTTTCTGTTTGGCCAAACCATGGCTGCCAGCAGACCCAACAAGTCCCCTTGCACTGTCACACAGCCACATTGCAAACAGAGGATGCAAAGCCCTTGGAATTGGAATTTAATTCCCTTCTCTCTAAGACAAATGCAAATGACTGCTCTAACGGTAAAGAGCAAGTAGAGATGGATTTGCCTCAGACTCTAAAACCACCCTTTCACAACTTGTCTCCTATCTCTGCTTCCCTGCCACTGTCCTTTCTTTTCCTTAGAGAGCATCTCTTTTTCTTGAAAGGAACAGCACACCCTCCTTGAAGCGAGGGAGAGGTTCCCCTCATGGCTTTAGAATCCTTGCTAGCAAATGCTTTGGCCTCAACTTTCCAAAATTTGCCCTGAATTATATTATAGAAGCTCCTATACCAGAGTGTCCCACTTTTTTTCTGAGTGAATAAAGATTCACTGAGCAGTCTGCATCTGTTTTATGAAGCAAAGAAGCTCACCCCAGTCACTGAATATTCTTTAGAGTGGATGAAAGAAAGAATTTATGCCATGCTGTGCAAGAACCCTCATATAAATCTCTGCAGACCCGCGTTCACAAACAAGGCAATGTAGATATTTATGCAGAGAAACAGAGTGGCATGTATCTTAAAGAGAGGTTTGGTGTTTCTCAGTTTTTAGACACTTCTAATTTCCAAAACCAGATGAGGCTCTAAAGGTCTCTTTTTGGATTGTTTTGCAACTCCAATCCAAGGTAGGATTATTCAGATAATTGTTTTCCTCCCCCCCAAAAAAAATCATAGACGAAAAATGTACCCACTTATGGGCAGTTAAGAAAACTGTGAAATACAAGTTCATTTTCCATTATATTTTAACGTCATTTCACAGCCCTTGGTTTCCTTCACTTCTGTTTCCTTGATGTCTTTATGTCCTCAGGAGACCCCTAATTCTAAACCCTGGAAAATCTGCTGTTTGGAAAAACTCTTCATGGGATATTTACAACATAGAGGTTTTTTTTTTAGGTTATGGCAAAGAGTTTATTACACAGTATTAGAATTTTAAAATATCAAATATAACACTTATCTATGGAAGTGGGAAACTATTGATATACCACATAAATGATATTTAGATTTTTAGGTACTACTCAGGTAATTTGTAAAAATTTTGAGATAGAGCAAATATAAAAAGGATCTATACTAAAATGTAAAGATAAAAAAAAAATACAAGGACACCCATATACCTATTGCCAAGCTTTAGATATAAAATACTACCTTTGGAGAATGTGAAATCCTCTAAGTGCTTCCAATTGGTCACATGCCCCTTGGACCCTGATGTGACAGCTTTGCTGGATTAAGTTTTAATGATTCTCTTGTTTTTTTTCCTAGTTTTGCAAATGTGCATATATCTATAAACATTATATTGTTTGGCTTTGCTTTTTTTTTTATTACTTTATATACATGACCTCAAATAATATTTGTGCTTCTGTGATTTACTTTTAGCTCAGCACTATGTTTCTTGAGATTCCTATATGTATGTACATGACAAACTGTAATTCATCCATTTTCACTTTATATAGTGGCCCATGACTGGAGCATATTACATTCTGCAGTTGATGAACATTTAGTTTGTTTTTGTTTTTAGTGTGAGGAAAGGATCCGTTTTTATTTTTTTCCACGTAGATAATCAAGCAATCAATTACACCACACCTTAATACATCCTTTCCCATGGATCTGCAATGTCAGCTCTGTCATTTATTCATTTCCATTTTTGTGTGAGTCTTTTCTGAATTCTTGAATATGTTTTGTTTATCTCTTTGTCTACCCCTTAATAGACAAATATCCTTTTGTCTTTGCTGTCTTAATGATTAGAACTAAATAATAATAAAATAGCTAATACATGTTGACATGTATGATATGTCAGATACTGTTCCAAGTACTTTTTACATGGTAACTTATTTATTGCTCATCATTACCCTGTGAAGTGGGCACTGTTGTTATATGGATGAGGAAACTGAGGCTCAGAGAAATAAATTGTATCTAGGCAGGATTAGAAACCCAATCTATCCAAACAGATTGTGCAAACCTGACTCATATAAATCATGATATCTGGTTGGGCAAGGGTTCTTCTTAAGGAGTGTCTTGGGTATTCCTAGTCTTTTGCTCTTTCATGCAATTTTATAAACATCTTGCTAAGTTCCACACAAAACAAAAGCTATTATATATTTCACTGGTTCTAACAAGGAAAGGTCCAGGACCAGATGGCTTCACTGGTAAATTGTACCAAACACTTAAAGAAGAATTAATACCAACCCTTCTCAAACTCTTCCAAAAAAATATAAAAGGAGAGAACATTCCCAAACTCATCTTGCAAGGCCAAAATTTTCTTGATACCAAAACCAGATGAGGGCACTACAAGAAGAGAAAATTACAGGCCAATATCCCTGATGAACACAGATGCAAAAGTCCTGAACAAAGTATTAGCAAACTGAATTCAGCAGTACTTTAAGGAACACACATCATGACCAAGTGGGATTTATTCTAGAGTTGTACGAATGATTCAACATCTACAAATCAATTATTGTGATACATAACTTTAACAAAATAAAGAATAAAAATCATATGATCATCTCAATAAATGCAGAAAAACCATGTGACAAAATTCAACATCCTTGCATGATAAAAATACTCAACAAACTGGATACAGAGAGAATATACCTCAATATAATAAAGGCCATATATGACAAGCCCACAACTATCATCATACTCAATGGTAAAAAGCTCAAAGCTTTTCCTCTGAAATCAAAAACAAGATAAGGATGCCCACTCTCCCACTTTTATTCAACATAGTATTGGAAGTCCTAGTCAGAGCAATTATGCAAGAAAAATAAAAGGCAGCCAAATTGTAAAGGAAGAAGTACAACTACCTCTATTTTATATGATATGATATTATATACAGAAAACTCTAAAGATTCCACCAAAAAATGGTTAGAACAAATCTGAAAATTCAGTAAAGTTGCAGTATACAAAATCAATATATAAAAATCAGTTATATTTCTGTACACTAACAACAAGCTATCAGAAAGTGAAAACTGTAAGACATTGATAAAAGAAATTGAAGAATACACAAATAAATGGAAAGATATTCTGTGCTCATGGATTGGAAGAATTAATATTGCTAAGATGTCTATACTCCCCAAAGGCATCTACAGATCCAATGCAATCTCTATCAGAATTCCAATAGCATTTTTCACAGAAATAGAATCCTAAAGTTTGTATGGAACCACAAAAGACCCTGCACAGCAAAAGCAATCTTGAGAAAGAAGAACAAAGCTGAAGGCATCACACTTTCTGATTTCAAACTATATTACAAAGCTACAGTAATCAAAGAGAATGGTATTGGCATTAAAACAGACACATAGATCAATTAAACAGAATAGAGAGCCCAGACATAAACCCATGCATATATGGTCAACTAATTCATGACAGAGGAGCCAAGAATATACAATGGGGAAAGTAAAAACTCTTCAATAAATGGTGGTGGGAAAACTGGACAGCCACATGGAAAAGAACGAAACTGGACCCCTATCTTACACCATACACAGGGATCAAGTCAAATGCATTAAAGGCTTGAACAAAAAACCTACAACCATAAAACTTCTAGAAGAAAAGAGGGTAAGCTCCTTGACATGGGTCTTGGATTTGAAACCAAAAACAAAGGCAACAAAAGCAAAAAAAAACAAGTGGGACTACATAGAACTAAAAAGCATCTGCACAGCAAAGGAAATGCTATCATGGTAATCATTTTTCAATATATCAAATGCACATATTGTACACATTAAACTTACACGTTATATGTCATTTATACCTCAATAAAGCTGAAAATTTTTTTCATTTTTATTACATTGATCTACAGATAAATTTATGTGATTGAGTCTTCCTATCCATTAACATTATACTTCTATCCATTTATTTAGGTATTAAATAATTTATTTTTAGCATAGTTAATAATATTCTACAAATTGCACATCTTTTGTTAAATATATTCTGGGTACCTTATCTCTGCTACTGAAAAAGGTATCAATTTAAAGTTACATTTTCTGTTTGTTGCTGTTTTGAGGAAACACAATTGACTTTAAACAGTTTATGGCTTGCTTCTAGTAATGATAGAGTAAAAGAGACCAGATTTACCCTTCCTCTTAAAACAACTAGGAAAATAGACAAAATATATGAAACAATGGTTTTCAGACATTGTAAAATGCACAACACAGGAAAGTGATTGCTGAGAGAGTAAAAACAAATGAGGTGTGGCAAACAAATGTCTGTGGTTACTGTCTGGGAGACTTTCCAGACCACAGTGAAGGGAAGGGACACTCAAACTGAGGCCAGCTATCTCTCTGAGTTGAGGAGACAGAGTTCAAAGTTCAGGGAAGCAAAGGAACACTTTTTAGGGCAACATATCACAGGAGGGTGCTGCACAGAGATATGGAAATGCATGGAGTATTTTCTCTGATCATAACAGAATTAAATTAGAAATCAGTAGCAGAAAGCTATTTTAAAAATCTCCAAATATTAAATAATCCATGAGTTAAAGGAGAAATAGCAAGGAAAATTATAAAATATTTTAAATTGAATGAAAATGAAAACATGACATAAAAAACTTGAATGATGTTGCTAAACATGCTTAAAAGGAAGGTTACGGCATTATATATAGCCTTATATTATAGGTATTTTTGCCAGAAAATAAGAGAGGTCTCAAACAATGATCTAAGCTTCAACCTTGAAAAAAATTAAATCTAAAGTAAGAATAAAAAGGGAAAAAGCAATGAAGAACAAAAATCAACGAAAAAGATAACAGAAAAGTAACAGAGAAAAATCAATGCAACCAAATGGTAATTCTATGAGAAGATCAATAAAACTTATGAGACTCAAGACAGCCTAATTGAGAAAAAAGAATTACACAGATTATCAATATCAGGAATGGAGGCGAGGGCATCACTACAGAAAGAAATTGTTCTGAGTAACTTTTACCAATAAATTTAACAACCTAGATGAAATGTACAAATTGCTTTAAAGATATAAACTATCAGAACGCACTCAAGAAGATTTAGGTAATATTCCTATATCTATAAAGAAAATTGAACTGGTGATTAAAAACCTTTCCATGATGAAAACTCCAGACTGAGACGATTTCATTGTTTAATTCTAAAAAAAAAAATTTAAGGAAATAGAGCACAAATTCTACCCACAATTTCCCAGAAAAATAGAAGCAAAGGGAATATTTTTAACTCATTCTATCAGGCCAAGTTAACATGATACCAAAACTAGATGACATTATCAGAATAGATAGAAAACTACTGACCAAAATTTATCATGAAAATATATGTAACAGTCTCTAAGAAAATTTTAGCAATTTGAATCTAGCACTATATAAAAAGGATAATATATTATGCTAAGAAAGATACAACCCAGAAATGCAAAGTTACTCTAGCTTTTGAAAATCAATAAATGTAACTCACCATTTTAACAGATTAAAAAAAGAAAAAAAATATGATCATCTCAGTAGAACCGGAAAAAGCATTTGAACAAAGTCAACACTCATTCACAGTAAAAACTTTTACTAAACTAAGAATAAAAGAGAAAACCTTTAATCTGATAAAAGGCATTGATTAAAAACAAAAAAACCACACTAACAGCTAACATCTCAATGCTGAAAGAATGACTGCTTTCTCTCTGACTAGATGTTTGCTCCTATTTCTTTTCAGCAATTTACTGAGGTATTTTTGCCAGTATAGCAACACAAGAGAAAAAAATACATTCAGATTAGAAAGAAAAAAGTAACACTATCTTTATAGATGACATGATTTCTATGTAGAAAATCCAAAAGAAGCTACAATAAAGCTACTGGAACCAATAAGTTTAGCGAGGTCACAGGAGACAAGATCTATAAATAAAATTAACTGAATGTTAGGACTTCCCTGGTGGTCCAGTGGTTAAGACTCTGTGCTTCCACTGCAGGGGGCGTGGGTTCGATTCCTGTTTGGGGAGTTATCCTGCATGCCGTGAGGCATCAGCCAAAAAAAAAAAAAATTTCTCAAACAAAAATAGAGGGAATTTTTTCCCTGTAGACCAGTCTTGTTAAGAACTGTTAAAGGAAGTTCTTTAGAGATAAGGAAAATAATACAGGTCAGAAACTCAAATCTTAATAAGGAAAGGAAGAATATCAAAGAAGGAATAAGGAGAAGAAAAGGGAAGATGGCGGAAGAGTAAGACGCGGAGATCACCTTCTTCCCCACAGATACACCAGAAATACATCTACACGTGGAACAACTCCTACAGAACACCTCCTGAACGCTGGCAGGAGACCTCAGACCTCCCAAAAGGCAAGAAAGTCCCCACGTACCTGGGTAAGGAAAAGAAAAAAGAATAAACAGAGACAAAAGGATAGGGACGGGACCTGCACCAGTGGGAGGGAGCTGTGAAGGAGGACAGGTTTCCACACACTAGGAAGCCCCTTCGCGGGCGGAGACTGCGGGTGGCGGAGGGGGAGCTTCGGAGCCGCGGAGGAGCGCGCAGCCACAGGGGTGCGGAGGGCAAGGCGGGGAGATTCCCGCACAGAGGATCGGCGCCGACCGGCACTCACCAGGCCGAGAGGCTTGTGTGCTCACCCGCCGGGGCGGGCATCGCTGGGAGCTGAGGCTTGGGCTTCGGTCAGATCCCAGGGAGAGGACTGGGGTTGGCGGCGTGAACACAGCCTGCAGGGGG
>NW_006769698.1:0-1663 GCF_000442215.2 Lipotes vexillifer | reverse complement strand
TACTTCACTCAGTATGACAATCTCTAGGTCCATCCGTGTTGCTGCAAATGGCATTATTTCATTGTTTTTTATGGTTGAGTAATATTCCATTGTATATATGTACCACATATTCTTTATTCATTCATCTGTCGATGGAGATTTAGGTGGCTTCCGTGTCCTGGCTATTGTAAATAGTGCTGCAATGAACATTGGGGTGCACGTATCTTTTTGAATTACGGTTTTCTGTGGATATATGCCCAGGAGTGGGATTGCTGGATCATATGGTAGCTATATTTTTAGTTTGTTAAGGAAGCTTCATACTGTTCTCCATAGTGGTTGTATCAGTTTACATTCCCACCAACAGTGTAGGAGGGTTCCAGTTGCCCTTCTCATGCCTACTTCCTCTACCTGTCTTTCTTCCACACCAAATATTTAAATTGTCTTTTCCATTTACTCTAGTTTTCCTTTGTCTTTCTCTTCTCCAAATCAAAGGCTTTCAACTGTGGGTTTTTCCTAACTAAAAAAGAAATGATAAAAGGAAAGAAGCATGTCTGTATGACATCAAAACATTCAAATACAAAGTAAGATTTTTGTCTGAATATTTAGATACACTTGAAAATGAGAAGAGCGTTTTCACGTGCAGTCTTGGAAATATGTGCTTGTTTTGTTTTGTCTGGAAATGAGTATTCAGAATGTTGACAAGAATCTATGTCTTTAATTGAAGTATGTTTGCATTGTAAGGACACAGTGAGGACTAACCCTGTTTGAGGAATATTTTACCCTTGGCATTACTTGATATTTGAGCCATTCTGCAAATGCTAATGACAAACGCTCCCTTTACATATTTCATAATATTAGGTTCTAAGCAAAATCTTCAAGTTTGTCCATGATCTTTCTCTATATTACTATCATGTGAACCATGGTACTTCATTACTTATTAAATATTCACAGATCATTAGGTCCTAGCTTAGGGGGCAAAGAAGCCAAAGAAATTAAATTCATTTCATTCTTGCTGTATTTAGAAAAAAAAATTCCCTTATAACAACTCTTTATTAATCACACAAAATAAAATTGTAAAACTCTAAACTTTGTTGGTTACAGTATTTTTTCTTCTATGTCTAATCCCTAAAAATTGACATATACTTCCAAGTTATTTCATACAAAACCATGCATTGTGCACAAAAAAATGACATATTATTCAGACTGTCGATAGGTAAATTTGATTCACCATGACACATAGCTTTTCCACGATAATTCTTTTTTTGGTTTCCTTTTTCCATCTGAAAAAGCAGCAATATTTATGTCTTAAAGAGTTGATTTTACAGTCATTTTCTTTGTTTTCAATTGAAACTTTTGAAAACTTCTTGTGATTTCTGCAAAAGACATTGGAGAATAAAAAGCAATCTTTATATAAAGTCCAGATCTCTTTAGCTTTCTCATAACCTTGAACAGGCTTTCACTTCAGATCTTCACAATATACTTATTTCCATCAAGTTATAAACGTGGGGAGCAGGTGCTGTGGCAAGTTTAAATAAGGTCATATATTGGGTAATTCCAAATGGCCTCCACTTTTTTCTAAGTCACTTACAGAGAAACAGGTAATCATTCCTTTCAAGAAAGTCATATACTCTTGTAGAAAGAGGAGGTAATGGCAAATCTTTTTTTTTTTTTTTTTTTTTTTAAC
>NW_006769697.1:0-351 GCF_000442215.2 Lipotes vexillifer | reverse complement strand
TTTTTTTTTTTTTTTACTTAAAAAAATTAGGTTTCAACTTTTCCTCCAACTTTTTGCAGTGCTGGTTCCTTCTTCAAAGACCAACACCGAGAGCACTTTCTTGAAAAGGGCATTTCTGACCATTTTGTTTGGAATGGCTTCTTCACTTATTCTCTATCTCATCCCTCTCTCTATGGCCTTCATAGTATTACCACATTCTGTAAATAAACAAAATATTGTTGAAAGAAATTGGGGTTCAGTCCTACTACTACCAGTCACTTATCAAATGTATGTGTAGCAAATGTCTCTATCACAGTCTTTGAAGACTTTAGCACTTGATTCACTGTAATTCTCACTCATTCCACATCTGCT
>NW_006769696.1:0-267 GCF_000442215.2 Lipotes vexillifer | reverse complement strand
ATCTCTGTTTGTTTGTTCTTTAATTCTTCTAGGTCTTTGTTAAACATTTCTTGCATCTTCTCTGTGTTTGCCTCCATTCTTTTTCGAGGTCCTGGGTCATCCTCACTATCATTATTCTGAATTCCTTTTCTGGAAGGTTGCCTTTCTCCGCTTCATTTAGTTGTTTTTCTGGGGTTTTGTCTTGTTACTTCATCTGGTACATACCCCTCTGCCTTTTCATCTTATCTATCTTTCTGTGAATGTGGTTTTTGTTCCACAGGCTGCAGG
>NW_006769695.1:0-361 GCF_000442215.2 Lipotes vexillifer | reverse complement strand
CATTTTTCACAGAACTAGAACAAAAAATTTCACAATTTGCATGGAAACACAAAAGACCCTGAACAGCCAAAGTAATCTTGAGAAATAAAAACAGAGCTGGAGGAATCAGGCTCCAGGACTTCAGACTATACTACAAGCTACAGTAATCAAGACAGTCTGGTACAGGCACAAAAAGAGAAATATAGATCAATGGAACAGGATAGAAAGCCCAGAGTTAACCATGCACATACGGTTACCTTACTTTTGATAAAAGATGCAAGAATATACAATGAAGAAAAGACAACCTCTTCAATAAGTAGTGCTGGAAAAACTGGACAGCTACATATAAAAGAATGAAATTAGAACACTCCCTAACACCATA
>NW_006769692.1:0-265 GCF_000442215.2 Lipotes vexillifer | reverse complement strand
GGAACCAAGACTGAATACACAACAAAGCAGGCAACAGGCAAAAGAGCAGGGTGCAGCCCACCTCCACAGAGGGGCACAGGGGTCTAGTGTGGAGGGCTCAATGAACACCGTGGAGATGGGAGATACTGCTGCTTAGGGCAGGCAGAGGAGGCTCAATTAGCGGGAGCCTTACAAGTGGGTTGCCTTTCAGTCCCTCGGCCCGCTAGCCCTGCAGGGCAATCATCAGGAGGTCATCAGAATTCTATTCAAAGTTGGCACTTGCAGC
>NW_006769691.1:0-301 GCF_000442215.2 Lipotes vexillifer | reverse complement strand
AAGTGTGAATGTTCCAGCTGTTCCATACTCTTACCCATGCCAGCCATGCTTATACATGTATAGCAGTATTCCATTTTAACTTGAATTTCCCTAATGACTAGTGATATTGAGCATTCTTTTCATATTCTTATTGACCATTCTTATATCTTCTTTGCTGAAGTATCTGCTCAAATCGTTCCTTTTTCTTTTTTTCTTTTTAATTGATTGCCTTATTATCAGGTAATAAAGTTCTTTATATATTCTGGATACAAGTCCTTCGTCAGATATGTCTTGCAAATATTTTCTCCCAGTCTGTGGCTTT
>NW_006769690.1:0-219 GCF_000442215.2 Lipotes vexillifer | reverse complement strand
ACTCATTGTCTCCTGTGGACCTGTTCGTTTCGCCCAGAATCCAGTTCTCTTCTGGATGTGCAGCTGTCTCTCTGACGTGTGCCTTTTGTTCCACACAGTAACCCCTGCACTCTGCCCAGCTCTTCCACACGACCTGGACAAACGTCTTTTCCTTGTTTTCAATAAATGTCAGACGCTGTTCAAAAAGAAATTGAGTCTCAATGAATGTGGCACCTCTCC
>NW_006769689.1:0-272 GCF_000442215.2 Lipotes vexillifer | reverse complement strand
GTCCTAATGTATTATTAGGATTTCTTTAGAATAACTTGGGTGCCTTAGTGAATACAGTAGTGGTAGGCACTCTAGTCTCTTTAATTTGCTAATCATACAAATCTACTTTAATACTCTTGGTGACAAGGAGCTAACTACTGATAAGACAGCTTCTTCAGTTTTGGGGCTACTCCAGGGTGAAATGCCGGAACGTCTTACTGCCTGCAATATTATCTAGTTCTACCAGGGGGAATAAAGCAGAACAAGTAGCCACTGTTCTTGACAAATGGATA
>NW_006769688.1:0-2994 GCF_000442215.2 Lipotes vexillifer | reverse complement strand
CGCCCCGCCTCTGGGGCAGCCATGGTGCTGCTCTGGGGTTCAAAGTCAGACGACTACTGGACCTGTGCAATCAATCAGTGGCTAGCTAATGGGAGTCAGCATGCTTTTTGGGGGGAAAGTACAGAGATTTTGGAAGTCTTTACTATGTACTAGCTGTAAGATTCGCGCGAGTCTCAGTTTCCCTGTTTAAAAATAGGAATAACGATCTACTGTACTAAGGTTAAATGAAATGGTATGTTTTAGTATGTAGTCCTGGAACATAGTAATTATTCAAAAAAAATGTTCGTTCCCTCACATTCCCTCCCATCTCCATAGGAGGAGGTAAATTCTACAGCTCTTGTTCACATAGGACCACTTGCTATATAACATTTTCATTGATTTGAGGTTAATTTAGAATAGCATTGCTGCAAAAACAGAGCCGTAGCAAAAGAGAAGATAAAACACACCTCTGTTTACAGTGACTCGGGTCATGACTCTCTCTCTAGCTCAGCAGCCCTGGGCAGAGCCTGGGGTATAAATGACCTTGAATCTGATTTACTTCACTAAGAGCTGAAATTTAAAACCATTCTTTGTGGTGCCTTCATGACGGTTTTGCTTAAATAGCGCACAATGGCGATATCCTCCTTAAAGGGCCCTTGGTGAGCCAATCAGTTTCAGTCTCATCTACTTCAATAAAAATGGAAAAAAAAAACCCAAAAAACCCATTCCAAGCTGGAGAAGAATCAGGTATGCTTCTTTCCTAGAAACAGCTGTAAAGTGGACCTAAATAGAAAAATCTAGAAATAAACGCAAGGCTGCTGGGAAGACGCTAAAAATTCCACTCATTCTTTCCCTGATGAGGTGCTATTAGTGCAAAAACTGTCTCAGGCATATGAATTTTTAATCACTAAAGGTCACCCAAAGCATATAAATATACAGGGAACCATCTCTCTGTGTGGATATCTATCACATAGCTACCAATTACTTTTATTCGTGGTTCTATGCAAAGTGTAGTTTTAAGGAAAAATGAAAGCACGTGACAAATCACAAAATGAACGTGCTGAGAACGGCACTGCCTTGGTCTGTTCCATGGGATGCCAGTGTCGTAACTTGCTTGGGCACTCTGATTGGCAGCAGATAAATAACCATCAGACCTTGGACAGTTTTCAAAATGCGTGGACAGAACATACCATACCACGTGTTGAAATGGCACATCATATCAAACTAAATAGGAACTTTCATGAGACTAACAGTGCTACCAGCAGGTGAAACCTATTACCATTTCACCCCTTTATCCTCATCACTCCTAGAATCAGCATATTTCTCTGTTTCAGAGAATGAGGTATTTGGTGTAATTATGATTTCCAGATTACTGATGTGTAACACTGAAGCACTGAACCCGTTCACTGGAGGCATCTGCGATGTCGAGTTGTCTTAAATGCATCCTGTGTTTCCCTGCCTTGTTAATTAGATGTGCTAATAAATGCCATCTAACCTCCTCTTAATGACTCAGTTATTCATGAACAAATAGCTATGGAATTTTAGAGTAGGGAAGAAATTCAGAAATGATTCCGTTCCCCAAGCCCATCCCTATATATTTTACTTCAGAGATGCTGAGTGACTTGCCAATTAATGTCACGTAGGTAGATATTACAGGAGCTCACCCTAAAATCTAGGTTTCCTAATTCCAAACTTTGGGGCTCTTTCTCGTACACAGTAAATCCCAATTATATTGGATTTTTGCTATGTGCCCTTTCCCTTGCCTGTCATATTCTACCCTCAGGTTCACGTATACCTCACTCTCTCACCTCCTTCAGGGTTTGTCCGCAATTGTTACCTTTTCAGTAAGGTCCTGAATGGCTCTATTTAAATTTGCAAGCCTCTCTCTGTTCTCTGGCAGTATTTTCACTTTTCTCTGATTTCTTTTTTGTCTACATCATTTGTCACACATTCTAACCTTCTATATATGCAATCTACCTTATTTTATTTTATTGTCTTTCTCTTCCTATCACTAGAATGACATCTTTGTGAAGAAAAGGTTTTTGTCTCTCTTGTTCATGACTATGTTCTATAACAGTGCCTGGCCAATAACAGGTGCTCAGTGAATATTTGTCAAGTAAGTCACTAGTCTGAATGATTAAACTTCACAGAAGTTTGATAACCAAATAAGTCTGGTGTTACAATGTTTGCAATATGGGGGTTCTGAGTTATTATCTCTTCCTGTTGGTGAGGAAGGTTAAGAAATTGTTTAAAAAAAAACACAAATTATTTGTTAAGCCAAGTCCTATGGTTAAAAAAAAAAGGAGAGTTGAGTTTTAGCTGGTTGATCTGTAGCATAAAATTTCTTTTTAGATGATAGAATAAAATATATGTTGCATTTACAAATATACTTCCACCAAAACTACTAAAAGCACCGATGACTGTGCCATCAATGAAAATAAAATGATGACCTACTTAGGAAAATCCTCTATAAGTGTACCCAGTGGGTACACAGTGTCTCAGACCATTTTTCTGAAAATGGTCTTGCTTGTTTGGTGGGTAGTTCATATGGCTACTTTAAAGCTAGTTGATGGGAAATCAACAACAGTGTTTGTCAAATCACTATATATGTAAAAACCCTAGGGGTTGCTGGGTAGTTTAAAGAGTAATCTTCAATAAGGGACATAAAAGAGCTTTATAGCAGTGAGTTTCAAAGGAGGATGAGTCTTTGAAAAATTTGTCTGAAAATCATGAAAAATATAATGAATTAAGTTAAGATGTCCTTTGTGGTTTTATTGTAGGGGAGGATTGGAAGGAACTTAACTGTTTAACCGTAAGGAAATGAGTAAATTGCTGACTGGAAAATGGTGCTTCAGTTAAAATGGTAACTAAAAAGACCACAGAGCAACTTAGAAAAATCCTATGAAATAATATTAAATTCTCGGGACTTCCCTGGTGGCGCAGTTGTTAAGGATCCGCCTGCCAATGCAGGGGACACAGGTTTGATCCCTGGTCCAGGAAGATCCCACATGCCAC
>NW_006769686.1:2168347-2176686 GCF_000442215.2 Lipotes vexillifer | reverse complement strand
CCGGTCTGGGAAGATCCCACATGCCGCGGAGCGGCTGGGCCCATGAGCCATGGCCGCTGAGCTCTGCAACGGGAGAGGCCACGACAGTGAGAGGCCCGCGTACCACAAAAAAAATAATAATAATAAATAAATAAATAAAAGTACAATACAGTTCCCTCTCTTTCCTCATCTACTCCATCCCCTCTTTTACTTCCCACTCCCTTTTAGGAAGGCATCAATTTTCAGATTCTAACATTTTTGTGACAGGTGTGCCTAAATGATCTTTGGAATTCAGAAGGAGAGTCAGATGCATTTGGGGTTTTTATTACCATCAAGATCTAGTAAGGGGCTTCCCTGGTGGTGCGGTGGTTGAGAGTCCGCCTGCCGATGCAGGGGACGCGGGTTCGTGCCCCGGGCCGGGAAGATCCCTCATGCCGCGGAGCGGCTGGGCCCGTGAGCCATGGCCGCTGAGCCTGCGCATCCGGAGCCTGTGCTCTGTTACGGGAGAGGCCACAACAGTGAGAGGCCCGCATACTGCAAAAAAAAAAAAAGATCTAGTAAGATGCTGGAGTTGTGCTTTGGGGCTTTATTCAGGGATGAAGTCCAAAGTATTTTATCAGTCGTCTGGTAATATAAGTTAATATAGAAATCAGTGCGTAATTCAAAATGTAAAAATATGGGAATTCCCTGGCGGTCCAGTGGTTAGGACTTGGCGCTTTCACTGCCAGGACCCGGGTTCCAAGATCCTTCAAGGGAAGCAGCACGGCCAAAAAAAAAAAAAAAAAAGTAAAAATACTTCATTTTTATTCTCCAAAATAACTAACTTTCCTTGTGTGTTATAAAATTACTTGTTGATGTAGGTAGGGAAGGGGTGTGTGTGTGTGTGTGTGTGTGTGTGTTGGTGGTTATCACTAGCTGAATTATGCCCATCTGAGCCATGATTTGACATAGGGAACTATGTCAAACTATTTCACTGACTTTTCCCATTAAAATGATGGTTATTAAGTACCTCATAATCTCAATAAGTAGAGAATTTCTCTTAGTATCAATGATATTGTTCATGGGTGCTGATTGTTTTTCAGATTCTGCTGAACTAACAGCAGTAACATTTTAATTTTTGTCTGAGATTTTTATATATTTCCTATCTCTTTTGTCTAGGTCACAGGAAATAGTTTTTTGGAAAGTTGTATTTAGATCAGACCTAATCTTTCAGGCAAGTGAGAAGCAGCATTAGCAAGGCAGTTAAGAGTATGGACTCTGCTGCCAGACTACCTGAATTCAAATCCTAGGCTTTGCCACTTAACTTTTAAATAACTTCTCAGTTTTCTCATCTATAAAATGAGGGTGGTAATGACAAGTATTTATTTAAGACAGTGCCTAACAGAGTAAGCACTATGTATGTGAGCTCTCACTTTTAAGAAATAATTGTATTCATCCGATAACAAATAGGTATTCAGTGGGTTTAAACTAACTCCTCCTATTAAATTTGGGGCAAAATTCACCAGGGGTGATGAAAAGGAGGGTCCCTACCTCAGATATTTCCTGGTACCAAACTGCCCTAACTGCCTTCTCGTTAGAGTGGCTGCAGAACTCATCTCTAAGCTTATACCTGAGGGCCACATTACCACCCACCTGACGTCCCTAGCTCTCTTAGAACTAAAGTCCAATGGAGGCTGCAGTTCCCACAAGCAACTTCAGAAGTTGGAGTATTACTAGCAGCAGGTGGTCATGGCCTTAGGGACCCAAGTAGGCACCAGATATTGACCCTTCAGAGTGCCAGCACCACTCCAGGGGCACGATCTCCTCTGCTGTAGTCAAGCCAGCTCTGGAAATGTCATATGTGGAGATAGGACCTGGTGTTCAGAAGCCACAATATGCTGACTGGTGTCTACCAATGCAGCCTGGCGTTGTTCACCTAGGGTTCCCCAGGACAGGATAGAGTACAGGGCGCTGGGTACAAGTCACACATTGGCTTTAGAGAGGGTGATGGAGTTTACTGATGGTGGTGTCTGGATGACAGGCCTCTAGGAATGAGTAATGACTAATCAGGATAGATACTATATTGCTGGAGCATTGTCTGTGGGGCCCTCTTTAGGATTGTGGGTCATCCAAGAGACGGTGGGCAGGAAACCCAAAGCTAAAATTTTAGCCCTTGTTTCTACTGAGCTTTTAAGGTGATGTAATACTCTAAATGTAAACATATCCTATCTTCTGGTGGGAATTACATTTCCAAAAATAATTTTTAAAGTCAAGGGCCTATCTGTGGCAACATAGAAAAGTCAAGTGCTTGGACCATACTGTTTTTGCTGTTGGGAGGGGAGGGCAGGAAAACTATTCCTTCTACATCATTTAGGAGCCTGTGTTTTCTTGAGGAGCACCACTGATGGGAATTACAAAACAGCTTTTAGCAGATTACTCTGAGGCACTTAAAAAGGACTTAAGTTACATGGTATTTTAGTCTGTTTAGCAGAACACCTTGTGGTTTATTCTAGCAAGCAAGAGAAATGATAAACGTTAAACTAAAAGCTTCTAATCAAGCTTCCATTTATAGAAGGCAATTGTTCAGCTTGAGTAAATGTGACTACTCCTCAAAGTCCATCCGAGACTTCATTCTGTTCTTCAGCAAACACAGTTTTCCTTTTTGTTCCTCATTTTTATATCTGTGCGACGGGTAGGTCATCATTCTATCACACTAAGGTGTAGTGGGAACATGTGCGTAGTGTGAGAAGCTGGTGTAATATGGTTCAAGAAAGATTGGAATATGCAACTTTTGTACTTGGGTGAATTGAGCAAGTTAATTCCTCTGAGCATTAGTAGTTTCATCTGCAAGTGTAGATCCCTTTTTTCTGTCTACCTACCCTATAATTCCTCATGGTTTGGGGGGAAATTAAGTGAGAAAATACTGGGCTAGGGATGGAAATCACCATGAATTTGTTAGGACTTTAGAGCCAGAAATAGCAATGGTAATCATTTTTCTAGTCTCCCATCTTATCTTCCACATAAGAATAGTTAAGAGACTTAACCAAGGTAACAAGCCTATTTGACAAATGTGAAGAATTACAGAAGTGCTCAAATTTTTTGGAATATTTAGATCCTTTAGCACAATAAAGAAAGCATGTTCTGTTCATATAGTCCACTACACGAGTAAGGAATGAATGAATCTCCGAGGGGTGGAGGTACAATATGTATAAGAATCATTAGAGGGGGGAGTTTTTCCAAATTACATAGATTTTCTGCTTCATGGAGGGGGATGCTGGAATTACTGGGGAAGGAAGAGCAATGCGGGGGAGGGCTTTTTCTTTCAAAAAAACATCATAGGCACATGGTTAAAAAAAAGTTTAAACTATATGCAGAAGATTTTATTGTATACAATGACAAGTAGGTCTCCCATATAGATTCCAACCTTAGAGGTAACTACTGTTAACAGTTTCTTATGTGTACTTCTAGAAATGTAGTATATAAATATATAAGAATATATGTGTGTGTTAATGGAAGCGTATATGCTGTTCTGCACCCTTTTTGGGTTTTTTTTGTTTCTTATTTAGTATCAGCACAGTATAGAGCTAACTTTTTTAAGGGGCTATGTAGTATTCCATATAAAAATTTACCCCTGTATATTTAACCAGTTCCTTATTGATAGATGTTGATAGACTTCAAGTTTTCTGCTTTTAAAATAGTGCAACAGTAAATATTCTGGTATATCTTCAGTACAGCCCAAGTAGACCTGTAGGATAAATTTCTAAACATGGAATTATTAAAGAGTGTGTGCCTTTTAGATTTTGATAGATTTAATTCATTTACATCAAGTATATGTATTTAGAAAAGCTCCCCTGGTATTTACAAAAAATATGTCCCCTCCAAAGGCTACTGCACAGTAAGACTTGATTTGACACTAATGAAACTCACGTTTACTCTCTTGTTTTCACTTGAAGCCTGTGCCTACTGCACTGGCTCAGGTGGATAGAGAAAAGATCTATCAGTGGATCAATGAGCTGTCCAGTCCTGAGACAAGGGAAAATGCTTTGCTGGAGTTAAGTAAAAAGAGAGAATCTGTTCCTGACCTTGCACCCATGCTGTGGCATTCATTTGGTACTATTGCAGCACTTTTACAGGTGGGTATATATCCATGAGTTGCATGTCATTCCTGTTTATCACACTTGTATCTCTCTGCCTTTGCCCAAATAATTATGAAAACTTTGGTAGGATGGTTTTTTCTTTTTATTATTTTTTAAAACTTTATTTATTTATTTATTATATAAATTTATTTATTCATTTATTTTTGGCGGCGTTGGGTCTTCATTGCTGCCCGGGGGCTTTCTCTAGTTGCGGTGAGCGGGGGCTACTCTTCATTGAAGTGCACAGGCTTCTTATTGCGGTGGCTTCTCGTTGCAGAGCACGGGCTTTAGGTGTGCAGGCTTCAGTAGTTGTGGCATGCAGGCTCAGTAGTTGTGGTGCACGGGCTTAGTTGCTCCGCGGCATGTGGGGTCTTACTGGACCAGGGATCGAACCCATGTCCCCTGCACTGGGCAGGCGGATTCTTAACCACTGCGCCATCAGGGAAGTCCTAAACTTTATTTTTTTAATTAGTTTATTTATTTATTTTGGCTGCACTGGGTCTTCATTGCAGCACGTGGGCTTTTTGTTGTGGCATGCGGGCTTTTCTACTCTCGGTGCATGGGCTCTAGAGCATGCAGGCTCAGTAGCTGCAGTGCGCGGGCTTAGTTGCAGTATGTGGGATCTTAGTTCCCCGACCAGGGATCGTACCCGGGCCCCCTGCATTGGGAGCACGGAGCCTTAACCAGTAGACCACCAGGGAAGTCCCAGAATGTATATATATTTTTTAATGTTAGCATTTGTAAGAATCTGTTTTAGAAAAGTCTAAGGTACTTGTTAAAATGCAGATTCTTGGATCCTACCCAAGAGATTTGATTTATTTAGTCTAAGATGAAAAGTCTATTTTTAACAGGCAGCTCCCCCACACCCAGATGATTCCAATGTACATGGTGTAAGAGCTACACTTTGAGAAACACAACTTTAGGAGTGCTACAAAATAATATTTACTACATGGTGGGGGGGATGGAAAGGAAGGTATAAGAACTGAAAGATATATTCTGGGGAAAGAAAATGTTAAGATAAAGGTATAACAACTGTAGGATTAAAGGTGGGTATTCTTGTACATTGAAGAATAAATAACTGAAATTTGGTTCTGACCAGAACGGTCATTTGTGGGGAATAAATTGATATGGTATAGTCCTAAGAACCAAGATAGAATGATCGTCCTTTAAAATATTGTCCATAATTCCCAATAATTAGATTAATTTTTTTAATCTGTTAAGTAAATTCATATTCTGTCCCTACAACACGTACCCAAGAAACTAATCTTTCTTATAGGAACATTTTCTGTGTAAAAGTTTTACAATTAAGATAAATGGAATTGTGTTCAGCAAATCATCGCCTTTTAGCAGAGAATACATATATTGCCTGCTGTTTGTACATATCCCCACACATATACCCATGTTCTTATCTCCCCCTTTTTGCAGTTGCTACCTGACCAAACAGAAACTTTTTTGTGAGTCACTGTGGTTGATTTACTAACACTTTCTGGCTAGCTGTCTCATCACTGCAACTAAAAGTAGGGTGTTGACAAAGGGGGGGATTATAAATATGAGTCCCTCAAGTGAAAGCCTCAACAGATGATGCAGGATATAGGAAGAAGTATGGTTGACCAGAGTTGCCTCCATAGAGATCTTCTTAGAGATATATATAGAAATGTCTCAGATAGTCTCAGTCAGGTATATTTATGATGAAAGGATAGGAGTATTGTTTATTTCTTCCCCCTCTTTGATGGTTCGGTTCTTATAGGATACGTGGAATTAAAGTTGTTTGCTTTCATACCATGGGAATTAAAGTTCACCTTGTTCATCTGGTGCTGATTTCCATTTTTAGGAAATTGTAAATATTTATCCATCTATCAACCCACCCACCTTGACAGCACACCAATCTAATAGAGTTTGCAACGCTCTGGCATTATTGCAATGTGTAGCATCACACCCAGAAACCAGGTAAATACTTTGAATGAGTGTGTGGGTAGAGGTTTGTATTGAATGTGGTCCTAACTTCTGAATGATGAGAGGAGGGTCATGCAGTAGGGTGCACGTGTGTGGGTGTGGATCTTCGGGACTCTTACTTTTTTTTTTTCCTCAAGAATTTCTGGTCTCTAATTCACCAGATTTTAGTGTAGTAACAATATGGTATTGTTTAACATGTTCTTTCATAATTAATTGTTTGCCTTTTCAAATTATTATAAAATATAAATAATGTAAAATTTATCATTTGAACCATTTTAAAGTATATACAGTTAAGTAGTATTAAATACATTCATAATGTGCCATCATCACCACCATCCATTTCCATAATTCTATTCATCCTGTAAAACTTAAACTCCATACCCCTTAAACAATAACTCCCCATTCCCCTGCCCCCAGCCCCTGGCAACTGCCATTCTACTTTCCATCTATGATTTTGACTATTCTGAGTACCTCGTTATAAATGGAATCTTATAGTATTTGTCTTTTTGTGATTGGCTTATTTTACTCACCATAATATCCTCAAGGTTCATCCATATTATAGCATATGTCAGCATTTCCTTCCTTTTTAAGTCTGAATAGTATTCCATTGTCTTATTTACTTTTTACCCATTGGTAGCAAGGAACTTTAAAGGATTGGTGGTCACCTCTCAGGAAAGGTCAGGCATACAGCTACTTCTCCCTCCTGAATCCATGGTAGGCATCACTGTGCCACACATGAGGCACAGTGCATGGCATTTAGTAGGAGTTCAGTTAGTATTTGGACTCAGCACTTTTTTCTCACATAGTAAGTCAGATTTGGCTTCAGAATCTTTTTTAACATAGGATTTTAGGCAACCTCTGTAATAAATGAGAATTGGCATTCAAATTGAGACACTTTTGCCTTCCTGCTATATCTGACAAATTAAGAAAGGGGAGATTCTGTTCAGGAATCTGTTTTGTGACTTTTATGGCCTTAAAGCACTTAATAGTCATTTTATTAAAGCCTTTCCTCTCTTTGTCAAGTTTTCCTTATGAAATCTGAGTGCTAGGTTGGCACTGACATTTCGGAACTTTAGAAACATTGCTAAGAAAATTACTTTTAAGTACTTAAAACTGCAAGAGTACTTTCTTAAAATTTTTGGGTGTTGGCTCTCCTGTAAGGTATAATTATAAATTATATAAAGTAATAGACTGATTCCGTATTAGTTGCTGAACATATTAGCTGCAGATTAAAATGTTTTTAGGATACTTAGTGTATCTGAAAGCTCTAACCAAAAAAGAGTATTTAAGCATAACAGGTAAACCTTGATAATGGCTGCTTTATTTTGTTGTCTTGGTTTATAAGATTTTGTCAGCTCCTACCTGTGAATATTACTGTTCACCCATAAACTAGGTGAGGGAGGGCATCTAGGAGAATCTCTTGGGCCCTTAAGTGCATTTTATGACCTGTTTTTTAAAACTTGCAATTGGATATTTTATCAGTTTTTAAAGTACTTGGTACTGAATACAGGGAAAATTGTGTGTTCTCTTAACCATTGGTCTAGGCTAGGGTTTTTCAGCCTTGACACTATTGACATTTTGTGCTGGATTAAGTCTTTGCGGTGGGAGGAGGGGGATAAGAGGGGACTGTCCTGTGCATTGTAGGATTAGCAGCATCCTGGCCTCTGCCCAGTGGATGTCAATCCCTTCAGTATGACAGCCAAAAATATATCCAGACATTGCCCCTGGGGGGGGGCAAAATCACCCCAACTGAGAGCCACTGGTCTAGACTAATGACCAGTAACAGTCTTTCCTAGAGATTCCTTGGTCAAGCAGTGTTATAGGCCTTACAGAATTAACCACCTGGGAATGTTCAGAATCCTTAGAAATTAACTCTGGGGTCTGAATGTGATTATTTTTTTCTTTCAGATCAGCATTTCTTGCAGCACACATCCCACTTTTTTTGTACCCCTTTTTGCACACTGTCAGCAAAACACGTCCCTTTGAGTATCTTCGGCTAACCAGTCTTGGAGTTATTGGTAAGTTATTAGGATCGTTTTGCAAGCCTGGAATCATCATCATTCATAATAGTGGTCTTAGGTGTTTTGTCTGTTCTTTTATAGCTTTTGTTCACCAGTTATTCATTTTTGTCTTTGGGATTGAGTCTAATAAATTAGTTTTTACTAATAAATGAATATCAGAACATTATTGCTCTTACCAAGTACCATTCTGAGTATTGTTAATAAGGCTATAAGACCCAACATTTGGGATTAAATTCAGTGTGTATGTAGAAATGTTTAATAATTGTAGGGA
>NW_006769686.1:2160710-2167996 GCF_000442215.2 Lipotes vexillifer | reverse complement strand
AGGGAAAGTAAAGAACAGGAGTGTTAACAAAAAAAGATTATTATTACAGGAGTAAGAACTTGAGTTTGTTTCTTGGTTTCATTTTTCATCTTTCTCACTTCTGAGCTGTTCTCCCATAATTCCAGGGATTTACCTTCTGTTTTACCTCATTGAATGTTTGCATGCTCAAATTATGTTTCCATGTACATTTATTATGGGAGATGTGTCTAAAACGCTATATCAGCTATTTCAGATCTTAGACTCCTAGGTAGTAAAATCTTTAGATTTGTGAAATGTAAATACATTCAAGAAGATTTCTTTCCTAAATTGCCCTTCCTTTTTTCAGTGTCTTTTTCTCATAGTTTTTGCTCAACATACTAACCAAATAATAAGAACATCAGTTATACAAACTTTGTTTTGTTTGGTTATTATTTTTATGTTCAACCTGTGTTCACATCCTTATGTTTATAAACCATGAATCAGGAAGTATAATTTAAAAGTTTGGTATTTCTCAGGAACATTTTATTCTACTTTTAAGGAGTAACTGTTATCTCATACTCCAAATGAATGTTATTGTTTTTTACATCTTCTCCCAAGTGGTACTGTAATTAGAAACTTTTTTCCCAATATATGCTTTCCAGCTTGTAAGATATAAAAATGTCTCGTGTAGGATTTAAAACATCAACATGATTCCAGCCAAAAGAAAATACTTGTATTCATTATTCTAATTCAAATCATCCTACTTCTGCTGTTTTTTTTTACTACTGTGGTTGGATGATGCACTTATGTGTTGTTAGGGTAAATGTTGACAGTGGTGGGGGGTGGAAACAGTACTTGGACGGTATTAAGCCAGTTGTCTACCCTTGCATGTATTTTTAGAAACTCAGTTTCTCCCAAGTCATTGAGAGAACAAGCAGAAGGTGAATGTTTGGGCCTAGACTTTTTCCTACAGTTCAAGGGTTATCAGACAAGTTTGAAAATAAATGAAGTGATACATAACATAGATTAGAAAATACTTGAAACTGAGTAAAAGTAAAAATACAACATATCAAAATTTGTAGGATGCAGCTTAAAGCAGGGCTTAGAGGGAAATTTGTAGCATTAAATGCTTATACTAGAAAGAAAGAGAGGTCTTCAATCAGTGAGCTAAGCTTTTCTTTAAGAAACTAGAAAAAGGAGCAAATTAAACTAGAGCAAACAGAAGGAAGGAAATAATAAAGACTAGATATCAATGAAAATATGAAAAGAAAATCAATACATAAAATCACTGAAACCAAAAGCAAGGTTTTTTTGTTTTGTTTTTTGAGATATAATTCACATATAACATTGTATTCATTTTTGGTATACAACATGATTTGGTATATGTATATATTGCAAAATGATCAGTACAGTAAGTTTAGTTAACATCCATCATCACACATAGGCAACATTGTTTTTCCTTGTGATGAGAACTTTTTACGATCTCTGACTTTTTAAGATTTCTCTTAGAAGCTTTCAGACATACAATACTGTATTGTTACTGTGATCACCATGCTGTACATTATACCCCTGGGACTTATTTATCTTATAACTGGAAGTTTATACCTTTTAACCACCTTCACCCATTTCATCCACCCCAATTTTTTATTGAAAAAAATTCAATAAAATTAATAAACCTCTATCCAGACAGACTGATTAAAAAAAAGAGAAGACACAAGTTACAAATACCATAAATGAAAGGGGGTGCATTATAAAAGACTCTACAGACAATTAAAAAGATAATAAGATAATACTGCTAATAACTCTTTGTCCATAAATTTGACAACCTAGGTGAAATGCACAAATTCTTTGAAAAATACGGTCTGGCAGAGTGCACTCAAAAAAAAAAAGAGAGAGAGAGATAGGCTGAATAGTTTTTGTAGTTAAAAACCTTCCAACATAGAAAACTCTAGGCCCAGATGGCTTCAACTGGTTAATTCTACCAAAAACTTAAAGAAGAAATAATACAAATTCTGTTAAAAACTTTTCCATAACATGGAGAGGAGGCTTCTCAGGTCTTGGTGAGGGCAGCATTACTCTGATAATAAAAACAGAAAAAGAAGTAAGAAGACTATAGGCCAGTATCCCTCATGAACACAGTTGCAGAAATTCTCAACAAAATGGTAACAAATCAAATCCAACAGCATGTAAAAAGGATCATAATGACCCTGTGGGTTTTATCCCAGGAAATTATACTGGTTCAGCTTTCAAAAATCAGCCATTATTATTGACCATATCCACAGACTAGAGATGAAAAATCATGTGATCTTTTCTGTAGTTTATAAAAACAGCCTTTGACAGAATTCAGTATCCATTCGTGATAAAAACTCCAGCAAAGCAGGACTAGAGGGGAACTTTATCAACCTGATAAAGTACAAAAACAAAAACAAAGCCCTTCAGTTAAGATCATAGTTAATGTGAAGAACTGAATGTTGTCCCCCTAAGATTGAAAACAAGGCAAGGATGTTCATTCTCACCAGTCTTATTCATTCTCATCCTGGATATCCTTACCGGTGCAATAAGGCAAGAGAAAAAAAATAAAGGACATACAAATTAGAAAGGAAAAAATAAAATATTGGCTACATTTTATAACTATAAGTGGAGTATAATCTTTAAAAATTGTGAATCACTATATTGTATACCTGTAACTTGCACAGTATTGTACAGAAACTATACTTCAATAAAAATTTTTTATAAAAATAAAACTGTGTTCACATACACCATGATTAACTGCATTGAAAAGTCTTGAAGAATCTACAGAAAAAAGCTACTAGAACTTAGTGAGTTTAACAAGGTTGTAAGTTATAGAGTTATTATACAAAAATCAATTACATTTTTGTGTGCTTGCACTAAACAGTTAGAGATTGAAATTTCACCAAAACGTGAAAAACTTGTGTGTAAGTCTTAAAATATGTGCATAGTCTATAGCTAAAAACTATAAAACAAGGACAAAAGAAATCAAAATCTAAATAAATGCAGAGATACACCATACTCATCAATTGGTTTATCGTTAAGATGTCATTCTCCCCCAGATGATATATAGATTTAGAGCAATTCTAACAAAATCCCAGTAGGATTTTTTTTATAGAAATTGACAAGGTGACCCTAAAATCTTATCTGGAAAGACAAATGAACTAGAATATGCATTTTTAAAAAGAAGGATAAAGTTGGAAGACATATACTACCTGATTTCCAGACCTACTGGAAAACTACAGAGTCAAGACAATGTGGTATTCGAGAAAAGATAGACTTGTAGAGCAGAATGGAGAGTACAGAGATAGACCCACAATTATGGTCAATTGGATTTTTGACAAAGCTGCAAAGAGAATTTAGTGAAGAAAGGATAGTCTTTTTCAATAAATCGTGCTGGAACAATTGGATATCCATATGTAAAGCAATGAACCATGATCTATACCTTGTACTCTATACAAAATTAACAAAATGGATTTTAGACCTACATGTAAAAAATCTAAGTGAGATAATAATCTGCCATCTGCAGCAGGCCATGTTAGTAAATTATGGCATGTGCTGTTTAGAGATGTAGCATTTGTAGATTGTCAGTTCTGGTTAAAGTAAATGATATTACTCTCTCCTGAAGTGATTGACTTTAGTTATTACAGGTCCATTTAACTAAGGCCTTTCATATAAAAGCTAGTGATGTGTTGGGCAGCTCAGGGAACAGTCATTTGTTTAATGGGACTCTGCCTCCCTATATGCAGAATGGAGAGGATATCAGTGAACTGCCTGACACTCGGTCAGTGGTGTAAGTTTAGAAACCAACAGAGTAATAGAATTGGGATGAATTTTAGAAATCATTGGTCCAACTCTTATTTTATAAAGAAACAGAGGCTTGCAAAGGGAAGGTAACTTTGTCAAACTTAGGTAAACTAGTTGTGGAACCAGAATTGGAATCCAGGTGTGTGTGTTTCTTGTTTAGGTATGCCCTACAGTGTTTGTGCTCTTTGGGAAAAGAGGGGCAATTAAATAACCAGGAAGTAATGTTTGTTTATGCCTATTGTGACTTAAGTAGGATTCAGACTGACATCATTTCTTTGCTACCTGGGAATGTGCTTTAATACTGATGCAGAATTCTTTTCTCTTACCTAAGATATATGGAGAAGAGATGGTGATATTATTGTATGAATGCCTACCAAGAGTGATAGAAAAATTATTTAGATAGCTAAAGTGATGCTAACTATATGATAGACCAAACTTGGTACCTGATCTTTTAGTGTTGACTGATAACAGTCAACCTGTGTTTTTTTTTTTTTTTTTTTTTTTTTTTTTTTTTTTATAAACCACAGTTTGTGTTGTATGTTAAGTTCCACAACTAGCTGGATGAACAATTTTAGTTGGAAACCTTGACTCTGAAATAATTTTGTTTGTCCATATTTTCTTTAGGGGCCCTGGTGAAAACAGATGAGCAGGAAGTAATCAACTTTTTACTGACAACAGAAATTATCCCTTTGTGTTTGCGCATTATGGAATCTGGAAGTGAACTTTCTAAAACGGTGTGTGTTTTTATCTTAATTAGATTCTATATTGTTGACTCTTGGGCTACTTCTTCATAGTTATCATTTTCTGCCTCTCTTCAGGTTTTTCGAAACTTTCATGAATGTTTTTTCGCTTTTAAATAAAAATTGTTATATAATGATGATTTTAAAACCCAGACCCGTCAGAAGAATATCATGTTAAAACACTAAATTTCTCCCTTTCATCTGAACCCACTTCTCACTACACAGGTGTATTATTCCAGACATTTTTTAATGCATAATCAAGTGTATATATACTTGAGCTTCTCCCTACTTCGCACTTTAACCATGGATGATAATGTGACTGCTATAAATTCTTAACCTCTATTTTCCCTCTCAGAACTCCATTGCCATAGCCCTGTTGTCTTCTGGTATTGAATGTTGTAGTGAAATCTTGGGTCAGCCTAATATTTTCCTTTCATTGGTGAACTTGCTTTTTCTGTGTGCTATCTATAAGCTTCTTTTATAATTTTTAAGTTCATTTGATAATTTTGTTTTTTCTTTTGGCTGCGCTGGGTCTTCGTTGCTGTGCGCAGGCTTTCTCTAATTGTGGCGAGCAGGGGCTACTCTTCGTTGCAGTGTGTGGGCTTCTCATTGTGGTGGCTTCTCATTGTGGAGCACGGGCTGTAGGTGTGCGAGCTTCAGTAGTTGTGGCACGTGGGCTCAGTAGTCATGGCTCATGGGCTCTAGAGCACAGGCTCAGTAGTTGTGGCACACAGGCTTAGTTGCCCCACGGCATGTGGGATCTTCCCAGACCAGGAATTGAACCTATGTCCCCTGCCTTGGCAGGCAGATTCTTAACCACTGGACCACCAGGGAAGTCCATCATTTGATAATCTTACATCAGATTTTTTTTCTGGAGGAGCCTACTCTTTGTGTCTCCTTTTTGGTTAATTTTATAGTTTTCCCTTTGATTTGTTTTGTCCTCTTGCTTCAGCAACATCAGTTATGCTGTATTGTCTATTTTTCAAATATATATTTTTCCCCCTCTACTTTCTTTCTTTAATTTCATACCGTGATTTTTCTCAAGGCTACTTTTCCATGTTGCTGACTATTTTTAGCAATATCTTACCTCTGCTTCCAAAGTGTGTCTAGTCACATTTTCTAGACTAGTCACTCTAATTTTTAATTCAGTAAATACTTATTGCTGAGTTGGACGTAAGCAGATGTAATGATTTAAATTTTTTTTGTTTTGAATACACAATACAAATAAAGTAAAAATTCAAATGCTACTACAAATGGGTATACAAACGAATGGAAGTCTCCTATCATATCCTCTCAGTTCTTCTCTCCAGTGGTAACCAGTATTACTACTTTCTTATAGAATCCTTCCAGAAATATTTTGTATACATATAGCAGTTTAATTTTGTATTAATTTTCTTCCTCTAGTCTCTGTCTCTCACTTCTCATGTCCTTTCAGCTCTTCTTTGAATTTTTTATCTTCTTGGAATTTTTTTAAATGTTTTTTAAAGTCCACATTCTCTTCAGTTTCCTTGAAAATGCAGATAAGTATTACTTGTTACCCCTGTGTAGGGTATGTCTATAGAAGTTTCCCTGTGGGCATCTTTTTATCCAAGATTGCCATTTGTTTAAAAATAATGGATGGAAAGAGAGATGTTATGAGCTGAAGTTGGCAGCTTTTAAGTCAAGTATTTTACGTCTGAATACTTTTCCACCCAGCCTGCCATCTAGGGTGTGTGTTAGGGAGGATTTAAACCTATGTCTTCAATTTTCTACTAACACACAAAGAATAAGTAACATGTGATCTATGTTCACGCTTTTCTTTCTTTCTTTTTTTAAAATAAATAAATATATTTATTTATTTATTTATTTATCTATTTTTTTATGGCTGCATTGAGTCTTCGTTGCTGTGCGCAGGCTTTCTCTAGTTGCAGTGAGCAGGGGCTACCCTTCGTTGCAGTGCATGGGCTTCTCATTGCAGTGGCTTCTCTTGCTGTGGAGCACAGGCTCTAAGTGCGCAGGCTTCAGTAGTTGTGGCTCGTGAGCTCTAGAGCGCAGGCTCAGTAGTTGTGTCTCCCAGACTTAGTTGCTCCGCAGCATGTGGGATTTTCCCGGACCAGGGCTCGAACCTGTGTCCCCTGCATTGGCAGGCAGATTCTTAACCACTGCATCACCAGGGAAGTCCCTATTCATGCTTTTCTTCTCTCATTTGTCCCTTAATTTTATTCCTTTTGTTAATTTCAGTGGCTTTCCGGGACCGGATTGGAATGGTTACAACTGTATCCTGTCATTTTTTATTCATAGTTGCCTATGAATAGGGTTTTTTCAAGGTGGCTTCTTATGGCTGGGACAGAAAAAGATTCATTTCTTCTTTAGTGACATTTCTTCCAGGAGCCCTCATCCTAATGATCCCTCCCCTATTTACATTCCTTGCCCATTACTAGAATTAATTCATCCTTGGTGTGTAGGTGTTCCCATCGATCTTTACGCTTCAAGTAGAATACTTCTCCTATCCTACGTTTTATGGTTTGTAGTCACTTCCTGGCAAGTCTTTCTTCTTTTGCTCCATGCAAGCAGACACCTCGTTGTGTTCACTTTTTATGTACAATGCTTAGTCAAACGCCTTGCCATAGTGACACCCAGTAAAGCAGAGGTTCTCAGTCAGAGCTGTGTGGCATGATCACCTGTGAAGTGTTTTTGTTTCTTTGGATTTTTTTTTTTTTTTTTTTTTTGCTGTACACGGGCCTCTCACTGTTGTGGCCTCTCCCGTTGTGGAGCACAGGCTCCGGACGCACA
>NW_006769686.1:2155018-2160694 GCF_000442215.2 Lipotes vexillifer | reverse complement strand
GTTTTTTTTTTTTTTTTTTTTTTTTGGCTGTGTTGGGTCTTAGTTGCGGCACACAGGTTCCGTTGCAGCGAGCAGGCTTCTCTCTAGTTGTGGCTCGTGGGCTCAGTAGTGGCGGCACCTGGGGTTAGTTGCCCCGCGGCATGTGGGATCTTAGTTTCCCGACCAGGGATCGAACCCACATCCCCTGCATTGGAAGGTTGATTCTTAACCACTGGACCACCAGAGAAGTCCCTGTGAAGTGTTTTTAAAACATCAATGTCCAGGCCCCATATCTGACCTACTGAACCGTTCTGCAGGGTTATAACGTATGGACATTTGTGTTTTTTTTTAAATCCCCCTGGGTGAGTGTATAGTATAAGTTATTTTGGAAAGCTGTTATTTTGGAAAGCTGTTTGGCAGTATCCACTATAAACATAAACCTACCCTATCACCCAGAAATGTATACCCAAGAAAAATGAGCTCTCGGGAATTCCCTGGCGGGCCAGTGGTTAGGACTCCACGCTTTCACTGCCAAGGGCCCAGCTTTGATCTCTGGGCAGAGAACTAAGATCCCACAAGCCACACAGCACGGCAAAAAAGAAAAGCTCTCATGGGCATCACAACATATATAGGAGTATTTATAGCATTTTTACTCATGAAGGATAAATTGTAGTATAGTTACAAAATAAACTACACAATAGTTAAGAAGCATGAACTGCTGATACATGCAACGTGGCTGATATTATGTCATGTGAAAGAAGCCAGATATATATGAGTTCATACCATATGACTCATATATGTATGTGAAATTCAAGAACGGGCAAGAACAGTCAGTGAGGATAAATCAGAATAGTGATTACCTCTCAGGGAAGGATATTGACTGGGAAGAGGCACAAGGGAATCTTCTGGGGTGCTGGAAATGTTCTGTATTTTATTTTATTTAAAATTTTTATTTTATTTCATTTTTATTGAAACATAGTTGATTTACAATGTTGTGTTAGTTTCGGGTGTACCGCAAAGTGATTCATATATATTTTTTTCTTTTTTTACATTCTCTTCCATTATAGGTTATTACAAGATATTGAGTATAGTTCCCTGTGCTATACAGTTGGTCCTTGTTGGTTATCTATTTTATATTTAATATTGTGTATGTGTTAATCCCAGCCTCCTAATGTTCTGTATTTTAATCTGGTTGTGGTTCACAGATGTGTAGGAGGTAAAAATTAAGATACACTTAAGATTAGTGCACTTTACATATTTTACTGTGTATATGTTTGTATTAGTTTCTTATTGCTGCTATAACAGATTGCCACAAACTTGGTGGCTTAAAACACCACAAATTTATTCTCTTACAGTTCTGGAAGCCAGCAACTGTAAATCAGTTTAACCAAGCTAAAATCAGGGTGCCAGTACGGGCAACATTCCCTCTGGAAGCTCTAGGAGAGAGTCCCTTTCCTTGACTTTTCCAGCTTTTAGAATTGCATTTCTTGGCTCACTGCCCCCCTTCCATCTTCAAAGCCAGCAGTGTAGCATGTTCAAATCTCTCTCTGCTTCTGTCACATCACCTTCTCCTCTATTGTCAAATCTCCCTCCACTTTCCTCTTTAAGGACACTTGTGATGATTATATTTAGGGCCCACCTGGATAATCCAAGATGATTAATCTTCCCCTAAGATTCTTAACTTAATCACATCTGTAAAGTCCCTTTTGCCATATAAAGTAGCATCCCCAGGGTTTGGTGATTAGGACCTAGATATCTTTGGGGGCCATTATTTAGCCAACCACAATGTTATACCCCAGTAAAATAGTAAAATAAAACAATTCCCACAGTTGTTTCTGAAGAGCAGCTGAGGAAGAGAATCATTATAATAATCATTTGACTTGAATTAAACTAGTATTTTTTTAATCCCATCTATGTAAGAGTTAATGAGCTTAAAGTGAGTATATTCTTTATTACTGTTGGAACAGTTTTAGAAGGGAGGCTTAAAAGTCTTATTTTCTTTAAGATCTTTTAAGAATAAGAAAAGCTTTACCTGACTCATTCGGAAGAGATGAGGCATAGCTGAATTGCTAAAATCATCTTGGCCCATGGAAAAGGGAAGAGGCTCTGTGTTTAACTAGGTTTGATCTCAACTCTGTGAGTTAGTAGCTTTGTCACTTGGGACCTTAACCTGGCAAGTTATTGATCAACAGTTATACCTGGCACATAGTAGGTGTTCAGTAACAGTCTCTCTGTTTTTAAGACTCTGATAATTACCTACCTTTTATGTAAAATGAGAATAACAATGGTACCTACCTCATAGGTTTGTTGTGAAAATAAGATAAGGCATGTTATGGCTTAAGAAAAAATTCCAGCACATAGTAAATGTTCAATATGGTAATATTTATTAATTTTTTTGTACTATGCGCGTCTCGTCAAGTAAGTTATATAGAATGCAAGGGTGTTTACTTAGTTTTCTGCTTATGGTTATTCCTGGGAGAAAAGTAGACAGTTGGAAGACAAGTCTGAGCAACGTTTTGGACTCCTTAATTTTGTTTACTCCAGGTTGCCACATTTATCCTCCAGAAGATCCTCTTAGATGACACTGGTTTGGCTTACATATGTCAGACATATGAGCGTTTCTCCCATGTTGCCATGATCTTGGTGAGTTCTTTCATTTGCCTTCTTTGTAACTACTTCTGATCACACAGCTTAGTCGCTTTGCAGTCGACACTGAGCTGCTTCAGTCTCCCAACTAGAAATAACAACTGTGGAATCTTGTATAACAGTTCTTGCAATATCTGCTCTCTGATATCAACTAGGATTATTTTGTGTTTTGTGTGTTTTTTTCCTATCCCACCTTGTTTTGGGGGAAACAGGGTAAGATGGTCCTGCAGCTATCCAAAGAGCCTTCCGCCCGTTTGCTGAAGCATGTAGTAAGATGTTACCTTCGACTCTCAGATAATCCCAGGTAAACATTTATAGGATTTATAGGACTTAAATACTCTGGTGAATATTTCAGGGGAAATACTCTGGTGAGCAGTTGCCCCATCTCATGGGGTAGCTACTATGTCTTTAGGACAGGGAAGGGATAAAACTATATTTAGGTTGTCTGAGACAGACCTTGATTAATTCCTTTTAAGATCTGAAGTGCTGAATTTAAAAATCCATCAGAGTTTTATCTCCCCACTGGAACTCCATACCCTACTCTAAAATTCCAGAGAGTTCAGACAGTGAATCTTATGATACATTACTCCTGTGGTTTGAGCTTTCTGTTGCTACTCCAGGTGGTCAGAAAGAAAAGTATACTTTCAAAGGTCTCTTAAGAAAGGAACGGCCCAGAGGGCTCTTGAATTATATTTCCAGTTCTCTTCCTGTAAAGTCCTTGAGCTAATTATTTTATCTCCCTATGTTCGTAATCTTTCTGCCAGATTTCATACATTGTAGATACAATGTGTTTTAGAAATATTTGACCTTTTGCTTTGTAAATCCATAATTCATGCTGAAAGCCACTTGCTCAGATTCTGCTAAACCACATAATGGGTTGATTTCTGTGTTCTTAGGAATGAGGATAACTTGATTTAATGTGAACTCAGCCTCCTGCCACTGAGGTTATTTAAGCTCTAACTATTTCTTTGACCATTTTGTCCTGTTCTTTAGTGGTTCCTGTTTTCACCAAAGTTTGAAAATATGTTTACTTAAAACTCTCCTTGTACAAAGAAACTAGGCTGAGTACAAAAGCTATAACTTTTTTTAAAAAACAGCCTTATAAATTGTTAACATTTACCTTTTTGAGTTTTCAGATTCGACTTTTACCGGTCATATTTTAAAGTAAATGAAACATTTAAAAGTTCATCTGGTAATAATGTTACCATAGTTTTGTTTTTACTGCTCATCTCTTATTAAGGGTTTTAACTATAAAACTGAAGCTGTTTTTGGAAAGACACAAATTTATATCAATTTAAAGTTCATTAATTTATCATACTATGAGTGAGGTCATATCCCCTGTTAATGTACTGATTTTGGAATATTTCATTTACTATATAATCCATATATTTCCAACATGAGTATTATGACAGTGTTTACTGTAATAAATCAGAAAGCAGTTTGAATTGAAGTAAATTATTGCACCATTTTATTCCATTTGCTTTGTCACAAAATTCTACATTGGGGCATAATTCTGAAAATGTTTGCAGACAACAGATCCTGGAGCAATCTGAGCCTATGCCTAACATAAGCTTTAAAGAATTTTAATGGCTTCTTAAAGTACCTTGACACAACCATAGATTCCCAGGATTCTATGTATTTATATCTAAGAAAAGGGCTCTTCCCTGTCCCCCAGATATGGGTTTATTTGTTTGGTCTCCCTGGTCGGTTTGTTTATTTCTGATGTAGGGCACGTGAAGCACTGAGGCAGTGCCTCCCTGACCAGCTGAAGGACACGACCTTCGCCCAGGTGCTAAAAGATGACACCACCACTAAACGCTGGCTTGCACAACTCGTGAAGAACCTGCAAGAGGGCCAGGTCACCGATCCCCGGGGTATCCCCCTGCCCCCTCAGTGATCCTCCCCCGTCCCCTCCCACTACTACCCCAAGTTGGGGAAGGGAGGGGAACCTGCGAGGAATACAGCTCAGGTTTTATCGCCGACTGGGAATAGACGACCTCAATGCTGAACTGCACTGGAGAAAAGGGGCACGGTACCCCTGCTGAGGTGTATGAGCTGCCATCAGGCTGCCTTGAGGACCTGGGCTCCTTCTGCTACTCCCAGGAAATGGGCTCCTGACACAGTGTTCTGCCACCACAGCCAAGAAGGGTGTCAACACCAGCAAATGCTGTATTTGCAGCATGCCCAAGATGACCGTTCTCCCTCACCTCTACCCAGCCACTGGCAGGGAGGGGAGACAGTGGTGACAGCAGCAGCACTCTAGGCATGGTGAACACCTGGGACCAAGCCATGTGGCGTTTTCTTATTTTGCCTTCCTGGAAGACTCAAGATATGTCTCTTCATCCTCTCTCTCAGTATTTGTTTACTTTGGTTTTTTGTTTTTAATCTCAGAGAGAGGTGTATTTAGTGGACACAAGCTGTAATATTCAGCAGAACTTTGTCAGTTGGTACTGTTTACAAGTCTGTTAGATGCGTAAGCTCAATAAAAAGTTGGTCTGGGCATTACATCCCCTCTAGCAGGCCAGTAGCATGAGCTGTTGGGAGGAATGGGAGGCAGGGGAAGGATATAAAGCCAAAGGACAGCAGGAACCCACCACCTGTTTCCCTTCCCTTTCCCATTCTTTTACCCGTAGTTCTGGATGCCATAAGGACCTTAACCTTGCTTTTGGCTTTAGCTGCTAGCATTTCCAAATCTCCGTGCTTTTCCCTTCCTCACTTCCCTCCTATTAAACTTAAAACAGACATCTTAATTCATCAGGCTGTCCTGGGAGGGTATTGTATTGGGGGAGGAGAGGAGATGGTGGACGTCACCTTCAGTTCAAGTCCTCAAAGATATTTTCTAGATGACTTTTAAAAGGGAGGTGTCTGTGCTTAAGATGATAGGCTACTTGATCCTATTCTTTGCCCTAGTGTGAATCTACAGTTCCATCTGTCTTCATGATTGTACTTGAAGCAGTATTAGCTGAATGAGTTAATTTTATTCAGATTTAAGATAGAGGGCTGGACTCTGCTTCCTCACTTATTCCGTCTTTTTTTTTTTTTTTTTTTTTT
>NW_006769686.1:2154271-2154951 GCF_000442215.2 Lipotes vexillifer | reverse complement strand
TTTTTTTTTTTTTTTTTTTTTTTTTTGACACATTCCCTTTTGGTCTATGGGAATTACAGGGTTGCCACTAAAATATTTTACACTTTTTCATATTGTCAGAGAATCCCCCTTCCTGCTCTTAGGTGACTCTCTTCACAATCCAGAGGCTTGAATCTGCAGTGTAAACTGCCTTGCTTTCCCCCAGTCCTTCCCCCTGCCATCACCTGCTTTCTCTGTCTCTAATCCCCATCTCCAGTCAAAGATGGGATTATTAACCCAACTAGAGAGAGACCAAGTATTTTTGGTCCACATCTCACACGATTGAAGGTGTCCCTGTATACGTTTGGGGAGGGTTTATAAGGGGCAGGCTCAGAGAAACCTTTGCAGAGGCAGTTTGCCAACCCAAGGGCTCTTTCAAGCCGACTTTCACAAAGGGAGCCGGCTTGTTAGTTGGCTTCTGTCTCTTTAGAGCCAAGAAAGTAGTAATTAAGTAGACTAGATGTAGAAAGGGTCAGATAAGCACTTATTCCCCTGCTTTCCAAAATGAAGAGGAGAACCAGGCCAGCTCTCACTAATCTCAAGCCTGAAGAGAAGAGGTCTTGGAGAAATCAGAGAACAGCATGGACTGGATAAATGTCTTGACTCCCTTCAGCCCATAGTTTTGACCTGGAGAGTCCAGCTAGGGTAATCCTGATTTTTGC
>NW_006769686.1:2153362-2154261 GCF_000442215.2 Lipotes vexillifer | reverse complement strand
TCCTGCTGAGCCAAAGTTTTCTCATTCCCCCTCCTCTGGGGAAGCAGCTGAGGGCCAAGCCTTGCTCCCTGAAAAATTCTCTACTCCATCTTTCGGTGCACTGGCCATTATACTGTGCCAATAGTATCTTAATTCTTGTACCATCTATTCTCAACTGGCCTTGGACCCCATGTAGGAGTTGGGGGGAGGGGTGGAAATGGGTATTGTTCCTTGTAGTTGATCCTGATGTTTTGTGTGTATAAAGAGGACCCCTCCCCCACCCTGCATTTTCTGTGTTCCATCCTTCTCACTCCCTCAACAGGATTGAAATAAAACATGCTTCTGTTTTTGTAACAATAATTTTTCTTTTAAACTGGAGATTTTATTTTGTCAATATCGAGGTATCTAGGCACTGTGGTCAGATGATACTCATCAACCTTGCCTCTACCTCTGTTGAACTACACACACACACACTGCCAAGAGGGCAGTGATGGTTCCTTTCTAGATAGGTCTTTTGGGAGAAGATTACTGATGTATAAAAGCTGTTTGCAAGGCTGAGATGGTGCCCTTTTTCTGACAAAGTATCTCTTGCTGGGGCAGAACCTCACTCCTGGCTGTAGTAGCCGGAACAGTACTAGTGTGGGAGAGACTTCTATAAATGAAGAGGTAAAGCTTGAAACATTTTATCAAAGACTTTAATATTCATTTCCTTCCAGGGTTCAAGACTTAGAGCACATCTCGAGTTGTTTCCATCCCTGTTCCTGGCTCTCAATGGGACAGAGCCAACCTCTGCTTCCAGCTTCTTTTTTCCAAGGCTTGAGGGCCTTCATTTCATTGATGGAACAGGGCAAGGAGAGGCATTGGTATCCTTCAGAGCTTCCTTACTAGCTATATGTATGATTCCCCTGCTCACTATTCCT
>NW_006769686.1:2143432-2153352 GCF_000442215.2 Lipotes vexillifer | reverse complement strand
TCAAAGGCTGGGAAAGTATGAGGGGGAGAGGGGGGATACACAAAATTATTTGCTATCAAAAGTCCAAGGAAAACATTTAAAATAGGAAACCATAGAATGAAATGAGATTTTTCTTTCCAGAATGTTGTGGAATTTAAATTTTTTTTAAATAATGCATTTATTTAAAAAGCAAATAGGTAAGTTGAACAACACAATTAAACCTAGCTTAACTGACATATATAGAACATTGTCACTGAACCAACAGTATACATATTTTTCGTTGCACCAAAAGCTTTTACCAAAATTGATCATAGCTGGACCATCAAGTAAGCCTCAGGAAATTTCCAAAATAATTTAAAATAATACAGTGTTCTCTGAACACAGTGGGATTAAGCGAGGGAAAAAAGAAACAAAAAAACAAAACTGGAAAGTCCCTAACTGTTTATAAAACAGGCAGTAGAGTTCTAAATAACCCACTGGTCACAGAAAAAAAATAAAGCACAAAGGAAATTTTAAAAAATTAACTGGTAATGAAGATATGCCATATCAAAACCTATGGTATACAAGTAAAGCACTAAAATATACAACTTTAAACTCACACATTACAAAAGAAAGGCTGAAGTCAGTGATCTAAGTTTTCACGTCAAGAAACTGGGAAAGAATAGCAAATTCAAAATGTAGAAGGAAGAATGCAGAAAAAAAAAGCAGTGAAATAGAAAACAGATGCACAATAAGGAAAATCAGTGAACCCAAGTCATTCCCTCAAAAACAGTAAAACTGATAAACCCATAGTCTGATCAGGAAAAAAACCTCAACATTAGAAATGAAAAAAGAGGGACTTCCCTGGTGGTCCAATGGTTAAGAATCTGCCTTCCAATGCAGGGACGCAGGTTCGATCCCTGGTTGGGGAACTAAGATCCCTCATGCTACGGGGCAACTAAGCCCACATGCCACAACTAGAGAGCCCGCGTGCTCTGAAGCCCGTGTGCCGCAACTAAGACCTGATGCAGCCAAAAATAAATAAAATAATTTTTAATGGAAAAAGGGACATCATTCATATCTTAGAGTCACCAGTATCATAAACTTCCAGAAACTATAGAAAAGGGGAACAGATCTCAATTCACTTTTAAAATATATATATATTTATTTATTTATTTATTTGGCTGCACCAGGTCTTAGTTGTGACACACGGGATCTTTAGTTGCGGCATGCGGGTTCTTAGTTGTGGCATGCGGGATCTAGTTCTCTGACCAGGGATCAAACCTGGGCCCCCTGCATTGAGAGCATGGAGTCTTAACCACTGGACCACCAGGGAAGTCCCTCAATTCACTTTTGAAGCAGTATAACCCAGCAACCAAAAACTGTCAAAGATATCACCAGAAAGGAAAACCAGGTGCTAATCTCTCCCGGGAATGTTAATGTAAAACTGCCAGACAAAATAAGCAAGTCAAATCTAGCGATATATAAAAATGATAATAGGTCATATCTAATTTGGGTTTACTGCAAAAGTACAAGATTGATTCAACACTTGAAAACTAATGGATTCAATTCACACAATCAGCATATAAGGAGAAAAATCAATCTAAGATGGAGGAAAGAACACTATTCAACAGCTATTCATGATTTTTAAAAACTGAAAACCAGAAATAGAAGGGTATATCCTTAATCTCATAAAAATCTTACATATGTATGTAGGTAGGTTAAATATAGGTAGGTAGGTTAATTGATTACACACAAATATATGTGTGTGTGTGTAATCACTTTGACCCAAAATAAAATTAACTTATAATTTAAAGAAGTAAAAAGTTTCATATTCATGAAAAAAAAAATTTTTAATAAAAATCTTAATAAAAACTCTACAGTAAACCTCTAAGTGATAAAATATTGAAATCATTCTCCATGAGATGAGGAATAAGATAAGGATGTCCACTATCACAACTCCATATACCATTATACTGGTCCCAGCCAGTGTGATTAGTCAAGAAAATAAAAGAAGGGACTTCCCTGGTGGTCCAGTGGTTAAGACTGCTCCCAATGCAGGGGGCCTGGGTTCAATCCCTGGTCAGGGCTCTAGCCCGCATGCTGCAACTAAAGATCCCGCATGCTGCAACTAAAGATCCTGCATGCTGCAACTAAGACCCAGCACAGCAAAATAAATATTTTTTTAATTAATAAAAGATTTTTTAAAAAAAGATTATAAAGGAACAAAAAAAATGCTGACAACATAATTGTGTATGTAAATAATCCAAAAGAATCTACAGACTCTTAGGATTAAGTGAATTTAGCAAGGTCACAGAATACAAAGTCAATATACCGCCCCCCCCAAATCAATTATGTGTTTCTAAATTTAAAAAAATTTTTAATAAAAGATTTTTAAAAAATAAGATTATAGTACAATAAATAGAAAATGAAATTTCAAAAATATATTGTTTATAATAGGATAACAAATAGCTAGAAATATCAATAGGTTTGTCAAAAGATATGCAGAACTTTACATTGAAAACAATGAAACATTCTTGAAAGAAAGACTGACAGGTGTGTGGTCAAATCATGTATAGTCAATTCACCAAAATTTTTTTTTAAAGGACAAGTTATTAGTAGTGTTAGGAAGGAACTGGACTTTTAATTAATTAATTTATTTATTTATTTATTTTTGGCTGTGTTGGGTCTTCGTTTCTGTGCAAGGGCTTTCTCTAGCCGCAGAGAGCTGGGGCCACTCTTCGTCACGGTGCGCAGGCCCCCCACCGTCGCGGCCTCTCCTGTTGCAGAGCACAAGCTCCAGACGCGCAGGCTCAGCAGTGTGGCTCACGGGCCTAGTTGCTCCACGGCATGTGGGAACTTCCCAGACCAGGGCTGGAACCCGTGTCCTCTGAATTGGCAGGCAGATTCTCACCCACTGCGCCACCAGGGAAGCCCTCACCAAACATTTTTCTTCCTTGTTATAGGTTAGCTTCTGTCTGTTGGAAGCAAAGGGGAAACTTGCCTATGTTCTCAGCTATTTGGAAATCTCACTGTGAAAGTTTCACAATAACTTAGTTTTATTTCTTTAAATTGTATATAAGATAACATTAGATTTGAGAAGCATTTTTAACCCTGATGAAATTTCAGGAATGACTTTACGATCTGACAATAACATAAATGAATACATTTTGAAAATAAAAAAAAATTGAAATGCCTTAAAAGAAAAAAAAAAAAAAAAAAGACAAAGATGAAGACATATATCGACTCCATGGATTGGAAAATAATATTGTAAGGATGACAGTTCTCTCAAATTGATCTGCTGGTGAAACTCAATTCTAAGTAAAATCCCGAAAGGTTTATTTTTGTGAAAATTGACAAGCTGATTCTAAAATTTGCATGAAAATGCAAAGTGCCAAAACAGCCAAGGCAATCTTGAATAAAAATGAAATTGGAGTCCTTCCACACCCAGATATCCTCCTTTAACTTTCAACATTTTAGTACCACCTTTCTGAGATATGGCTTAAAAATAGCATACACTTGTATTTTGTGAATTTTCTGAAAGTTTTACCTCTTTCACCCTTTGCATTTTTAGTTCTAACTTCTATCATCTTGTTCTCTGGTTTATTTTATACCTCCTTGTTCCCACTCCCCTTGGTAGTTTTGGTGTTTTTTTGTTTTTGTTTTGGGGTTGTTTTTTATTTATTTATTTATTTTTTGCTGGAATGGAAGAGTGGCTACATATTCTGTGGTCTTTCGAAGTTATATATCTTGGCTTTTAATTCAGCAGGTGGTCTCATATTGATGATTTTTTAGATGGAATTTAATATTTTGAGTTGCCTTTTTGACCAACAAGAAGGGGGCTTTATTTCAGAAGTTTGAGTAGTTTGGTTGGATGGTCTGGGAAAGAGGTCTCTGGAGCCCCAACCTGACTCCTGAGAAGAAGAGAAGTTTAGGGCATCTCCCCTGGGTGTCAGGAGGAGAGGTTAGGCTTGCCTGCGTAGCAGTAAGAGAGTATACTGTTTAGATCTCTCTCTTTGCCAGCTGCCCCTTCATTTCAATTTAGGGCTTCTAGGCCTTTCCTGGGCATGGTTCCCAGAAAGTCCCTCTGCTGCTGCTACCCTGATCAGGTTTCTGGATCTGTTAATAATAGACAACAGTGGGGGAAGGGCCAGGATCATTATGGAAATAGGAGCAACTAAACCAGATGGACAGTTCCTATGCACAGGGCCCTGTGTCCTGTGTCTGAGGAGCATTCTGCAGTGAACATGTCTTCTAAGCCATTCTTTGGAGCCACATTAACCTTGTGAAGGTCTCCAAGTGCCTTTCCCAAAAATCAGAACATATGATCTGGGGTGCTTATGAGAACACTGAAACAGAATGTTTGAGATTCGAACTCTACCAGAAAACCCTGGAGGGGTGATAATACCCCTCACAGAGCACCCAGAAGGGAAGGAGGTTGGGCCGCAATTAGGTGAGGCAAATAGTGACTCAGAGAGGCAAACTGTATATAATCCTGGAATGCAGAAGGGGAGTGGGGAAGGGGAAGGGGAAGTATGGAAAAATAAGGACATGTTGATGTTGGAGAAGTGGAAATGGGAGAGTAAAACGAGCATGTGAGACAGGACCACTATTAAGTAAAATATGAAATCAGCACAGTTTAAATCTTGATGCCTCCTAATCTTCCTGTTCTCCGTGAATGTACTTCTGTCTTCTGCCTCTACTCCCTGCGTACTCCTTTTCCTTTACCAAAACCTGCTCTTAGTACAGTAAACTCAACTTAGGTCTCGACTCCTCCCTCCTCCCAAAAGTAACCACTATCCTGACATTTATGGTAATCACTCAGGATTTTATTTTAATGGGACTAACGATTTAGCTATAAATAATCACTGATGGTAGACTATTAGGCAGTTGAGGGATGTTTGGAGGAGCCACAAGAGGCAGCTGGATCTAAGCACACTCAAAAATCACACCCCTTCGTACAGTTAGTTCCCTCTGTGCCTATGATTAAGACACACCTCACCAGAAGACAATCCCACAGAACTCCAAGTACAGTGCTGTGCCCTATGCCCTCAGCTCCATACTGTCATCCACTGATCCAGAAAGAACCATACCCCACAGTCTTCCCAAGGCAGAGCAAAAGTAGGTCCCAGCTCACAGTACTTGGGCGAGTGTAAGGGACTGACAGTCTCTGCTGCTGACATGTGAGTCTAGGACATTGCCTAAACTTCCCTGGGCCTTAGTTTCTCACTGTGAAGTATGGAGCCATGATAAAGCCCTTTACAATCCCCTATTCCTCACCTAACTTGGTGCCCTTTCCTCAATCTTGGTTTCTGTTTCCGCTGCCTATTTATACACGCTGTAAGAAGCTCATTACCTTCCTTTCCCAGTTGGGTGTCTTTCCAGCCTTGTGCTCCTCTTTTTGCCCTTGATCCTCAGACACCATGATTCTGCTTCATTTCTACATGTACCATTATAAAAACACATATACGTCCTTGCATATTAGAGGTGCTGAACAAATGGTTGTAGAATGAATGAATATATGAAACAAATTGTTTTCTACATTCACGTATGCATTCCTTCAATATTTAGCAAGTACCTAATATATACGTAGATACCAGCCTATCCCTCTACACAAATCATTCCTCTCCTCCTTTTCTCATCTTCCCCCTTTCCCATTCTGTTTTCCTTTCCCTGAGCCATAGAGTTAGACTGAGTGCCCGGCAAGGCAGGATGCAGAGACACTTCTGCCAGTGGAAACAGACACCATGGAAAGGAGCCAGATGAAATAAGGGCAAAGACAGCTGTACAACACACAGAGAGAAACCAACCAGAATGAAAAGCAGTGATTCATGGAGCACTGCAACTTGGATACTCCTTGGGTTTCACTCTGAGAGCTACTGCAGGACTGAGGTCAGTGAGGGCTGGCATCAAGATGAAGGACAGACAGGCTCCTCCTCCCTGGAGATGTGATGCCTGTCAATCCCTCCCCTTAATCCTCTTCTGCGCACCCCACCCCCACTACTCCCTCACACTGACCAGTGTCCTGGGCCTTTAAGAGTTGGATGGGCTGGACTGAGGAGAGCGCTCACACCTCTCCCCACCCTACTCTTTCTATCTGACTGTAAGTCTGCCAGTGACAGCAGCAAACTGCAGCAGAAGAGGGGAGGAAGCCAGTGAGTGCAAGAGAAGCAAAGGAGAAAAGGAGCCCTCCTGGGTTTCCTCGGCCCACAGCAGAGAGCGTCGCAGATCTCAGACACAGGACTTCTCTCCTGCCCACGGTAAGGGTCTGGAGGCTCAGACCAGCCTCTGCTCCAAGCTCTGGCCTGAGTCCCTAACTCTGCCCTCCACATGCTTACCCACCCTGACTAAATCATACCCTGGACTCTTTTACCTGAACAGGGCTACAGGGCCCTGACCTCCTGGTTTTCTCTAGCTTAACCTCTTTGACTTACAGTTTTCCTGCTGGTTGTATCAGTCACCTCTTTATATGAGGACCTCTTAGCTACCCAGGCTACCACTCAGAGGTGAGCCCCACCCTAGTAAGGGAAGAGAGAGAATTGGAGCAGCAAAGCTTTAGCACAAATTCAATTACAGATTGTTGAGGATTACCAAATGAGGGCTGGCCAAGACCCATGGGGAGTACAGAAACCCCTGGTAATAGGGAGAGTTGTGAGACTTCCTTGGAAAGAGCCAGGGTTTGAGTTTTGTGCCTGGTTCTTAGCCTGCTCAATGACCCAGGGCAGTTTGTTGGTGTGCCAGAGTGCTGTGCTGGGAAGAGCACTTGCTTCTAGTCCTGACTGATGTTAACTAGCTCTGTGACTTTGGACCACAACTTCCTGATCTATGATCAGAGGGAGTGGAGGCTTCCCCAGATTTGCTTGTGTATCAGGAGTGCTTATTAAAGATAAATATTCCTGGACCCCGTCCTTGGAAATTTGGATCTGATAGATTTGAGGTGGAGCTAAGGAATCTCCATTTTAAGACACTTTCCAGGAGATATTGATATAGCCAGGAACTGCTGGATTGATGTGTTATAAAAGAGGAGTCTTCAAGCTCTAACATTCTGAGGGCTATGACCCATTCTGTCCTCTTTATATGAACCAGGTCTGTCATAATCGTGCTCCAAAGCAAGAGAGTAGACAGAATGATTCTCTTCCTTCCTACCCTCAGAGAGACCATAGACACCTTGAATTCCACTATTAGCCATTGGCGCCATTGGCAACTCTACTAAAGTCCATCTCTAGGTGACATGAAGCCACCTGGCAGTTGAAGACCAAATCTTGCTCAGCAGTCCTTGGCCACTTCCCACTTTATTTTGTGTCTCTATTTTCTCATCTGTGTTATAGAGGTAATTATCCATATCCTCGAGGATCTCCACATATGTGCCTAGGAGTAAACAGTTAAGACCCAATCTCTCTTACTCTCAGTCATTATCCTCTGCTCCTTGCCTTTTGCTCTTGCTCCCACTTCCAAATCCTTTTCCCCTCCTCTCCTAACTGCACCTACATCAGTTGTGACCATCCTTCCCATCCTACCTTCAGGCACCAAAGGAAACACCAAGACCTAGAACACCTGGGTTCTAAGACTCATTCTCTGGGCAGTTTGTTTAGTCAATCTCCTAGGATACAGGGGAAAATGAGGCCGAGCAGAGGGATGTGCTACTAAGTATCCGAACCCAAGTGTCCCCCTTCCAGAGTCTCAAACTCCTCACAGCGGAAGAGAACCAGAGCTATTGAGAATTAGAAGAGAAACAAAAGAGGAAGGAGTAATGAAGAGAAGGTATAAGGAGAAGGATGAGAAGAGGAGAGCAAAGAGAGGCTCTCCTCTTTTAAGTGAGCAAACAGGGAGGCAGAGAGAGGATGAGAAGAGAAGAGTGAGCTGGGGAGAAAGGAAAAGGAAGGGGTCAAGCAGAGAATGGGGAAAGGAAAGAAAGAAAAGAAGGGCTATTAAGTGGGATACGGTGGGAACAGAAAATGATGGGGAGGAGAGACAAAACACTGATGTCCCTCATTCAGTCTTATCTCTGCTTTAATCTGCTTCCTAGAGAAAGTCCTTTCTAAGGGCAGAGTCTCAGTGAGACCCCTGAGGTGGTCAGATAGAGACCTCAGTTCTAGTCCCAGCTCTGCCACTTAATTCATTAGGTGACTGGCAGTTCAGCTAGTCCTCTGTCCCCTTCTCTATAAAATGCAGTCCAGCTCTGACATTCTGTGGCTCCCTGAGTTGAAATTGGCCCTATAAGGGCCACATGTCACCTAGATACAGGTTTTTTTTTTTTTTTTTTTTTGCGGTATGCGGGTTTCTCACCGCTGTGGCCTCTCCCATTGCGGAGCACAGGCTCCGGACGCGCAGGCCCAGCGGCCATGGCTCACGGGCCCAGCCGCTCCACAGCACGTGGGATCTTCCCGGACCGGGGCACGAACCCGTGTCCCCTGCATCGGCAGGCGGACTCTCAACCACTGCGCCACCAGGGAAGCCCTAGATACAGGTTTAAAATAGTGATTCAGGAGTGGGAGCAGGATTGGAAGAGCACGCCAAGCTCTGGGATTGGAAGAGTTTGACAAGAGAGGTTAAAATAATTTTCTAAGGCTGGTTTGAGAGGAGGTAGGGGTGTCCCAGCAAAATAGGGGTGTCCCAGCACTTGGGCTCTGTTCTCAGGCTTCCCATGTTTCAGGACATCATGGTGAGGCTCCCAGACACAGGCATAAGGGAAGGTAATTCTGTCTTCTTCCAGGGCCAAGGCCCACCCATCCCAGAAGTTCAGAGGAGAGATGAGGCAGGATGTTGGCAAGGGGGATTAGGCTTCAGCCTGGATTACTTCAGCCTCCCTTAGAGTCTGAAGACCTAAGACATTTAAGAGAGACCTGTTACTTTTCAGTCTTCATACAGCTTTTGTAAACCTCAGATTCTAAACTGTGCATCCCCACCCAGCAAAGCAGAGATGCTTTTCTGTCTTCTTTTCTTCCTTCTTCAATCATAGGTTTCTTCTGGTTTCACCCAAGCTTACACATTTGGCCTCAGCCAGCAAAACCTTTCCCTGTTGGAACTGTCTCAGGGTTCTTGCTCTCCTGAGAGCTGCCTTGAGATATTTCTTCTGCTTAGGCTCAAACTGATTCCCTGCACATTTCTACTCCTTTGGAAAGCCTTCTCTAGGTCCTGCAGTCAGGAAAGCTGTACTCAGTGATCTCCACATTAGTCCTGAAGACTTAGTCACCCTGGGTGACTTTATAGTCTCTTCCTACTTAAGGGAGATAGGGCACTAATATGTTGTGTGACCTCAGACAAGTCACATCATATTTCTGGACTTCTGCTTTTTCATTTGTAAAACGTAGGGAGTTGAACTGCATGATGTTTCAATGGAGTACTAACTGAATGATTGGTTTAAGTATTCTTTCAGTTTTTTAGATGTTCACCACTGTCAAAATGTTAAACTTATTAATTAAAAACCACAACATTTTTATTCAAGTGTAGATCCTTTGCTTATACAAGAGCTGTTTCATGGGCTTGGCCAGTTTCAGCATGATTTGGTTAAGAGTTGAGTGTATTTCTTCTTGAGGCAGAGCTAGAATCAAAGTGGCCACAAATCAAATCTTCTAGTTCTTTTCAAGGCAAGTTTGTTGTTAGCTATTAGGACAACTTAACCAGTCCTAAATTAGACAGCACATATTTAAAGGTAGGAACTCTCTTTTAGTAGGTAGAGGAAACTTGAAAATGCAGTTCTGAGACTATGTAACTTATCTGGTCCATTAAAACTGTGAGAATTACTTTTATGAAAAGGAGTATAAAATATACTTTATCATGTGAAGGTAGAAGTGGCTTATTTAAGTAGGTGCAGCACCAAGCATTGTAGAAGAGACAAAAAAAATACTCTGGGGCTTCCCTGGTGCAGTGGTTGAGAGTCCGCCTGCCGATGCAGGGGACACACGTTCAAGCCTCGGTCCGGGAAGATCCCGCATGCCGCAGAGCGGCTGGGCCCGTGAGCC
>NW_006769686.1:2136897-2143325 GCF_000442215.2 Lipotes vexillifer | reverse complement strand
GCAGAGCGGCTGGGCCCGTGAGCCATGGCCGCTGAGCCTGCGCGTCCGGAGCCTATGCTCCGCAATGGGAGAGGCCACGACAGTGAGGGGCCCGCGTACCACAAAAAAAAAAATGGAAATACTCTGGCTTAGTAGCCCTTCTGGAGCTGGATGACCTACTTGGGAGCATGGAGAAGGCTCCTGGAGGAGGGAGCTGGGATGATTCCACTTGGAGAAGGGAAGGCTAGGATGCAGAGAGAGTCTAGTTTCTGAAAGGGGACAGGCAGCAAGTTGGTGATTCCTAATAATGGGTAACTGAGACGTGTGGTCAGCGTTATCTCGTGGATAGCAGAATATTGGGAAGGAAGGGGTATTTGGCAGAAAGCCCTGGTGTGGCCCTGTCGGAGATGGCTGTGGGAAACAGCATAGGCTCTGGAATCAGATATATTTGGGTTTAAATTCCGAGTCCCTATGTGACTGAGGCAAGTTTCTTAGCCTCTCTAAGCCTCAGAATCACCAAACTCAAATCAGAAGTTAAAAGGGCTACAAACTATGTAGATGAAGTAGCTGACATACAGTGTACAATCAAGAAACACTAGCTTCCCTCTCTTCCTCCGCTGATCTGTTATTCTAAGACCCCGAGATTAACCTAAAGCCTCTTGCTGCTCCTTGCTCCCTTAGGTGACTCTGGCATCAGCTGGTGAAGCAGTGGGTGATGGCATCCCTGCTGCAAGGCCGTGAGTACCCCTGCAGGAGAAGAGGGCTTGGGGAGACAGCCCAGGGACAGGGAGGAGGCTGGACCCCTGTTCAAGAGCTCCTCCTGGGCCCTCCACCCTCCCCGCTGGCTACCCAGTCCCTGCTTCTCCTGGCTCAGGGCTGCCTGTTAATCAAGACCTGCTGCTGATGCAGAAAGGCACGCTGATGCGCAAGGTGAGGTCCAAAAGCTGGAAGAAGCTAAGATACTTCAGACTTCAGGACGATGGCATGACAGTCTGGCATGCCCGGCAGGCCGGAGGCAGGGCCAAGCCCAGCTGTGAGTGATGTGGATAGCTAGGGGCGGGCACATGGGTGGATAGAACCCTGAGGACCCAGCAGCCTGAGAGCAGGGGGAGGGACCAGTGTCCTGTGACGTGCCCTTGTGCTGTCCCTTTTGTGTCTGTGTCTGAGCCTGTAAAATGGAAATTATAACAGTACTTGCCTCTTAAGTGTGTTATGAGGATCAAATTGGTTATCGCAGGCAAAGACCTTCGAAGAGTCCTGGCACATAATAAAGCTCAGTAAATCATAGATTATATATTATTATACTATAATAATAATAATAATTATTATTATTATTATTAGAACTTGATCTCAGGCATCAGAATGTTTGGATTAAAGCCCTGGCTCTCCCAATTTCTAGCTGACTGGCTTCGGAAAAGTTAGTTAACTTAAACTAATATCAGTTTCCTCATCTATAAAATGGGGATTAAACAGTACCTGTCCAGTATGTTACAGAGGCTTAAGAAGTTAATGTATAAATCACCTAGCATGAGGTCTGAAAGCAGGATGCATTTAATAAATGTTAGTCATTATAATGAATACTTCTAAATATCATAAATGTGTCATAATAATGTGCATCCTATTGGCCAAACACTTTATGATCCCTCTAAAAATTTGATCACAGGACACATCTAAGAGAATCTACTTTAGAGACATAACCAAAGCTCACGATCCACACAAGCTCCAGCTGAAGAAGTGGGGGGAAGGATTTCTCTGGCTCCCTCCCAGACATCTGGAAAGAGGAAGCCCTCAAACCTGGAATGGGAGAATTGAATTGGGCACATCATGCTTTGGTGTAACTGCTTCTACCCTGCAAGTGTGTTTCCACTGGTCAGCCCCGCCAGTCCTCCTGTGATCACCATGTAAACTGGCCATGGAGGGGACCATCCCTTATTTAAGATGAGGGCACTGAGGGGTTATGCCATTTTGGCCCATGTCACGCTGCCAGCTGGTGGCTGGAAGCCAGGTCTTGCCACTCCCAGAACAGGCCTCTTGCCATGCTGCCTATGAAAACAGCAATGACTCGTGGCAGCCTGAATTCTAAGGGTCTGCATCTCCCTGTACTAAGGCTTTGGGGGTTCCAACCTGTGGAGGCTGGGGTCCCTCCTCCTGTGGCTTCAGAGAAAAGGAGGGAGTACTGGTCCTTGACCCTCAGCTGCTGCAATTTGGTGGACTCTCTTCCTCAGTGCCCGCACTTGCCTCTTCTCTGGCAGTCTCAATATCCGACGTGGACACAGTGCGTGAGGGCCATGAGTCTGAGTTGCTGCGAAACCTGGCAGAGGAGTTCCCCCTGGAGCAGGGCTTCACCATCGTCTTCCATGGCCGCCGCTCCAACTTGGACCTCGTGGCCAACAGTGTTGAGGAGGCCCAGATCTGGATGCAGGGGCTCCAGCTGTTGGTGGACTTTGTCACCAGCATGGACCAACAGGAGCGGCTGGACCAGTATCAGCAGGATGGAGTCAGAGTGGGCTCCACGGGTCACTGAAGGAGCCAGATGCTTCAGGGCTAGGGACCAGTGGGAGGGGGCACAGGGCTAGGGAAGCCCGAGAGTCCAGATGGGGTGGGCAGGTACTGCTCAGCCGAAGTGAGGCTGAGATACTGAGGGAGGAATGGAGGCTTGCGATGGCACAGGCATAACCAGGCAGAGTTTGGGCAGGAATCAGGGCCCCTAGGATTGGGGGAAGGGACAGTGAGAGGCAAAGGACCAAACTAGGTGCTGATCCTGAGAGCTGAACAGAAGATCCCAGTGACATTAACTACAATGTTGGGATGGGATGGGAAGCAACTCCTTAGAGGGCTTAGTGGGGTCAACTCACTTCAAGTTTCCTAGATTGTATTCACCTTCTATGCCAGTTCATTCATTCATTCACCATGTGTTAAGCAGAATGTATGAGGCACTATGCCAGACTTTAGGAATACAAAGATTAATGAGAATCAGATACTGTTTTTGTCAGTAGAGAAAATAGAATTGTATAAATAATTTAAGTACCTTAGCAGTGTTATGGTACTCTAGATGATATGTGGGTGTCCAAAGGAAGGAGAAATATTTATTTCTAGCTGAGATGGTTCTGAGAAAGCTTCAGGGAGGAAGTAGCATTTGAGCTGAGCCTTGAGAATGAGTAGAATTTGAACATGAAGAGAGGAGGAGGGAAAGGTACTCCTGCCTGAGGGAACAGCATGAGTAAAGGCCCAGAGGTGGGAAACTGAAGAGCAGGAGAGAGAGTGGGACATCAGCGAGCAGGGGAGTTGCTGAGTCTGGCTGAGGTACGGGGAGGTCAGTGATGTGTTGAGAAGACGAGGTTGGGGCCAGATCATGGGGGTGAAGGAGATCTTAACTTCTACGTTAAGGAATTTGGGCTTCTTTCTGCAGGCAACAGGGAGGTCCCCGCAAGCACCTGAGCCATGCAGGGACAAGGTAGATCGGTGCTGTGGGGAGATTATTCCAGAAACTAATGTGGAAAATGAATTGGCATTGGGGAGAGACTGGCGACAAAGACAGGGGTGCAGATGTCAGTGGATGAACGTGCACACACATCTGCACACACAAACACACACTCAGTGCTTTTGCCTTGACTCAGACCTGGATGGCTGAGTGATTGGTTCCAGCACGGAGACAAAAACCAGGATGGTCGGATGAGTTTCGGAGAAGTCCAGCGGCTACTTCACCTGATGAATGTGGAAATGGACCAAGATCATGCCTTCCAGCTTTTCCAGGTGAGTCTTCTGGGGAAGGAATAGCAGAAGCCAGCCAAGGCCACATTCTCACTTGGCCGGAAGTCCTCTGACCCTCTCAAGGAACACTCATCTGGTTGAATATCTCCTATGCACCCTAGCACTATGCCAGGCTCAATGGGAAGTGTGGGCAGGACGTGGTTCTTAACCTTCAGTCTTGTTGGAAAGATGACTCATAAACTTATGAAAGGTAAATAACAACATGTTATTACATCAGACCTCAGGGATCTCTCTGCCCTTGGCCAGAATTTCACAAGTGCCTAGTACAGTGGAAAACTCCAACTGTAGGTGAGTAAATAGGAGGAGGGATCTTCTGATCTTTTAGGGACATGTTGGGGTATTTAACTCTTCCTGGTTGAAAATTATCTCCAGTAGCAAATGGTATGGCTGAAATTTTGCTTTTTTACTTACTGAAGTGGCTTCTTCTATGAACACTGAATGTCAGGAATTCTGTGGAATCATGTTTGGCTCCACCAGTAATATTGCCCTTACAGGGCAAGTCAAAGCCAAAAAGTCTGCTGTTAATAGGGTTCGTCCGCTCTCCTCTAAACCCTCTTTTGCAGAGAGCAGATGCATCCCAGTCTGGGACTCTGGAGGGAGAAGAATTTGTAGAGTTTTATAAGTCATTGACTCAGCGTCCTGAGGTGCAGGAACTGTTTGAAAAGTTTTCATCTGATGGGCAGAAGCTGACCCTGCTGGAATTTGTGGATTTTCTCCAAGAGGAGCAGAAAGAAGGAGAACGGGCTTCTGACCTTGCTCTAGAACTCATCGACTGCTATGAGCCTTCAGATAGCGGTAAGAGGACAAGGGTGGGAGGCACCAGGTGTCGGGGCTGGATGGGGGACTGTGATTAGGAAGGTGCAGAGACAAGCAGCCTTCTGCTTAACTAAGGGAAGGCTGAGTCCACCCCTATCCAGGCCCCCTGCCCAATCAGCTTCATCTCATTCAACCACTCTTTCGGAAGGAGAGAGCCATTTCCTGCCCACATGAGACAGGAGTCTCCTCTGTAGTGCTGGATTTCTCAGGAGGAAGAACATTCCATAAGTCCCCTTTCCTCCACCATGCTCATGTTTCTCATCCTTCACTTTCAGGAAGTTCTTCCTGATATCAACATTTGTCCTCAGTGGAAATGGAAAATCCTTGGTCCTCTTGCTTTTAAAAAAAAATAATTAATTAATTATTTATTTATTTATTGGCTGCGTTGGGTCTTCATTGCTGTGCACGGACTTTCTCTAGTTGTGGTGAGTAGGGGCTACTCTTCGTTGTGGTGCGCAGGCTTCTCATTGTGGTGGCTTCTCTTGCTGCGGTGCACAGGCTCTAGGTGCACGGGCTTCAGTAGTTGTAGCACGCGGGCTCAGTAGTTGTGGCTCGTCGGCTGTAGAGCGCAGGCTCAGTAGTTGTGGTGCACAGGCTTAGTTGCTCCGCAGCATGTGGGATCTTCCTGGACCAGGGCTCAAACCCATGTCCCCTCCATTGGCAGGCGGATTCTTAACCACTGCACCATCAGGGTAGCCCGGTCCTCTTGCTTTTGGCCTCTTCTCTAGTGCATGTGATTCCTTTTCCTCCAGCTCCCTTCATGGTTCCTGTTGGCTGTCTCTTTAAATGCTGGCTCTCTATCCTTTCCTGGGCTTTCTCCAAATTCTCCAAGTGGTTCTTGAGTCCTAAGCCCCTGAGCAGGGAAACTAGTCAGTCCCTGGCTGAGGGGGATGATGAGGTGGACAATCATTTAGCTCTTTACAAGCACAGCTAAAATATGCCCTGTCTGCCCTCAAACCTTTCTCTTTGCCCCTTTACTAGACACCTTCCTGCCCTCCATTCCCTGCAGAAAGTGAAGAATTTACATTACTAATATTAAGTGACTTACAAGGCATTTTACATCTCTTCTTTTAGTCCTCACTATATCCTTGTAAATCAAAACCAATAATCTTTATTGGGCCTTTGCTAAATATCCCAGAATGTGCTAATATCTCTTACATGTTTTTCCCTTCAAATCCTTCCAACAACCTGAGGAAGTGGGATCTATTATTGTCAGTTGTACAAAAGAGGAAAACCGAGGTTAAGAAAAATTAAATGACTTGCTCAGAGTCAACAGCTAATGAAAGGAGGAACTGGGATTCAAACCCAGGTCATCTGACGCTTACCTGGTGCCTCTCTTGAGAACAAGGATTAGAGATGAGAGGAATGTGAGCTGGACAGGTGACCCAGGTTTCCTAGGTCTCAACTCCCACTCCATTTCATTCATTCATTCACTCACTACTTCAGCAAATGCTCACTGAGTACTTGTAATGTGCCAGGACCTATGGTAGGCACCAGAGTTACAGTAGTAGGTCAGACAAGGACAGTGCCCTCATGGAACACAGAGTCAAACAGAAAGCGTTGGAATCGCTGATTCCAGATTCATGTGGGTGCTCAGAGAAGGAAGGGGCTGTAAAGCAATCAGTTCAGGAAACTAAATAGAAGAGGAAGTTGGTGGGTTAAGAAATAGGATCCTCTATTTTCGGTTCAGGATCCGGTATACATCATTACATTTATTCTACCTCCCACCACTTTTGGTGTTCCTTCCCCTTGCACTTGGCTATCAGATACTACACTCTGGCTGCAGAGTGTGGTATCAGTCAGGAGACGGGGGCTCAAGTCCCCACTCTGCTTCTTAGTAACTGAGTAACTCTGGGAAAGAG
>NW_006769686.1:2106869-2136885 GCF_000442215.2 Lipotes vexillifer | reverse complement strand
GGAAAGAGTCACTTAACCTATTGGAGACTCAGTTTTCTCATTTGTAAAATAATTGGTGATCAAATGAAATAATGTACATGGGGACTTCCCTGGTGGTGTAGTGGCTGGGAATCCACCTGCCAATGCGGGGGACGGGGGTTCGACCCCCGGTCTGGGAGGATCCCACACACCGCAGAGCAGCTGGGCCAGTGTGGCACAACTACTGAGCCTGCGCTCTAGAACCCGTGCTCTGTAGCAAGAGAGGCTACCGCAATGAGAGGCCTGCACACCGCTGCGAGGAGTGGCCCCAGCTTGCCGCAACTGGAGAAAGCCCATGCGCAGCAACAAAGACCCAATGCAGCCAAAAATAAATAAATTTATAAAAAAAAAAATAATGTACATGAAAACTACCTAGTAACTATGGACTTACCCTAGCGATTTGAGTTATTACAGTCAAGAATGAAACTTGGTGCCCAACTTCTTGCCGTTTTCCACCATCCTCAGGCCTTGTCAAACCTGGAGTGAGGAAGCTGGGCATGAGAGTCAAGCTGTTCTGTCTCCCCTGCAACAATGTTACCCTCAGTGAGACTGTACAATCCAGTGGTATAGAGCGTGGCTCTGACATCTGGCTGCCTGGGTTCAAATCCCAGCTCCTTCACTTATTAGTTATTAGTTATGTGACCCTGGGATAAGTTACCTAACCTCTCAGGGCAGATCATGTTACATCCACCTGCTCGTGTTGGTGAGAGCATTAAGAGAGATGCTGCATGTAACGTCCTTGGCACAGAGCAAGAGCTCAAGAACTGTTAGCCATCATTGTTGTTATTATATGAAGCCCGTGATGAGGGGGTGAGGGCTCTGGAAGGAGCAACAGGGCCCTGCCCTCAGAGTGTAGTCCAAGGGGATGTTGGACAAACACTCCTCAAAGCACCATATGGGAACTGACGATAGGAAGAAACCCTCAGGCCATAGTTGGCAGCAGCTACACAGCCCAGGGAATAAAACACAGGTACCCTGGTCTTGTCACTAACAAGTCTTTGACTTTGATCCTCTCTGAGCCTCAGTTTCCCCATCTATGAAATTAGCCCTTTGGACTGAATACTGTGCTGTCCATTATGGTAAACATGAGCGCCATGTGACTGCTTAATTTACAGTTGGCCCTCTGTATCCACAGATTCCACATTCGTGGATACGGAGGGTCGACTGCACCATGCCATTTTATGTAAGGCACTTGAGCATCCACGGATTTTGGTATCTGCTGTGGGGAAGGGGGAGGTCTTGCAGCCAATCCCCTGTGAATACTGAGGGATGACTGTAACTAAAATCACAATTTTAACTCAGTTCCTCAGTCACACAGCTACATTTCAAATGCTCGGTAGCTTTATGTATTTAGAGGCTATCATATCGGGCCGTGCAGAATAGAACATTTCCATCATCGTAGAAAGTTCTATTGGACAGCACTGGACTAGAATGATCATAACGATTCCCCTTGTAGATTTAATGTTCTCTGAGGGTGGGGATGATTGAAATGACAGACACTGGATGGGGCAAGTTTGGGATCTGGAGGCTGGGAGTGGACACCATTGGAAAGGCCAGGCCCTGGAGAGGGCTGGGGTGGAGAACCGCCTGTAGGTGTGCTGGGTGCTGTCACCAGAACTTCTCACTCTAGCTACTCCACACCCTAGGCAAACTGCGGCATGTGCTGAGCATGGATGGCTTCCTTAGCTACCTCTACTCGAAGGACGGAGACATCTTCAATCCGACCTGCCTCCCCATCTACCAGGATATGACTCAGCCCCTGAACCAGTACTACATCAGCAGCTCCCACAACACCTACCTAGTGGGAGACCAGCTTTGTGGCCAGAGCAGCGTGGAGGGATACATACGGTGCAGTGGGGCCGAGGGGTGAAAGGGTCCAGCTCATGAGAAAAGAACATCTGTGGGAAGTTGGGGGGTGCTGTCAGGCGATAACAGGGATTGAAAAGTTGTCGTGGGGGGGCTTTGGGGCTGAGGATCCCTGGATACCTGAGAGGCATGGAGGAGCTACTGAAGACTGGCGGGAGAGTGGTATGGAAACCCTGTGGGTAAATGGAACTTCTCTCTCTCTCATAGGCTATGAAACTCTCTTGGAACTCAGAGGTCCTGACAGATTTATTGTGAACAAATAAATAAATTAAATGCTAAATGGGAGGCAGTAGAGAAGAGGAGTTAAAAACACAGGTTCTGGGCTTCCCTGGTGGCACAGTGGTTGAGAGTCCGCCTGCCGATGCAGGGGACACGGGTTCTTGCCCCGGTCCGGGAAGATCCCACATGCCGCGGAGCAGCTGGGTCCGTGAGCCATGGCTGCTGAGCCTGTGCGTCCGGAGCCTGTGCTCCGCAATGGGAGAGAGGCCACAGCAGTGAGAGGCCCGCGTACAGCAAAAACAAAACAAAACAAAACAAAACAAAAAAAAAAACACAGGTTCTAGAGTCAGATGATTTGAGATCAAATACTAGCTCCCTCACCTGGGACTATAGGGCTAAATATTTAACCTCTCTATGCCTCAGTTTCTCTATCTGAGAAACAGAGATGATTACAATGCCTATTCTGTCTGGGTTGTTGTGAAGATGAAATGAGGTAATCCATGTGTCAATAGCTAATAAATGGTATCTGCTTCTATTGCAGTTAATCGTGGATTAGAGCAAATAGTCAAGATATCCTTGTAGTGCCAGCAACTGAACTAGTAGCTTCAAGGGATACATGATGAGTGGAACTTCCCCAGGAAGTCTAGTAGAGAAAATAACTGTAAATTTACTGAGTTTGAATAACTCGGGTGTTGTATAACGATTTACAAGCAGAACACCCCAAGGCAGGATGTGATGGCTCGCTAAGGGAGGATTGTGAGTTGGGCGGGGTGGGGGTGGGTGGAGATCAGTGTGAGCTGCAGCCCTGTCCCAGTAGACAGAGAAGGGTCCGTGGAGATGTAGCTTGGTGGAGTCTTGATGGGTAAGTGCCGGTAAGCACTGTTCTCTCCAGGGTGGGGAGAGAGGGTCCCTAGGTGGAAGATCAGACCTTGACCCCTCCTGTCCCTGGGGGGGTGGGGTTCTTGCAGGGCCCTGAAGCGAGGATGCCGCTGTGTGGAGGTGGATATATGGGATGGACCTAGCGGGGAACCTATTGTTTACCACGGACACACACTGACCTCTCGCATCCCGTTCAAAGACGTTGTGGCCGCCATTGGACAGTATGCCTTCCGGGTAGGAGCCTCAGGATGGAAATACTGATGAGGCAAGAGGATCTGAAGGAAGAGGCTCTGGGTCTGGGGGGGGGGGGGGGGGCGGATGGACCTTCCTTCCTGAAGGTCTAGTCCTGCTTGGTTCACCACCATCACAAAAGAGGCTCAAAGCGGTGAGCGCAGAGAACTTGATATTTAGGCTGAGGTGAGGCTTCAGGGATGGAAGATGGGTCCCAGAAGCTCCACATGCAAGACAGGATTATGATGGCGTAGGAGTGGCTGGGGGGGTGGGGGGGGGGGGGGTGGAGGGATGCAGGGGAGGTTATGTCAAATGGCATATGTGTAAAAGAGATTTTAACTGTGAAGCATCAGGCAAATATTAATTAACCCTTATTATGAATAAGTGTTAGATGTGTTACTAGTAGTCATAGAGCTAATTGCTAGAGATTAGTAATTATTACCTCTAACAACTTCTGTCACCCATCTGGGAGAGGGTGGATGAGGAAACAGAGAAAGTCGTGGGTAGAGCTGGGAGACAATAGCAATCTGGAGATGAAAGCCTGAGAGTGTAACATGAACACATAACTGGGGGAATGGCCTGAGCCTGAAAACGCAAAGGTCCCAGAGGGACCTGGGTCAAACCTGGCACAGATCTGAGATTTGGGGTCCCAAGAATGACTTTTAGATGTGGGGTGCCCAGACCCAGGAAGATCTCCTTGAGGCCTGGCATGGGGTTGGAGGACCTTGGCAATCAGGGTACTCAGTTGAGTTAGTAACTAGGGGGGCCTGGAGAAGCAAGGAGGTTATAGGCCTCAGAACTCTGGCTCCAGCATGCCCTCCCCTCCCCATCAGACATCAGACTATCCAGTCATCTTGTCCCTGGAGAACCACTGCAGCTGGGAACAGCAGGAGATCATAGCACGCCATCTGACAGAGATCCTGGGAAATCAGCTACTGAGCACCACCTTGGATGGGCATCTTCCCACTCAGCTGCCCTCCCCTGAGGTAGGACCATGCTCCCCCAGCCCAGGCTCGGCCATGGCTTCCCTATCGCCCCACCTTGGCTCCTTCTTCCATGCCTATCTTGTTCCCTTCTTCTCACCCTCAGATGGACCATCTTACTCTTTAATATCCTTGGAGAGAACTTCAATTTTTAAAAAATCTGATTCAGGGAATTCCCTGGTGGCCTAGTTGTTAGGATTCCAGGCTTTCACTGCCGTGGCCCGGGTTTAGTCCCTGGATGGGGAACTGAGATCCTACAAGACACGTGGCGCAGCCAAAAAAAAAAAAAAATCTAATTTAACATAGAATTCTAGGTAAAGTTCTCTAAATTTAAAATCATTTATTTACTTTATTTTTTTTTCAATGGAAAATCTTTTTTTCTTGATAGTTCATAATTATAGCCTAGCACCCCCACCATAATCTCAGCCTCTCCCATAACAGCTGCCCAAAGATTTTCTAAATGCTTATATAGACATATATGTGTATATATGGTCACATTTTTAAAAACGTGAATGGGATCATCCTTTCCACCCCTTTTATATCTCTTTTATATTGATACAATATCAATATATATCATGAATGTCTTTTCATATATATGTATTTTCTTTTTTTTTTTTTTTCGGTACGCGGGCCTCTCACTGTTGTGGCCTCTCCCGTTGCGGAGCACAGGCTCTGGACGCGCAGGCTCAGCAGCCATGGCTCACGGGCCTAGCCGCTCCGTGGCATGTGGGCTCTTCCCGGGCCGGGGCACGAACCCGTGTCCCCTGCATTGGCAGGCAGACTCTCAACCACTGCGCCACCAGGGAAGCCCTGGAAATTTTTATTTTTGTAGTCTAAGTCTATTTTCCTTTTTTTTTTTTGGCCGCGCTGCACGGCTTGCAGGATCTTAGCTCCCAGACCAGGGAATGAACCCCGGCCACGGCAGTGAAAGTGTGGAGTCCTAACCACTGGACCGCCGGGGAACTGCCCTTGCAGTCTACTTTTTCTTTTTGTCATTATAACATCTTCAGAGATTTTTAAGCTTTATGTAGTCAAATCTGCCAATTATTTTTATGTCTTGTGAGTTTTCATCTCATGTTTTTATTTATTTATTTATTTATTTATTTTGGGGGGGTGGTACGTGGGCCTCTCACTGCTGTGGCCTCTCCCGTTGCGGAGCACAGGCTCCGGACGTGCAGGCTCAGTGGCCATGGCTCACGGGCCCAGCCGCTCCGCGGCATGTGGTATCTTCCCGGACCGGGGCACGAACCCATGTCCCCTGCATCGGCAGGCGGACTCTCAACCACTGCGCCACCAGGGAAGCCCCATCTCATGTTTTTAAAGGCTTTACCACCTTAAGGTTATTCAGAAAGATTCTGTATTTTCTTCTAATGCTCTTATGTTCTTTATATTTACATGTAAATCTTTAATCTGTGAGGAAACTTCATGTGTCAAATGTGAGGTAGGGGTCTGCATGTATTTTTTCCTTATGGATAGAGATGTTACAGGTTCGCTTAATAGGAAATCCCTGTTGTATGTACCAAGCAGCCTTCCTGTGGGAACTTCTGACCACTCACTCACTTCCTGTGCCTTTGAGAGCAGTGGGACCTGCATGATCCCCAGGAGGGTAGACAGGTAGCTAGGTAGACAGGCCCCCTCATTTTTGTCCCCTAGGAGCTTCGGAGGAAGATCCTTGTGAAGGGAAAGAAGTTAAAAACACTTGAGGAGGATCTTGAGGAAGAGGAGGAGGAGCCAGAGTCTGAACTAGAGGAGGCTGAGCTGCAGCTGGAGGCCCAGATGGAGTCTGAGCCCCAGGAGTTGAGCCCTCGCAGTAAGGACAAAAAGAAGGTAGGCCAGGAGAGTGGTCTTTCTGCTCTGGCATTTGATCAGGTGGTACCACTAGCTGAGAGCCTGCATGTGAAGAGACTGGAGCCAGGCAGGGTGGAGGGCCAAGGAGCAAAATGCTCCTTGCCTCCAATGAAAGAGGCATAAGAATGTGTACATAGCATCACTATATAGATTGCCATATATAGATATATTGCAGTGGCTTTCCAACTTCTTTGGGCTGTGAAATCTTTTTTTTTTTTTTTTAAATGAAATCTTATATGGAAGCTCAGTATACAAAATAGATAAATGCAGAGCCCTCCTGGTTGGAGCACCCCTTTGGCTCTCTCCTGGGTCTCTCAGGTGACTTCTGAGACATCTTTGTACTACTTGCCAGTCTCCTTGAAGGCTAGTTCGAAAACCACTGATGGGTACGTGCGTGCATGCGTGCATGTGTGTGTTATATTGGGTAAGTAGGGCTTACTAGAGTGACTGCTGTGACCTCAACTAAAGTGGGCTTAGTTAGAGAAAGCTTCTTGGAAAAGGTGAGTCTGAAGAGGGATCAGAAATAGCCAGAGGAGGAGCAGGAAGACGTGGGGAAGGGGTACCACTGGTGGGACCACCGAGATCCTGCTCTGAAGTCCGCATTTCTCTCTTTTGTGCATTTGCTTGGCTCAGATGACTTCTAGCTTACCCTGTTCTCTCTGGAGCTGTGTTGTCTAACCTGCTGCCATGCCCAGGGATGGAAATGGGAATTCAGGAGAAAAATCTATAGATCTGGGACTCTCACATCCTTCCAGGTGTGATTTCCATGACCATCTGCATACCTTGACGTATCTGTCTCGGTTCATATGCTTTTTTTTTTTTTTTTTTTTTTTTTTTTTTTTGCGGTACGCGGGCCTCTCACTGTTGTGGCCTCTCCCGTTGCGGAGCACAGGCTTTGGACGCGCAGGCTCAGTGGCCATGGCTCACGGGCCCAGCCGCTCCGCAGCATGTGGGATCTTCCCGGACCGGGCCACAAACCTGCGTCCCCTGCATCGGCAGGCGGACTCTCAACCACTGCGCCACCAGGGAAGCCCTCATGTGCATTTTGATAAAAAATTTATTTGTTTTAAAAGATGAGAGGTAGGGAGTATGATATCTGTTTAATAATAATAATAAATTAAAAACCTGTTACTTACAAAGTAATCCTTCAAGCCCAGAGGCTGAAACTGATCCCATCAGTATACATAGACTGCCTTTATTGCCATTCCCATCCTCAGGTTGTGATGTGCCCACTGTTGTGTCCGCCTATGTGTTGTCAGATTATGTCCCAGGCTCCTATTTCCAAGCCTGGGTTCCTTCTCTTTCCCAAGCAGGTGAGGCAGGAGGAAGAATACAATGGGGCGGCAGTGGGCAGAGCCTTAGGTTGGGTGGAGACGTTCAGATCTTGGCCATTGGCTTCTTCCCTCTCAGATTGCTAATGGTTCAATTCCATCTTCCTCTCTACTCTCTCCTTTTCCAGAAATCCAGGCCCATCTTATGTCCATCCCTCTCTGCCCTGGTTGTCTACTTGAAGGCTGTCACATTCTACAGCTTCACTCATTCGAGGGAGCACTACCGCTTCTATGAAACATCATCTTTCTCTGAAGCCAAGGCCAAGAGCCTCATCAAGGAGGCTGGTCAGGACCAAAAGGGAGGGACAGGGAAGGAACTGGAATGGGTTAGAGTCAGGTCTGATGGGCAGGCAGACGAGTCCCAAGAGGATGAGGGAGCGAAGGAGGGATGGTGGAGCCAAGGAACTCCTCAGACCAGGTACGGGGATGGGAGTATTAACAGTGGGCTCAAGGCTCTAGGGGTAAGACAGTTGTGGGAGATGGTCTGCATGGAAGAGAGATAGGCATAGCCTTAGGAGATGCTGCAGAGAAGAATGAAGTGGGTGGGCAGGGTCCTTGAGACCAGGGAAGTGGGAGGATCCACCCCACCCACTACCATCTCCCTACCCACACCCTCTTTGCAGGCAATGAGTTTGTGCTGCACAATACCTGGCAGTTAAGCCGTGTATATCCCAGTGGCCTGAGGACAGATTCATCCAACTACAACCCCCAGGAGTTCTGGAATGCAGGCTGCCAGATGGGTGAGGGGGCAGTAGGGACAGGGAAGAGCGAGTGGAAGAGCTACGGGTAGGAAGTCAGTCCTTGGGTGGCAACGGGGCCAGGGAGTGCTCCGAGAGGAGGGCTAGGCTGAGAAAGATGCTCTCCATCGTGTTCCCTGCAGCCCTTTTACACCCAATATGTCTGTCTAGCTCCATGAAAGATGGGCTGGATGGCCCCCACGGTGAATCTTTCCTTTTCTCCCCGGGCCCTCAGTGGCTCTGAATATGCAGACTGCGGGGCTTGAGATGGACCTGTGTGATGGGCTCTTCCGTCAGAACGCTGGCTCCGGCTACGTGCTGAAGCCAGACTTCCTGCGTGACGCCCAGAGTTCCTTCCACCCTGAGAGGCCCATCAGTCCGTTCAAAGCCCAGACCCTACTAATCCAGGTATAATGGAAAGAGAAACCATTGGGAAGAAACTGGGATCGCTGGGATAGAAGCCAGGGAGGGTGGTGGGTGGAAGGGGTGAGGGGTGGGTGGCTAGGACTGACAGGAGTGTAATGGGGGAAAAGTTCCTCAGGAGGCAGCATGGACTTTGGAGCCAGTTGCCTAGGTTCAAACCCATTTCCTAGTTGTGTAACGTTAGGCAAACTCCTTAACCTTAGTCTCCTCACCTGCAAAATTGGGGTAACAATACTGCCTACCTCTCAGGGCTGCTGTGATCAGTTAATCTGAAGTGCTTACAACAGTGCCTAGGGCATAGTAAGTGCTATAGAAGGGCTGCTGTCATAAAATACCTTTCAAACCTTGCTAAATTTCTACTTGGATGCATTTTAAATAGCAGGTGAGGTACTAGAATATATTACCCATGAGAATTAGCTTTGCAAACCCCAAAGCTATAGTGCAAGGTCCTGTGCCTCCCCCGCAAGGGTGTGAGAGCTGGACGGGGGCTGGGCTGAGCAGGAACTAGTGAGGTTCCAGAGCTCTGGTTGCAGGTAATCAGTGGGCAGCAACTCCCCAAAGTGGACAAGACCAAAGAGGAGTCCATTGTGGATCCACTGGTAAGAGTGGAGATCTTTGGCGTCCGCCAAGACACAACCCGGCAAGAGACCAGCTACGTGGAGAACAATGGTGAGACTGGGCAGTGCTGGGGGAAAGTGGGAGGAGCATGGCTGTTGTTTTCCTACCATCCAGCCCTCCATTAAGCACAGTCCATCACCCCTCCCGCCACCTTCATGGGAGGCAGTGTGGAACCGGACAAAGAATAAGGACTTGGACATCTTGGGTCTGAAGCCAGGCCTCTCACTTACAAGCTCCAGTGACTAAGCAAACTGCTTACCCACTCAATCTCCTCACTTGTAAAATGCTGCTATGAAAATTAAGCGAGAGAACATGGGGAAAGCAACCCAACATGGTCAACAATGTCTGTTCCTTCATTTTTTCCCTCACTTACCCTCCCCCACTCAGGTTTTAATCCATACTGGGGGCAGACACTGTGCTTCCGGGTCCTGGTACCTGAACTGGCCCTGCTGCGTTTTGTGGTAAAAGACTATGACTGGAAATCCCGAAACGATTTCATTGGTCAGTACACCCTGCCTTGGAACTGCATGCAACAAGGTGAGCCAGTCCTCCCACCCCTAGCCCGCACCCCAGCTCTGGCTGCCTTCCTAATACTGTCCCCCGCCCCCCTTTCCAGGTTACCGCCACATACACTTGCTCTCCAAGGATGGCATCAGCCTCCATCCAGCCTCCATCTTTGTGCACATCTGCACCCAGGAAGGGCTAGAGGGGGTTGAATCTTAAGGTGGGCACTTCACGGGAAGAGTGGGTGCATCGGCTTTAGATGTTAAGAAAAGCCTGGAAGGATGCTCCAGAAAGCAAACAGAGGTGGTGAAAACCAAGCTTTGGACTGTGCATTCTTAGGCACAAAATTACTTCATCCTTCCTGACAAGCAAATCTAGGACCTGATTTTTCACTTTCTTTTCCCTTTCTTCGTTTTCACCAGCCTTTGGTATCATTCCTGTCCTTACCCTCTGCATACTCTACACTTCCTCTTGCTATAGGTTCAATACCATATCCAGATCTAGGACTATACTTTCGCACCAACTCTGGCTCAAAGGCAGATTGCAACTAGAAATCCAGAGAAGGGCTTGGGGCAGACAAACCCTAAGAGGCACTATCTCCTCCACCTCTAACTTCCTCAAAGTCCAGAGCCAAGGGAAGGACAAATCAAGCCCCAAGGCTCCCCAGGCAAAGGCTGGGGAAGGAGATCTGACCCCAAGACTGTATTACGACCGTCAAGAAAACACTACACAGCCCTCAGAGTCTCCACTGGACTGCTGCTCCCTAGCCCCTCTGGTATAAATAGAGCTTCTCTCTCAATTTGGCTTGAGTACAGTCTCATTGTTGGGCAAGAAGGGGAGATATGAGGGTTGGGGGACATTTGGGATAGGGAAAAGGTGGAAAAATAGGGTTTCCAGGGCCCCCCCTGTACTTACTACAAGTATGGCTTCTAAGGGACAGGGCAAAACGAGGAGACAAAGAGTTATGTGATCCCAGCCCTCCTAAAGAGTATGCCTGGAATAGTCCTGGTTTATGTCTGGTGTCTCAGCATAATTATTAATAGTACCCTCTTCCATTTTCCCAGTGTGTCCCAGTTTAGATGATTAATTATACAGTCACTGTGAGGCACTGACAGAATCCTGGGTTAGAGATTTACCTTCCCAGTTGTCTGTCTTTCACCCTATCCTTGTGCTTTAACTCTAGCGCAGCAGCTGAGCCAGTCAGGATGGTGCCGAATTAAAGCTGCTTCCATGAGGAGGCTTAGTGGGTGGCAATCCTCCCTCTACACGTAGACAAAGGGACTCAGAAAAAGGGAGCAGGGCAAGGGCTGATTCAGGCTTGAGGACAGAGAGAAGGCAGGCCTGGGTGTTTCAGAATCAATCGCTCAGTGAAGATGGAAGGAGACAAAGGAGAGACAGAGGCCTGAGAGGGGACAGGGCAGACTGAGATGACAGCCTGGCAGTGTTAAGTCAGGGACTTGGACGAATCTATATAAGCAACTAATCATTTAACCATGCTTTATAGAGCAGTGGGCACAACAGCACATGCGGTTAGATACAACTGTTCTGAGGATGCTGAAAGAAAATAGGACTTGACGTAGTAAGAAGGAAAGAGAAGATGAAATGGGTAAACCACAAATCTTATAGCCAGGGACTCTGGTGGTGTGACGGTGAAGAGATTAGGAACTCATGGGTTAAAAAAACACAATGTGCCTCAACAGAAGTCAATCTGTGGTCCAGGGCTCTCTTTTATATCAACTTCCAAGTACTACAGCCAGAGTCCCAGGAGGGTTCCAGCCTCTCTGACACCCCGAAGCCACGCCTTTCCTCTGGTCCTGAGCTCCTCAGGCTAGCTCTGGTTCCAGTCTGCACATCTGGGCCCACACCCTCTTCTTGTCGGGAGGTGGGGGAGGCCCTCAACCCTCAGGTCCAGTGGGGGGAGCAGCAGGAGCAGGGGGGCCGGGATCCTCCAACTGCACGTCATGTAGGTGCACCGTGGGCATGGTGGGGTCCTTGCCCACGCCTTGATTTGGGTCAGCCTGGTCAGGGTGGTGCCTGCGCACGTGCTTGACCACCTGAAATTTCTGCTTGGCCTTGTAGCTGCAGAGGCGGCAGAAGAAAGGGTGGCGGTCGGTGTGGGTGAGGGCGTGATGGCGCAGGCCGGCAGCCCAGCGGAAAGCACGGTGGCACACGTTGCACACGTAGGGCTTGGCCTCGCTGTGCTTGCGGAGGTGGGTGCGCAGCAGGAAGCGTGTCTTGAAGGCCTTGCCGCACTGCTCACACATGAAGGCCCGTGCTTCCCGGTGCCGCGTCTCCTGGTGCACGCGCAGTGCGTCGGCCCTGTTCGTGCAGTACTCACACTCGGGACACTGGTATGGCTTCAGTCCTGTAGGACAGGGCAAGGACAGGGAACACATCACCACTGAAGGAGGTGGAACAAGGATCACTGGACCAGAGGAGTCACTGTGATCCTGGGACATAAGGAACACAAGCAGCAAACTAAGGACCACGTCTTTGGAATGTTCCAATCCTGTCTGACATTGGTGTGTCCTATTCCCAACATAGCCCCTTGTATACAGTGGGTGCTCGATGGATGCCAGTAACTAACTGGACCCCTAAGTAGCCAACTGACAGCAATAAATACTCAAATATGACAGGGTTTCTACATGGGGAACTCCAACCCGTTTTTGGTCATGGAGTACTCATGGAATTGGAAATCCATTGAAATGGATCCCTTGTTCAACACAAGAAGTAAAAGAAAATGCTTAAGAGGGAAGCGGGAGAGGCAAAAGAAGGGGTAGAGGCAGAGGGCCTTGAAATGCATCTGGTTAATTCCTTTACTTGGGGTGGGGGGCCATAGGCAACAATCACAGGCACACCATCATTAACCCTTCTCTGAGAACCTGTGGTTCATGGACTGTACCCAGGAGAAAAAAAAAGGACAAGTTAAAACAGGTGAGGGGGACTTCCCTGGTGGTGCAGTGGTTGAGAATCTGCCTGCTAATGCAGGGGACACGGGTTCGAGCCCTGGTCTGGGAGGATCCCACATGCCGCGGAGCAACTAGGCCCGTGAGCCACAGCTACTGAGCCTGCGCATCTGGAGCCTGTGCTCCGCAACAAGAGAGGCCGCGATAGTGAGAGGCCCGCGCACCACGATGAAGAGTGGCCCCCGCTTGCCACAACTAGAGAAAGCCCTTGCACAGAAACGAAGATGCAACACAGCAAAAATAAATAAATTAATAAACTCCTACCCCCAACATCTTCTTAAAAAAAAAAAAAAAAGCCCACAGTCATCTTGATAATACTGTATGGGGCCTCTGATTCTTTCATTCTTTAAACAAAACAAAACAAAACAAAACAAAAACAGGTGAGGGACTTCCCTGGTGGCGCAGTGGTTAAAAATCCCCCTGCCAATGCAGGGGACACAGGTTCAAGCCCTGGTCCGGGAAGATCCCACATGCCGTGGAGCAACTAATCCCATGCACCACAACTACTGAGCCTGTGCTCTGGAGCCCATAAGCCACAACTTCTGAGCCCACGCCTAGAGCCCGTGCTCCGCAAGAAGAGAAGCCACCGCAATGAGAAGCCCTCGCACCACAACGAAGAGTAGCTGCTGCTCGCTGCAACTAGAGAAAGCCTGTGCGCAGCAATAAAGACCCAACGCAGCCTAAATAAATAAATAAATAAATAACAGCTGAACCCTCTACTTTCTCCTCCTCACTCATGATAGTTCCATCCTGTCTCTGTAGGGACCAGGCAGACCTGCTCAGTCACTCATGTTTGAGTTGGAGGTCCTCAACCAGAGGTGGGTGACCTTGTGCCATAATACCCCGGGAAGCTTTTGCAAAGTACACATGTCCAGACTCTCAGGTTCACCACTCTCCTGATTCTGATAGGCTTTCAGTGGGTTGGGAAGGTATTCTGGCTTTTCAGTCTACCTACTACCCTTGATGTGAATACAGCTGTGCACCCCGAATCTCAGTAAGGACATACACCACCTCAGGGAGGCTGGGTGTGCTAGTGCACAGGGGAACCCCTCGGGCCTGTCAAAACCATGCAGACTCACCTGTGTGCTTGGTCATGTGGTACTTGAGCTGGTTGACCCACTTGCACTTGTAGCCACAGTCAGGGCACAGATACTTCCGCTCCTCCTTGTGAATCCGCATATGGTACTGGAGGAGGGAAGAGCAAAGAGTACACCCAGAAAATGTGTACCCTTTGGTACTCACTGGATGTGGAAATAGAGCAAGCAGGCAGAGAAACTGTTGGCAGAAAATCCTGTTCCCTGCACCGATCCTACCCATTCTCCCCCACTGCCAATCAGGTCTCCAAGGCCAGTCACTCTGACGCAACCCTAACCCATTCAGCCGACCCCAGGTCTGCCCTATCTCACCTCTGCCACTTATTAGCTGTGTCTTTGGGCAGCCTTACCCCTAATTCTCAGTTTATTAATCTGGAAAATGGGAAACAGTAAAAGTATATCTCATATTTTTGAAAGGATTAAAATTAGTGTCCGACATACAGTGTAAGTACTCAATAAATGTCAGCTGTTATCATCTAGGTTATCTACAACCTATTACACGCCTTTATCACAGGCCAAGCATGTATTACGGAATTTTATCTCTGTAGCAACCCTATGAAGTATTATCCCCTCTTCACAGATGAGGAATCTGAGGTTTGGAGAAGTTAAGGGACTTGACCAAAGTCACAGAGCTAATTTTCAGAAGAGTCAGGATTAAAGAACCCAGGTAGTTTAACTCCACAGCCTGCATTCCTTCCATTCCCAGACCCCCTAGCCCCTGACCTTACCTTGAGGCGAGAGGGGTCAGCACAGGCATAGGGACAGAGGTGACAGCGGTAGGGCTTTTCCCCAGTGTGGACGCGGCTGTGCCAGGTGATCTTTTGCCGGTTCTTGGTGCTGTAAGCACAGTCAGTGCACTTGTAGAGCCGGGTGCCCCCGTGCCCTTTCACGTGGTGATCTAGCACCAGCTGATGGCGGCACGCAAAGTCACAAAAAGGGCAGCGCAGAGGGGGCTGGCCAGCATCCCCAGCTGAAGATGCCGCTGCTGAAGTCTCCTCATGCTGCTCCAAGTAGTGCTTCACCAGGCCCACCCGTTCCCGGGCAGCAAAGTCACAGAGCTGGCAGCGGTGGCTGAAATGCTGCTGCCTTCGGTGCTCATCCAATGCCGGCCGGCTGGGGAAGGCCTCCTGACAGGCCCCACATTCGAGCCGTGGGTGCTGTTTCCGGGTGTGCCCTCGCAGGCTGGCAGGGCTGGGGCACAGCAGCCCACAGCGGGAGCAGTGCAGGGGGCCTTCAGTGGCCTCTGTGGGAGAGCCAGGGACAGGGGGCGTAGGCTCGGGATGCCGGCGCAGAGCATGCTGCTTGAGTGCTGTCTCGGAGCTGAACTGGGCCTCACACTGCGGGCAGGCAAAGGCTGGGGTGCCCTGGTGGCAACTGTTAACGTGGCGAGTGATGTCATGGCGAAGGTAGCCACTATAGTCACAGAGTGGACAGAAGTGGGTGGGTGTTTTGTCGTGTACCCTCAACCGGTGCAAGCGCAGTTTTGAGTTGGTACCAAACGTCTGGGGACAGGAGCTGCAGGGGATGCGGCCAACACCTGTGTGTCGGGACTGGTGAGCCTCTAACCGGTACCGTCTGGTGGTGGAAAAGTCACAGAAAGGGCACTGATGTGGCTTCACCCCCTCATGCTTCAGCCGCCGGTGCTGCTGTAGGCACCGGCTCTGTTTACAGGTGAAGCCGCAGTCCCCACACTGAAGAGGGGGCCGGGGGCCATGGGCTGCGGCAGGGTGCCTCCGCTTCTGGTGGAGCCTCAGGGCAGCAGCAGCAGGAGCGGTGAATGGGCAGAGGCCACAGCGCAGCTCTCCAGACTGCTCGAGGGAGCAGCCCCGCGTCTGGTGAGTCCTCAGGGCCCGTTCCTGCTGGCAGCTAAAGGGACACGTGGGGCAGGAGAAGCGAGCCCCCTTCTGCTTTGGAACCAGAGCTGCATCCCCATCACCAGGGCTGTGCTCTGCACTCCCACTGCTCAGGGGAGCAGAGTCCCTGCTGCTCAGCAGGGACACAATAGGCTGGGTCTGGGAGGCGCCTCGCTTTCCTCCCCCGCCACGTCCGCCCCGGCAGCCTTCAGCCACGTGAGAGGTAATGGAGGAAAGCCGAGAGCAAAGGAACATGCATGAGTTGCAGTGAAACTTGCCCTGCTCAAAGTGGAACTTCTCAGGGGCCTCTGTGGGCGAGGAGTCTTCTGCAGGAGGGACTGTGGAGCCAGAGAGTGTGGCAACAGGCTCCTCTGTGTCTTCTGGCTCCCCAGGAAGCTTGGGCGCATCTTTTGGGAGCATGATCTCTGCTTCTAATCGTGCAGGTGGGGGCTTCCCACCGGCTGCATCCTCTGAGGCCGGTGTGCCTGGGGGCTGAGGATGCAGAGGGATGGGTGAATCTGGTCTGGGCAAGCCCTTGCTCTTTCTGAGGAGAACAGGGCACTTCTTCAGCAGATGGGTGCTGAGGCCACGCTGCTGCTTGAAGCTGGCTCCACACTCAGGGCAGAGGAGGGGCTCTCGGTGGCCCTGGCACCCAGTCCTGGAGTGCAGACTCAGGGCCTTCTCCCGGCGGGTGATGAAAGGGCAGTGTGGGCAGCGGAAAGCCCGCCCCTCTCCCTGTATCACTACCATCTGAACCCGCCCCTCCAGCACCAGCGCCTCTGCCTGTTCTTTGTCCTGCCTCCTTAGGGCCTTGAGTAATGACTCTGATTCAGGGAACTGGGGCAGGGGTGCTGTCTCAGTGGGTGGATTTGCCTTGAAGGTTCCCACCCAGCTGTTAGGGGGCTCCTCTGAGGAAGGGGGATTTATAGGGGGCTCAGAGACTGGCTTTTCCAGAATGGACTCTTCAGCACCCAAGCCGGAAGTTCCAGCACCTTCAAAGGTAGACAGCTCTGCCAAAGTTCCATCTGGCCCTTCCAGTCTCAGAGGCCCTGAGGGATCCAGGGGCCTGAACTCCACAGGAGCTGTTTCGGTGATCTCTTCAAGGGGCGGGTTGGCCACAGGCTCCAGCTCCACTCCCAGGGCCTCTAGGTGTAGCGTGCAGCCCCCCTCATCTACCTCCGCCGGACTGGGGCTGCCAACTAGGTCATGCCCCTGGGGAACCTCACCGCCGTCCTGTTTCCCAGCACTGTCCTCCTCACTGGTCTCTGGCGGGGCCTGATCCAAGCTGGGGTCCACCACCGTCCCTGGGTCATGGTCTGGCCCCTCAGGCTGGGCAGACAGCTGACTTGAGGGCTCTGAGTCTGGTGGGGGTGTTGGGCACTGCCCGGCTCCCTCTGGCTCCTGGCTGGCACGGCAAAGCTGCCAGACCTGGTCCCCGGGCACGTAACCATGGGCTTTGCGCTTGTGGAAGAAGAGGGCGGTGTTGCTGAAGGTGCGATAGTCGCAGAGGGCACAGTGGAACTCTCGGAGGCGGGTGTGCTTACAGTTCTCATGGCTCAGCAGGGCTTGCTTGTGGCGGCTCTGGTAACTGCAATAGCGACAGGGGTAGAGTGGGGCGGCCGCGCCGGGGTGGTGCTGGGAAGCCATGTGCTTCTGCAGCTCATACTTCCGCTTGCAAGCGAAGGCGCACACCTCGCACATCAGGGACTTGCCCTGGTGCCGCAGCTTGTGGCTGCTCAGCTGATCAGCCCGGTGGCAGCGATAGGAGCACTGGTTGCACTGGTATCTGGTGAGGAGGGAAAAATCACAATCATAAATTAATCACAGCAACTACCAGTAACTGTATAAATACCTACTATGGGCCAAGCTCTACACTCAGTGTTGTACATGCATCATCCAATTTCATCGTCTTAGTGAGGAGACTAAGGTACAGAAGTTAGTAACTTGCCTCGAGTTACAAAGGAAGTGAAAGGCAGACAGTCTAGCTTCAGGGCTTGTGTTCTACCCGCCACTCTACATTGCTTCCTAAAGGGAAGGTATCATGAATCAGTCAACCTCTGTGGACTTCTGAGGAGCTGACAATGGCTACAGCCCCACGGGGCAGGTTTCTGTGCCTAGATCCCACTCTCCCACGGAGACGTGAAAGCCACGGAGAAACCCCCTAGCCAGCTGTGCCCACAGGTCAGAGGGGAACTTGCCTGGATTTGGACGTGGCCAGGATTGGAGCCACAGGCGTAGCCCATCTACTTCACCAGGACTGGACTCAGAACTCAAATGACACCTTAGTCTCTGGGCCTCTACTCTGGGTCTACACCCCCTTCCCTGAGCCCAGAGAGCTCACACAGTGCAGACTAGGCCACAGGCAGAGGTCAGCTAGAGGCAGCGGAGCCGAGATGACAGGAGCAGAGGGCCGTGCGGAGGAGTCTCTCTGGGGCCAGAAGAGAGATGGGGCCGGAAGCTGACTTTGAGAGGCGCCTAGCTTAGCTCCAGGTCATTGGGTTAGGGAGGGAGGCACGCGTGTGCTCATACCTGAGGTCGCCTGCGTGCTTCCGCATGTGCACGCTGAGGTAGTGCTTCCACTTGGTGACGTAGCCGCATTCGGTGCACATGTAATCCTTGGTGTTGGAGTGGGTCAGCATGTGCTTGGACAGGTAGCTCACGTCTCGACACGTGAAGTCACACAGCTCACACTTGTGTGGCTTCTCGCCTGTGGGGATGGGGGTGAGCGGGGAGAGAACACAAGTCAGACACGGATCAAGGGAGTGACAGACCGTCCTCCCCAGCAGGCTCGCTCTGATGCCCAGCAGAAGTGGAAGCTGAGGTGCTATTCGCAAAAGTCAATGCTGCCTCACAGCCCTCTGGGACGACCACTCTTCCACCCTGACGCCAAGGAAGGTAGGGGGAAAGCGAAGACCCAGCTTTTCAAAAGTAGCTTCAAAGTCCATTCTGGATTTGTTATACAGCTTATTGGCACTAATGGTCAACTGCTCCACTTAGCCCAATTCGTTCCAGTTTTGTGGAAGAGGAGGAGAAAAAATTAGGCAATACAACATAGTGTTAACAACTCTGACTCCGGAGTCCAACACAGTAATAAAGATATTAAGAGCCGACATTTATACTGTGCTCACTACGTGCCAGGCACCTTTCTGAGCACTTTATAAAAATGCCTCCTTTTACTGAATCCTCACAACAGCCCTTTATTACCCCATTTTACAGAGGAAGAAGCTGAGGCACAGAGAAACCACAGAGCTATTAGGCAGTGGTTCAAATCCCAGTTTACTACTGTTGTGTCCTCGGGCAGGTCACTTAACCCTCTAAGTCTCAGTTTCTTGGTCTCCAAAAAGGGGGCAACAAAAATACTGACCTCACATGGCTGATATGAAGATTAAAGGGCTCAATGACAAGCTGTCCCTGTACATTGGTTGAGATCTAGCGCTAAGAGGTGAGGCTGGGGCCATGTTCTTTCAGGACCATTCCCTGTTATCCCTGCCCACCCACTCAGCCCCTCTCCTTATGGTGAAAGGCAAGCAACGTGGTGTTCTGGGTCTGCTTCTGATACCAGCTGTGTGATCCGGAAACAGGCCATTAAAATGTTCAGCATTTCTCATCTTTACCTGCCTTTCTTACAAGATCGTTATTATGGATTAAATAAGATAATATATATGAAAAAACTATAAAGCACTACACAAGCATACCTCAGAGAGGTGGTGGGTTCAGTTCCAGACCACCACAATAAAGCAAATATTGCAAGAAAGTGAGTCCCACAAATTTTTTGGTTTCCCAGTACATGTAAAAGTTATGTTCACACATTGCACGGTAGTCTATTAAGTGTGCAATAACATTCTAACAAAACAGTGTACATACCTTAATTTAAAAAATACTTTATTGCTAAAAAATGCTAACTATCACCTGACAATGCAGGGTTGCCACAAACCTTCGATTTAGGAAGACACAGTATCTGCTAAGAACAATAAAGTGAAATAAAAAAAAGTATGCCTGTATAGATGTGAGGTTTTAAGAAGCCTCAGAAAAATGAGATTTTGTGACTAAAGCCTGTATAGAAATGAACTGTTTAATGGAAACAACAATGGCTTTGCCACAAGGTGCCTAAAAACTGTCCTCCCAAACTAAAGAATCTTTGATGAGATTTTTTAATGTCTTGTCAATCCACCAATGCTTACAAAGAGATCACAAATGGGAAGATGCTATAGCAGGAAGCCTGGTTTGGTTTTTACTCAAAGAATCAGTAATGCTGGTAACCAATTAAGAGCCTGAGTTGAAAACCCTGCAACTTTCAGGTCACCAGATGTGATCATGTTTCAGTGTCATGGCCTTCAAGGCTATAATATATATGGATGGCTCAGTTCCCTCACCCGCTATCTCTCACAGCACATCACAAAACTTGAACTGCAAAGGAAGGTATCTGTCCTGGTCTGGGTTTCTTTGCTTTAACAGGCTGGGTGTTGACCCACCCATGCCTGATTAGGGGTGGGCAGAACCCGACAGGGCTTTAAAGGTGAGGCACGGGACTTCCCTGGTGGTCCAGTTAAGACTGCACTCCCTGTAAGGCGCCTGGATTCGATCCCTGGTCAGGGAACTAGATCCCACATCCCGCAACTAAAAGATCCCGTATGCCTCAACTAGAAAGATCCCACATGCCGCAAATCCTAGCCCGACCACTTTACTAGCTGAGTGACACTCAAGGCTTATTTGTAAACTGCAAATACTAGATTTATCTCTAGGAACACTAGGTCAGATGAGTCCTACACAATGTACGCAAAGCCCTCCGGGTGTCTGACACACAGTAAACGCTCCCGTTTGCCATCATCACCACTATTACATGGTTGGAAGGGTGGAAGCCATCTCACCGGTATGCAGCAGCATGTGGCGGATAAGCACCCTCTTGTGGGCAGTGGCAAAGCTGCACTCAGGGCACTGATGGATCTTCTCATGAGCATGCATCTTGCCCACATGGTCCTGGTAGGCCACCGGGTTGAAGGTAGCAAAGGGGCAGAAGGTGCAGCGCAGCTCTTCACTGCCAGGGTGGCCCTGCTTCTTATGTTTACGGAACAGGTGCTTGTTGGAGCAGGCGAAGTCACAGTGGGGGCAGTGGAAGGCATAGTGGCTTTTGTGGTGGGCCTCCATGGCTTCTGCTGTGGCGAAGAGCATGGGACACGAGTGATGGCGGCACTCCACAGCCCGCACACCGTGGGTCTCCTTCAGATGCTTTACGAAGGCCTTGCGGTCAGGTGCCGTGTAGCTACAGCCCTCCTGAAAGCAGCGAAGGGGCAGCGGCTTGGCTGCAGCTGCTGCGGTGTGGCTCTTGAGGTGCTCCTTAAGGGCCTGGCTGAGGCGGAACTCCTCCCGGCAGACAGGACAGGCATAGGTATCTGAGTAGAAGTTGGAAATATCCTCATGCATGCTGGCCATATGGCGGTTGAGGGCATTCCTCTCCACTGCACTGTAGTGGCACAGTGGGCAGCGGTGGGCCTTTTGGCCCAGCTCCCGCAGCAGGTGGGTCTTGAGCTTGCTCTTACTGGTGAAGAACTTTTGGCAGTTGGGGCACTGGAGACTGGGGTCTGGGAAGTGGAGATGTAGGTGCTCCACCAGATGGGTCCGCTTCTTGAAGCAGCGCTTGCATTCTGGACACATGTGGGTCTTGAAGAGGGACTCGGTGCCAGAAGCCACAGCTCCTGGGAGAGGGAAAGGCAGGGAGGGTTAAGAGTGAGATTCTTCAATAGGTCAGGGGCTGGCCAGTTAATGGGAGAACCACAATTTGCCCAGACAAATTATGCATGCATGCATGGCTTTGTTCCTTTCTTTCTAGGAAACCAAACATCTCAAACTTTGTAGCCTCAAAGAAGAGAGAAGTCATTCAAGTATTTAGAGAAACAAAATCACAAGGACTTCTCAGACCTTGCTGTGACCTGTAAGAAGTGCTTCACCCAACGACGCACTATTCTTAAGCTTTTATCTAGAAAGGGTCAAAAGAAGACCCTTGATGGAGCATTCTTGTTCTTCCTGTCCTTGACCCGGAGGGCATGCAGAAGAATCAGCAGGGTTGGTTGGAAGGAAAAGAACCCCACAGGGAGTGAGCAGAGGGAAGAGAAGGTAAAGTACTCCTACTTCTGAACCCTGGGGGCATAGAGAGCTGATAATAAATATAATCAGATCCTCCTGGTCACCTGACGAACTCCCCACTGTGGGATGGGTTTCAAATGCTGTTCTCCTCAGATGGAAAACTGGGAAGCAAGGATTCAGAAAAACAACCTTAGGGGGCTCAGTGTCAGACAAGACAGGCTGCCAGTCAAAAACCCCTGGCATCTTCATACTATGAATATCACCCTCCCCCTCCTCACAAAAGAGCTTTCTGCCTGGGGAAAACCAGCCCGGAGAGCAAACTATTTACTCTTACCCCGTGTCTCCAGAGTTATCACTTTCCCACTAGACATGTCAAAGTGGAATGTTAGGAACGGAAGGATCTGAACCAAAACTCAGAAAACCAAACCCCAGAGCCTCAATACCCCGCCCCCCACAGTCCGTTCCTCCCCACCACCAGGAGGTTCAAGCCCCATCACATCATTACCCTCCAACCGCTGAGGCCCCTGGCCTTTCTCCAGGGCTTTCTGGGAGATCCGGCTGCCACTGTTCTCTTCTTCCTCTATGTCCTCCTCTTCAGCTGACTCCTGCCCAGGCAAGGGTGCTCCTCCTTCCTCTGAAGGCTCTCCCTCTCCTGGGGACACTCTGAGAGCTGAAGATGCAAAGAATTTGATGACTAGAGGAGCCAACGCAGGGCTGAGTGCCTGTACTTCTCACCTCCCACCATTTAGCATAAGGGAACCTGGGGTTCTAAGTATATTAATTTATTCCCACACAAGACAGGGATAGGAAGACCAGGAGCTAAGCTGTCAGTGATGCTCCAGTCTGAAGTAAATCAAACCTTAGATAACACCAACCTCGGACCCCTTGAAGGCAAGATCTCTGCGGTCACTGCAGTGGGGGGAGGGGGCAGAGAGGTAGAGAACGGGCAGACTAGACTGTTCTTCCCTGGCTCAGGTCCCCAGGGTTAACGGCTGGTGGCTCAGTGTGGGCAAACATCCCCGACCTCTAAGCTTCTACTGAGAAACCCAACTCGGCAATTCAGGATCACATCCTGTGCTCTCAAATCCATTCCTTCTCTCCCTCAGTTAGAGGCAGCGGCCTCAGTAAGGCAAAGATGTATGACTTTTTCCCAGGAAAGAGGAATCTTCTCTTTGTACCAGAGTACAAATCAGTCTTAGTGAGCCAAATTCTCTCATCAGAACCCTGGCCTCTCCTGGCCTGGCTTCTCTATTTCCTCCTGCTCCTCCGCTCACCCCACACTCTTTTTGAGACCAAGAGGAATAAGAATCATTGAAGCACCACCTCCCTTGAAGGTTTCTTTTTAAAATAACCCCAGCTTCTCCTGCCCAATCCCACTTGCTCTAACAGGGAGTCTACAGGCATTCAACCAATGGCTACAGCCACTGATGGGCAGTTTAGCTTCTGCCCTCAGAAAGTTCTGAAATGGACCAGAAGAGACATTGGTTAAGTAACTTCAAGGCCACAGTGTAGCTTAAGCCAAACTTCATTCATTGTCATGGACAAAGACTTCCTCTTTGTCCCATATTTTCTGCCTGGTCCGGGGTGTCTAGATGCCTTCCCACATCAGCCAATAATCCCGTCCTCCTGCGCCACTACCCTGGATTCTCTTCAATTCAGGCTTACATTCATGGAATTATTAACAACTGTCTCTGCTACAGACCAACTGCAGCTGCAATCCAGGCAGGATACTGCTGGGTCCTTGGCCTCATACCTGGCAGCAGCTCCTGCGATAGAAGACCCTGAACAGCAGACAGTTCTCCCTGTGTCCCGGCCCCGTGACTCCGCTGATGCTGCCGGAAGAGTTTGATGTTGGAGCCCACGAAGCTGCAGTGGTTGCAGTGGAAAGGGTAATGGGCCTGCCGGTGCAGCTCCATGCCCTGCTGGCTCCCGAAGAGCAGGGGGCAGCCCCGGAAAGAACAGGGCACGGGAAGCGCTCTGTGGGTCTGCCTCAGGTGGTGCTGTAGACCCTTGCGATCTTGAGCAGAGAACACACAGCCAGACTCTGGGCAGGAGAAGGCGTCTGGAGTGCCCCGGTGAATCTTGAAGTGGCTCTTCAGGGCCTGGGGCTGGGCAAACTCCTGTCTACACACAGGGCATGGCAGGGGGCTATCTGGTGGGCTCTGGCCCTGCAGAGGGCCAGGGAGAGTGAGGTTGCTGGGGGGCAGCTCTACAGAGCAGGGGGGGCTAGCGAGGCCCTGCACAGGCTGTATAACGGTCTCAGTGCACTGGTGCAGGGACAGCAGAGTGGGCTCTGCGAAGCTCTGCTCACAGCGCTCACAGAAGTACACCTCCACCACCTTTACCAGGACACCTGCAGGCAGAGGACCGACAGAGAAAGGCACAGAATCAGACGGAACAAGACTCAGAGGAGTTAGTTACCAGTAGAAAATGTAGGTAAATCTTTTAACATTCATGGAATGGAGGTGGACTTAAGTCTGATTCTACACCTTAAAGTCTGATTTTCAAAGCCCCCTAAGGTCAAAGATGGTCTATCTTGCACGTGTGTTTGGATTCCCAGTATCTTGCACAATACTTGGCACAAGGTAGGTACTTCATAAATATTTGTGAAGTGAATGTAACAAGTATTAACCAAATCCAGAAAGCATTAAGAAAAGGCGATATGTTTTGCCCAAATAAAAAATTAGAAACTTCCAAGAAGAAAATGACAATCTGAGGAAAATATCTGCAGTATACATGACAAAGCGTTACTTTTATATTCCGTGAAGAGATTTTCAAAGGCACAGTAATTTATAAAACGGAGGACATCCTTTCTGAGATGAGCCAGATCACATTCATAATAATTGCTGCCATTTTCTTTTTTGATAACTTTTATTTTTATTTTTTAAATCAATTTATTTATTTATTTATTTTTGCCTGCATTGGGTCTTCGTTGCTGTGCTTGGGCTTTCTCTAGTTGCGGCAAGCGGGGTCCACTCTTTGTTGCAGTATGTGGGCTTCTCATTGCAGTGGCTTCTCTTGTTGCGGAACACAGGCTCCAGGCGCATGGGCCTCAGTAGTTGTGGCTTGTGGGCTCTACAGCACAGGCTCAGGAATTGTGGCGCATGGGTCTAGTTGCTCCACTTGCTGCCATTTCTTAAGCAACTGGCAGGACCTTGACAAAGAAAGGCTTAGGAAACACTTTTGCTTGGTCCTCCAACTGCCCTATGAGAAGAGGGACCTGGGATGCTGCAAGGTTAAGGCCACCAGGCCTGTTAATGGTGGAGCCCAGGTCTGTCCTACATTTATTCTGGTGGTTCTTTTTCTCTGTATTATTTTTTTGTTTAAATAAAAATTCAGTGCAACAATAGAACTATATAAAGAATAACCACCTCCCAACTACACACACATAATTTGGTCTATATCCTTTCAGACCTTTTGGGGTCATTTTTTGGCAATTTGCTTTTCTTTTAAATTTATTTACTTATTTATTTTCGGCTTTGGGTCTTCGTTGCTGCGCGTGGGCTTTCTCTAGTTGCGGCAAGCGGCCTTCTTATTGCAGTGGCTTCTCTTGTTGCAAAGCATGGGTTCTAGGCGCACAGGTTTCAGTAGTTGTGGCTCTCGGACTCTAGAGCGCAGGCTCAGTAGTGTGGCACACGGGCTTAGTTGCTCCGCAGCACATGGGATCTTCCCAGACCAGGGCTCGAACCTGTGTCCCCTGCAATGGCAGGCGGATTCTTAACCACTGTGCCACCAGGGAAGCCCCGGATATTTGCATTTTAAAACATTATTTTCACTTGCTCTATATCAAGGATATTTTTATCTATGAGTAGGACATTTAGATCTACCTAATTTTTTTTTGTCCAGTTCATGGTACTTCAGAGCATGGGTAAATCAAAATGAAATTTTGCTCTTACTGATAGATATCTGGGTTGTTTCCAACCATTACAAATAAAGCTGCCCTACACATCCTTATTCCTGCATCCTTGTGCATGTGTGTGACTCTTTCTATAGGACAGATCCCTAGAAGAGGAACTACTAGGTCAGAGTACATGTCTTTTAAAATTTGTTTCATGGATAAATTGACTTTCAAAAACTTATGCTAATTTATACTCTATAAACTATAAGATACTGTCTGTTTCCCCATAGCCTCACCAACACTAGTTTTATAAAAATTGCTTAATTTCTGCCAAAGTTGAGAAACAATAATGAAATCTTATAGTTAAACTGGAATTTGTGTGTTAGTGAGATTAAATATACTTATGGTTATTAACTATTTTCATTTCTTCTTTAGTAAATTGCATGTAGATTTCTTTTCTCCCTTTCTAAAAAAATACTGTTTCTTTTTCTTATTGTGGAGCTCTTTCAATTTTAAAGATATTAACGCTTTCTTATATGTTGCAAATTTTTTATATATTGCAAATGTTTTTCCAGGTTCCTTTTTAATTTATTTATTATTTATTTCACCACATCAAAGTTTAGAAATATTATACAATCAAACTAGCTAATCCTTCCCAGTACTCTTTGTACACTACCAAGGAAAAATGGTACAACTGTAGCTGAAAGACGACAGTTACAAAACAGGGAAGTTACCGAAAAATAAGAAGTTGAGATGTGGGAAGATTAAAGGGGAGACTCTTTCTTCTAAAGTAAATATAAATTATTCAACTCCCACTCTTAATGGCATGCCTTGGGTGATTTAAGTATGTTATCCGCAAGAAACTAGAGCAGGGAAATACTGCTAGGAAGCCCTGCCAAGCCCTTGGAGAGAGGCTGGGCCTTTTGCCTAATTCCTGGCTGCAGTTCCTGGGTGGGAGGGTCAACATGGAGAAAAGAATCCTTGAGGACTATAGGAGTAAGGACTGGGCAGAGGTGTCAGAAAGGTCTTCCCTTCTGGATTACCGTCTAGCAGACGTGAAGCCCTCGCAGGGATAGACTGCCAAGAGCTTGGTAAAAGTTGTGCACCACCTCGCCAGACTTCAATCAACATTCACCAACTGCAAATCAAATTACAACATCTCTAAGTATAAAAATAGGATGCTACCTTGTGTCTTCATCATGTTTATATACAACGATCAAACACAGCACAGACAAAAACTCAGGGTTGCTTGTCTCACTGGCCTGCTAGCAACTGTGTTGGTACCTGGGGTCTCTCCAGGAGCACCTGGGGACAGGTTTCCAGCTACTGCTTCCACAATGATCTCCATGTTCTCTGTGTCCTCTTCAGTTGCCGTGGTTTCTACCAGCAGGCAGCCTGGGTCAGCAGGCAAAGGTGGAGGGTTCCCAGAAGGACAGGGGCTCTGGACAGGCTCTAGGAGTCCACGGTTAGACAGAGGTCGGGGGATCAGCAATAGCTCAGGGCACAGTCCATCCATCTCCCCAGTGCTGTTGGCTGGCTGTGAGTCCAACACAGGGTCTGTCATCACCACCAACTTGTGTGCTATGTCCTCTTACGTGCTGATAAACCAACCAGAAGAAAAACCAAACAATATATAATTAGATCTCTCACTTTCTTCCCACTTGGTGTGGGTGCACAGCCCAGTGCCTGCCCAATTAGGCATTTCCTTGCATGGCAGCATGCCATACGCAGTTAACCTAGAAATTTTCTTTTTATGACAATGTTTAGAACAAAAAGCATAAACATGATAATAGGGATAAAAATAGGAAAGAGACAAGAAGTTGTAGCCAATATATTAAAGACTGTTTCTTGGAGCTAAGTGATGTTGGTCAAATCACTAATCAATCTGGGTCTCAGTTCTCTTACCTGCAATAAAATTGGGTGGGACCAAGGGATCTCAGAGGTCCCCTCCCCTCTTAACATTTTATGATCTCACTATTCCTTAGCTCAAAGCCCTTCCTTCAGGGGTCAGCCCCTGCTGACCTCTCCAGATTCATCTTCCACCTCTCTCCGCAAAAGATCTCTGAACTGATGATTCAACTTGTCATTGATTTGCCATTCCCCAGACTCACCACATTCTCTTCTGCTTCCATATCCTTACACATCCCTCTCTGGGCTTGATGGACCTTCTCCCCTTTGCCATCTCTCTTGTCTGGCTAACCAACTCCTAACTATCCTTTAAGAATCTGCACAAATGTCACTTCCACTAGGATGGCTTCCGGACACCTTTCATCTAAGTTTCTCTCTCTGAGGTCCTAATGGCACATTGTACATAGCTCTGTCAGAAACTGTGTCACACTGCACTGTCATTTACCTATCAGTCTCCCTCCCTAGACTTGGAGCTTTCTGAGTGGAGTTTATTGATGTTATCACTTCACTAAACCACAACAGTCTATGCAAGTCAGACAAATAAGGGAATTCTAGTGAAGAACTCCAGACACAGAAATGCATCAAAGCAAATTTAGGCTTCTACTAAGATGTCAAATCAGTGATGCCTTACAAGTTAACACACCTGGAGAAATTTCTAACAAATTGACTATGGCCTCACATTGAACACTGGAACACAACTGAGAGATGAATATCAAGTAAATTGCATATCTTGTTATACACAGCTAAAATTAGTCTAAGCTAAATAACTAGGAATTAATAAGAATGACAGTAATCATTTCATGAAATTGAGTCATGGAGGTCAAGTAATGGCCTAGTGCTAGGAAATCAGGTTGCAGCTGAGAATTCTGCAACTCAAAGCCTTAGATCACGGAAATTCGTAAGGTGGCAGGGCAGGGCACTTCCGCCCTCAGAGGATTCTCTGGAAACCACAGCCTCCACTTATCATCGCTGCTCTCGGGAGTCTTCCAGCTCGGGCAGTATACTTGCCTTAGCGGGGAGCCAAGGAGGACGCGGTGTCGTCTAGATTAAGCCGCTGGAAGGCGGAGTGAGGTGGGACATAGGTGGGCACAAGAGAAGAAATGAACTTATCTTCGGGGCACGGGTACTGAGAAAGAGAAAGGACAAATTAAGGCAGAGAGAAGGCCTGGGAAAAGAATGAGATCCAGCCTGGGGACCAAGGCACCCGGTTTCCACTTTCCTGTGGGCTCTGACTCACCGCGTGGCCTTGGACAGATACAGTCCCCTCGCTTCTCGGGGCCTCGGTTTTTCTATCTGTAAAGTGGAGGCGATGACAGACAGCGTCCACATCGTTGGGCGGGAGCGGGAATCACAAGTGCCAGCACATGGGAAAGCCGTTTTGTAACCTGCAAGGCTTAGGATGGAGCATCGTCATGCTTATGGTCCTAAGGAGAGGCAGCGGGTAACCGGGCGCGGTCTAGGGCAGACGCGACCGAGGCACTGGGGCGGCTGATGTGATGCGCCGGGGCCTCGCTCATCGCCTTGCTCCCTCCAGCACTTATCCCGAGCGTTCCCACCGCCCAGGCCCACCCCTTACCCTGGGGCTCGAGAAACTTTTGCCTCCGGCCTGCTCCACCCGCACTCCCTACTAATTCCCGCCTCGCTGCCGCTCGCTTACCTCCCGGCCCTGCGCGGGCGGGAGCCTCACGTCTATGGTCGACCAGCGGCTAGAGTCGCCTCCCGTGACTCCTTTTGTGCGACCGCCTCCGGCCCAGCCGCCTCTAGGACCTCGGGCATTTGGAGGCCGCTCTCTCTTCCTCTGTGAGGCTGGCGGAGTACTCTATGGTTCTGTCGATCGTTCCTCACCCCCACACCCCCTCCTGGCCTTGAGGCCCAATGAGTACCATCGAGAGTTGTGGAGCAGAGTGGCATAGCCTTCCTGGTGGGTGTGGCGGGAAGTAGATGAAACAACTCGGGGGCCGGGCGAAGCGGCGCTTCCCTGAAGAGCGAAGGGGTGAAACCATCGAGAGGGAGGGCCAGAGAGTCATGGCGGTAAGGGGAGGGCGGGGGGTGACCGATTATTCCAAACCCAGCTGCTGGAGGCGCGAGCTGGGGTGTAGAGGGGGTTCGGGAGGGGGCTTCTGGGCGACCGACAAGGACCGGGAGCGGGAAGGGCTTTGTCTGTAACCTTCCACGCATACGAATTTTGGAATTCTGGATCCTATTCTGAGCTTCAGCGGAGGTCACTGCTGTCAGTTCACCGCACTGCGTTCCAGGCGTAGAGCAAAGTGGCAGGGGGGCGGGTGAGGTGTGCTAGAAAAGATTTGACCTCCTACCCTTCGGAATCTTACAGTCTAGAATCGGGCCCTGTCACATTTTATTGGGGGTGGAATTCGAGGAATCTCCTTGGAGAAAGTAGCAGATGGGCGGGACTTCAACTGGAGAGAATGGAGGAAATTAAATGGGCTTTCCGAGTCAAGAGAACTGCTTGAGCAAGGAAGAAGGAGGTTTGTATATTTGTTCAACAGAGAGTATTAGGAGCTAAGCCATTAAAGGTAGATGGGCTCCGTATTGTGGCAGAGGAGTTTTTACCTAATTCAGGGACCTGTTGAGAGCCAGTCATTGGAGGTGTTGGAGTAG
>NW_006769686.1:2097256-2105859 GCF_000442215.2 Lipotes vexillifer | reverse complement strand
CGGCAGGCGGACTCTCAACCGCTGCGCCACCAGGGAAGCCCCTAAAATTAATTTTGAAGAGACAATTTAGGTGGGAGGTAATAAAAAGCTAAACAGGACATTAGCACGTAAAGGAGAGGAGAGGGTATCTGAAGTACGTGACTCATAATAGCAAAGGCACGAAGTTACTGACAGGTTGACAGAAGCAGCAGCTTCTTCATCCCCTCCTAACTCTGGCCAGTGGGCCCCTTTCTAACTCAGCTGGTCCCAGGGACCACAAAAATTCTGTCCATCCATTATCCTGATGTGAAGCCGGTTATATGGTTCTCTCAGGTTTAAGGAATCTCCAGACATAGTCGTCTGGCAAGAAACAGGTATGAACAGGATAATGAAAGGTAAAATGGGGTGAGTGGCCCAGAGTCCCATCCCTTGCATTCCAACACCAACCCCACCCCACAAAGGGAGGATATTGAAGCACACAGTAATGCTGACCTGGCCCTTCCTGCTCCCAGCTTCTGCAGGGGTGGAGGGGGTGGGTTGGGGAGGAATTTCAGAGTCCATTTTCTAAACTAATCTTGTGCTTTGTCCCATCTCCACTGCTCCCCACCCCCAGGTCTTGGAAATGCCTTGGGGCCTGTAAGATTCAGTGTTTTCCTTTCAAGATGCCCCTCTCAGACTTTGTTCTGGCCCTGAAGGACAATCCCTACTTTGGGGCTGGATTTGGGCTGGTGGGTGTGGGCACAGCCCTGGCCCTGGCCCGGAAGGGTGCCCAACTGGGTCTGGTGGCATTCCGCCGCCATTACATGATCACACTGGAAGTCCCTGCTCGAGACAGGAGCTATGCCTGGTTGCTTAGCTGGCTCACCCGCCACAGTACCCGAACTCAGCACCTCAGTGTCGAGACGTCGTACCTTCAGCACGAGAGTGGCCGCATCTCCACTAAATTTGAATTTGTCCCCAGCCCTGGAAACCACTTTATCTGGTAAGGTTGGGAACCAGAGAGGGCTCTGAGAGTAGAAAAGGAGAATGAGGGGAGGTGGGTTTGACCCATTTGTTCACCTCATTTTGACCATTCTTATTCAGGTATCAAGGGAAATGGATCCGGGTGGAACGGAGCCGAGAGATGCAGATGATAGACCTGCAGACGGGGACCCCCTGGGAATCTGTCACCTTCACGGCTCTGGGCACTGACCGAAAGGTCTTCTTCAACATCCTGGAGGAAGGTGTGGGATGGCACAGACAGGCTTTATGGGGGCAGGGGGTGGTGGTTGCAGGGATAGGGTCTTCGACATCAAAGGAAGAGAAGCTTGGAGAGGAGGAACAGGAGGCTCTGAGACCATGGGAGCACTGGTGGCTAGGGAAACTGTTTTGGTATATTCTTTTTTTTTTTTTTTTGCGGTATGCGGGCCTCTCACTGCTGTGGCCTCTCCCGTTGCAGAGCACAGGCTCCGGACGCGCAGGCCCAGTGGCCATGGCTCACGGGCCCAGCCGCTCCGCAGCATGTGGGATCTTCCCAGACCGGGGCACGAACCCGTGTCCCCTGCATCGGCAGGCGGACTCTCAACCACTGCGCCACCAGGGAAGCCCAGGGGAAACTGTTTTGGCACAGCTCTGCCTAGTAGCATGGCAAAGAGAAATTATTGGCTTTGTCTCATCTCCCCCCTCCCAGCTCGAGAGCTAGCCTTGCAGCAGGAGGAAGGGAAGACAGTGATGTACACAGCCGTGGGCTCTGAATGGCGCCCCTTTGGTTATCCACGCCGCCGCCGGCCACTGAATTCTGTGGTTCTAGAACAGGGTCTAGCTGACCGAATTGTCAGAGACATCCGGGAATTCATCGATAACCCCAAGTGGTACACTGACAGAGGTGAGAAGCAGCTGGGGTCTTGGCTAGGTTGTTTTTGATGTGGTATTAGAACAGGAGGGAACAGGCTGGTCTTTGTGGCCAGATATAAAGCTGTGGGCTAGCGCTTTATATTTGTGGGCAAATATAAAGCTGTAGCCTAATTCCCATAGATGAAGTGGAGAGAAAAGTTGTCTACGGGAATGATTTCTTCCAATGCCAAAGTCATCAGGCCTCCAGGGAGCAGAGTTGGGCATGAATGTGGACATCTGGGGCAGAGTACATGATTCATTTTAGGCCTTGACAATCATCCCGGCTGTATTCTTAGGCATTCCCTACAGACGTGGCTACCTGCTTTATGGACCCCCTGGTTGTGGAAAGAGCAGTTTTATGTGAGTAGAGTCAAACTTCCCTTAACCCTCAAACTGGAAACTGGACTGGTGGGGTTGGAAAGGGAAATGAATGTGGGGAACAGGAACCGGGATAAACATGAGACATGTGGAACACTAGCGGGCTATGGTGAAAGGTTTAGGCCTCCGAGACAAAACTAGTACAGTGAGAACAAGCAGCTGGGCCCAAGGACCAGTTCCCAGGTTGCCCATTACCTGTCATCCCTCCTCCATAGCACAGCCCTGGCTGGGGAACTGCAGCACAGCATCTGCCTGCTGAGTCTCACAGACTCCAGCCTCTCTGATGACCGGCTCAACCACCTGCTGAGCGTGGCACCGCAGCAGAGCCTGGTGCTCCTGGAGGATGTGGATGCTGCCTTTCTCAGTCGAGACCTAGCTGCTGAGAGTAAGTGAGGGAAGTTGACGGAAGGGGGAGTGTTTCTAAATGAGGAACAGTGGAAGAAAGGAGAAATCCAGAGAGCTGATGGAGGACACCTGGGTTAGCAATGAGAGGCCACAAGATGCATTGATAAGTAGGGGGACATGGTAAGTAAGGAGTAGAAGGGGATGCTAATTTTAAGTAGGGCTATGATCACTCACGCTTTATCTCTGCCTTCTTCCAGACCCAGTAAAGTACCAAGGTCTAGGTCGTCTCACTTTCAGCGGCCTGCTCAACGCCTTGGATGGCGTGGCTTCCACTGAGGCACGCATCGTGTTCATGACCACCAACCATGTTGACAGGTAAGGAGTGAGGTACTCAAGACTGTGAGGCAAGATTCCACCCCCTCACTATCTTAGGAGGATCAGGAGGTTCAGCGGGCTTTTTTTTTTTTTTTTGCGGTACACGGCCCTCTCACTGCCGTGGCCTCTCCCGTTGCGGAGCATAGGCTCCGGACCCACAGGCTCAGCGGCCATGGCTCACAGGCTCAGCCACTCCGCAGCATGTGGGATCTTCCCGGACCGGGGCACGAACCCACGTCCCCTGCATCGGCAGGCGGACTCCCAACCACTGCGCCACCAGGGAAGCCCTAGCGGGACCATTTTTGGGGGTGCTGGTGGCACTGCTGCTCATGACTCTGCTTTTGCTGCTTTCTTCTCTTAGGCTCGATCCTGCCCTGATACGCCCTGGGCGAGTAGACATGAAGGAGTACGTGGGCCACTGCTCACGGTGGCAGCTGGCCCAGATGTTCCAGAGGTTCTATCCAGGGCAAGCAGCTTCCCTGGCCGAGACCTTTGCAGATCATGTCCTTCAAGCTACAACTCAGATCAGCCCTGCCCAGGTGCAGGGCTACTTCATGCTTTATAAAAGTGACCCTGCAGGGGCAATTCACAATGCGGAGTCTCTGAGCAGGTGACGGCTGGGCTGTGCCCAGCCCTCTCCTCCTCTAGGAGATCAATAAACACCTGCCATGCTACTGCGTTCTTTGACCTCCCTCCTACCTTCCGGTGTTGGCACTTGAGGAAAAAGCAGGGGCTATAAACACAGATGCCTTCAGGGGCCATCAGGTGTCCACATATGCAAATGCTGGGGGCACAGCCTGCCTTAGACAAAGGGGGAAGAAGAGAGACTGTAGTAAACAGGAAGGTACCATCCTCCACCTCCAGATATTCAAGTATAGACAGATAGATAGATGTGGGTGTATGCACAGTGGGTTGTGGGTCCTGCATATTGTTTTCTTTTTTTGGCGGTATGCGGGCCTCTCACTGTTGTGGCCTCTCCCATTGCGGAGCACAGGCCCCGGACGCGCAGGCTCAGCGGCCATGGCTCACAGGCCCAGCTGCTCTGCGGTACGTGGGATCTTCCCGGACCGGGGCACGAACCTGTGTCCCCTGCATCAGCAGGCGGACTCAACCACTGTGCCACCAGGGAAGCCCATGCATATTCTTAAATGTTGGCCTCCACTAGTTTTCCTTGGAATCCACTATACTAGCTGTCAGACTCCTCTTTATCCAGACCCCAATTTCTTGGGAGAACAGACTTCAGAGCAATATGGTGGCTATTCTGCCATGCTCGTCTTGCTGGGAATTGAGAAAGAGAGCCATACTTCACAGGCTAGGCACTACTGGGTAAGGAAAGCCAAACAAGGCCAATCTCTTTATTGTCCCCCCTGCCGCCCCCCACAGTACTGCTAGGAACCATCCTCCAGTTCGAGGCTCACGGGCTCCCTTCGAGGACCAGGCCGGTAGGCTCCCCGACCCCGAGGCACGTGGGGGTAGGAAGAAGCAGGTGTCCGACCCTTGGAGCGCTCCCAGCGGGCACAGTCGCGAGTCCTGCGGGGCGGTGGACCCTGCCAGTTGCCATGCCCCTTTTCTTGGGGAGGACCTTCAACCCCTTGGTTACGGGACTCTGGCTTTAGGTCCATAGGCTCCTTGAGGGGCCCCTCAGGAGGTGGCAGTTCCTGGGTGTCACTGGTACCTTTGAGGGCATTGCACTCCCCTCCTTTTAGGTGCCTCCGTTCAGCTTGTCTCCAGGGACCTCGACTGGCCCGGGGAGGATCTAGCATAGCTTTCTGGGTCTCACCCAGCTTTTGCTGATTTGGCCCAGCCCCTGGAATCTTCTCACATGTGTACTGGGAGGCCGCAGGCAGAGGAGCTGACAGGGCGGTCTGAGCAGTTGATGAGGTGGACTGTTCTGTGGCAAGGGTACTGGGTGGGTGGAATCCTCCAGAGGCATCTACAGCTGACTCGGGTTCCAAAGGGGCAGGAGGCTAGAAGGAAGTGAGCAGATGCAATGAAGGGGATGCAGTTCCTCAAAGCAGGGAACCGCAGGCCCCTCACCTAGAATCTGAGCCAACCGCCATCAGGCTATCCCAGGGTAGAACAAAGCTCACCTGAGGGCCACGGCAGAGGGGTGTTGGTAGGAAGGTTGGTGTTATCAGGGGAGGAGTGGGAAACCCTTCCCTCACCTGCTGGAGGCTGATGAAGTACCGGTTACGCTCAGCCTCAAGGTCAATGATGCCCCCCCTCTCCTGCTGTCTCTGGTAGAGCCTCTTGCGCTCTTCTTGCTGGCGCAAGCTCTCTGCATCGGGCTGGTACAGCTCCTGGAGGGGAAGGAGCAGAATGGCATGGAGAGAAGAATCAACAGGAGAAGGCAGACTCGAAACCCCGGCTCTTCTAGGACTGCCTCAGGAGATCTGCTCAAGGTTCTTGGTTTTATCCCTCAGATTGGGCTCCCGAACAGAGTTTTGGACTTCTGCTGGGGGCCATGGCTTTACAGAGGGCCCAGGCAGCTTGAGACCAATTCCAGAGACCCCATTCAAAGCAGACAAGATGCCATTATTCTTGGCTCAGATTAGCAGCGAGTTCCCTTACCACGGGCTGCTGGGGTTCAGGGGCTGCTTTCAGCGAGGCAAGATCGTACACGAGTGGCTCTCTGCACACCGGGCACTGCACACCAACGGCCTTCTGAAAAGAGAGGTGAAATCGCACCCCTGCTTCCCAGCCTAGGGTGCTTGCCAGCTGCCCAGCCTCATCTGTAGAGGGCTGGGACGGAGGGGCATAGGAATACCTGTTCAGCAGTGAGGGGGAGCAAAGCAGGGGCTGCCTAACTAGAGGTCTGGGAACCCTCTGAAACCGTGTGCAACATGATTACGTGTATGTATAAGGATGCCCCTTTTTCCTGGACAATGGTGAGCTTTCGTTAATCTCAGAGGTACCTATGACCCTAAAAAGGCTAAGGCGGCCCTGGAGTGGAGGGATAGACGAGGGTATGAGGTCAAGCGAGCAGGGCCAGCAGGTGGACCTGTTTGGTTGCGGTGTGCTGCCATTCCCGTTCCTGCTCCCGCCCCTGGGCCTGCAGCTCCTGCTCCATGTGCTGGATGTACCGAGCCAGGCAGTGGCAGTGGAAGTAGTGGTAACAGGTGGTTTTGGTAAAGGCCTCCTTCTCCTGGAGGGTAAGGCACTGTGTCAGAGCTCGCCCCGAGCCCTCCACTGTCTGTCACAGCCGACCCCCAGGTCCCAAGAGAGTAACCCACCTGGAAACCATAGAGGCAGATGACGCACTGGCCATGGGGGATGTTGTTATCTGTGAGAATTTCCTTCCCTTTCTGAGAGGAGAGAAGATACTGTTCAAATAGGGAGGCAGGGGCCAGAACTGTGAGTGAAGCTTGTCGACTACTCCCAGGAGTGACTGGCGGGCCATCTCCCACCAAGCCAGTTTGCCTTGTGTTCATACATTTCTGTCTTGGTGATGCTCCCTCTGCTTGAAATCAATCCTCCTCCATGCCTACACCCCTCCCCCCAAATCTACCCAGCTTCAAAATCCAATTTAATTGTTTTTCCACTCATTAAGTCACTTTTAACACATCTTGGGGATGAAAATAAAACACTATCGAGAGAAAAAAATGTTCAATTAAAACTCACATCTTCTGGGAGGCCTTTCCTGGTTATCCCCCTTTGAATATCACTCCCTCAATGAGCCTGTTCTGGAGTCATCTTTCAGAAAGAAAGTGAAGGCATGGACACCCCAAACGGACAGAGAATTCAAAAGGCATCAGGTTGAGCTATGAAATATGCATCTGCACTGCTGTTTAATAGCTAATACTCTGGAATTCCACAAAGTTCAAAGCTGCATCGTGGAGGCCTGACTCAGAAATGCTACAGTGGTCTATGCCCACTCTGACTCCAGGCCACCCACCTTCATTCTTTTCTGAACATTTTTCTTAAAAACTCAAAGAAGAGGAAAACAAGACTGTATTTGTGTTTTTGATCTCAAACAACAAAAGTTAGCTGTGTACATTGTAGCTCTAGGCATAGTTTCATGTGGGTCGTTTCCTTTACTAGGGTAGAAACTCTCTGAGGAAAAGAACCATGACTTTTTCTAGTCAGCTCCAATGACAGACTAGCCTTCAAATGTTCATTTATGGCTAGACCCTCCAGGCAAGATCTCTTGCCATTTTCAGTTGCCAATGCCAAGAGAACAAGAAATGCACTGATAATGAAGCATGAAAAATTCAAGTTAAAGAGGAAAAAAAATTTCTGTCACAATGCTGGAATAGGCAACTTGGGGAAGCTATGGAACTGTCTTTGGGGAGATTTTTTGAAACAGAAGAGAGTCTCACCTTTCTGGAGCAGTTTAGGCTTACCTAAAGAACTAAATGAATGTCTCCAGACATATTTAAGATTCTAGGCCCACGGCCTCCCTTGAAAGAAACTGCTCTAGCTGGAAGGCAAGGACATTTCCCCAGGCTAGCACACCTCTCACCTCGATGAGTTCATAGAGCATGGCAGTACCCAGCCCAGCCTCAGCCATGTGGCTCAGCGCCTGTGAGATCCTGTGGGGAGAGGGCAAAGCAAACATTAGGCCTGCCCCCTTCCCTCACCAGACTGAGCTGTATCCCAAATTTTCCCTGCTCTGACCAGCCCGACTTACTTGTGGATCTGTTCATCTGAGAGTCCTCGGGGGTTACGGATAGAGATCTGTGGCACCTCATGAGGATACTAGAGAGAGAAAATACCACGCTACTGCTAATGCACTCCACCCCAAGGCCTCTCCCCTTCCTCCCTTTGCTGCCATAAAGTAGAGGCCTCACCTGTGCTGGGACCCGAAGCACCAGAGTGAAGCAGACATACTGTGAATCCTGGTCCTCTGCAGTGGCGGGGTGCAGGGTGATGTAGATCTCCCATGGTGATGATCTGCAGGTGGATGAAGTGGAGACCTGGGATGTGACTGGGCAGGGACTTGAGAGCTGGGGAGGATGGGGGTGAGAGAGTAAAGCGGGCAGAGGAAGTGAGCATCAGGCTCTTTCTTTGGGGTGATTAAAGGAATAGACTGTCTACATGACAGAAATATTATCTCAAATCAAGGCCCACAGATACTGCATGGAATCCTCTTACTACCAAGGGGACTCCTGCCCACCTCTAGTTGAATACATACCTGCCATTTCCTTTGACCACCTGTAGTTCATCCAGATAGATAGACTCTAACACTTCAACTTCAGAGGGAAGGACCCTAGAGAGACAGGGGAGATTGACTTACCATTACAACTCTCCCTATTAAAGCCTACTAAGGCCAATGAAGCCTGGCTTTGTAGAAAAATGGCAATCTGCATGAGTGCTGGCAACCTGCATGAGTGCATTCTCTTGCTAACCTCCATAAAAATGGGGGAAGCATGTTTCCTTAATTTGTCAAGTGGCCAGGTAGAAAGCACAGGAATCAGAGTTTTACAGATCATTTCTGCCAATAGATGAGGAAAGAGATTCCCAAGAAGGTGAAAAGACTAGCCCAAATATCAAGGCTTAACAGAGGCAGGACTGAGACCCAAGCTAGGTTTCCTGACTCCCTGTTTAAGTTTCATTGTACTGTTGGTTGTTCCTTAGTGGCCATCTCTCTGACCCAGAAATATGACATCTATTGATTAGCATTAAGGTTACATATACCACTCCTGGCTTTCCCT
>NW_006769686.1:2092384-2097214 GCF_000442215.2 Lipotes vexillifer | reverse complement strand
CTTCCCCTACACCGTTCACGGATCCCAGCGTCTACATACACTGCCAATACCAGTCACTGTAAACCTCCTCAAAGGAGATACCAACCTGAACAGAACAGATCTACATGCTGTAAAGGCTGTGCTGTAGTGGAAGAGCATCAGCCTTGGAATGAGTAACAGGTACCAGTCACTTACCAGCTATGTGATCTGAGTAGTTACTTATATCTGTAAGCCTGAATTACCCTGTCCACCACATATAGATATTACCACCCACTCTCCACAGTTATCGTGAGGATGAAAGGTGATTTGTTTATGTCAAGAGCCTAATAGTATCTTGGCCATAGTAGCTAGTCTGTGTTCTTTTTTTTTTCCTATTTGTATTAACTTTCTCCCTTAAAAGGAAAGAGAGAAGGCTGTAGTTAATATTCAATGTATTTATGATCCCTGCTGACTGATCTAAATCAACTTGTGCAGGTCAGGATCCAGTGGCCCCTCCACCCACCCACTCCCCAGTCCAGAACTCTCTTAGGAAGAGATGTCAGTGTCTCTGCCATCCCTCAGAGGACACACATGTTTAATCACAGAAAGAGCAGTTGTAATGCCACTGAAGATGAGTTACTGGCTTGAGGCCACAGCTTTATCCAGATAATACATGGAAAGATACATACTTGGTTTGCTTTCTTATAGTTATATTGCCCCTTCTTCACCAAGAGCAGGGCTGCCCTAGTGCGACATACATGTGTGTGTGGGTGTGTGTGTATATACATGTGTACGTGTATATATATAGAGAGTGATTCTCAAAAATTTTTAAAGTCTTTTTAAGTCTTAGGCAGACGCCAGAAAATATAAAATAGATAACGTAGGTAAGAGGTGAGTTCTGGCTGACATGAGCGTTGGAGTCTTAGAGCACCACAGGCTGGTTGTACAATCAATACGGCCCTCGCCAAGGCACAACGTGTCCCCTCAGAATCTTAAATTCCCCTGAATAGGTTGAAAACAGCAAGTCTGCCTGTTCTCAAAAAAGGCCAGCGCTGGCTGGGCTCCCTGAACCAATGAAACACTGAAGTGTAGCCTCCATCAAGAAGCCTTTCAATAGTTCACCCACCCTACCTGTGACTTGGGCCCTGGATGTGAGATATGGAATGGGATGGTGGTAAGATGGTGACAAAAAAAAGGGGGAGGGCTTCCCTGTTGGTGCAGTGGTTGAGAGTCCGCCTGCCGATGCAGGGGACATGGGTACATGCACCGGTCCAGGAAGATCCCACATGCCGCAGAGCGGCTGGGCCCGTGAGCCATGGCCGCTGAGCCTGCGCGTCCGGAGCCTGTGCTCCTCAACGGGAGAGGCCACAACAGTGAGAGGCCCGCGTACCACACACACACACACACACACACACACACACACACACACACAAAAAGGGAGGTGGTACTGTACAATGTCCTAGAACTAAGAACCTAAGGTTTGGAATCTGACAACCTGGATTCCTAGTCATAACTATGTACCTTTTGGCAGCTCATTTTACCTCTTCAGGCCTCATTTAGTCTCCTCAGGTACCTACACCTCAGAGTTATTAATGAAAAGGAGGCTTAGGTATGTTACAAATCCATCTTCATCCTCTCAGATCCTTCTCTGAGGTGGATGCCACACCCACTTTTTTTTTTTTTTTTATATAGCTAAGGACACTGACTCACAGAAGCTAGGGGGCCTGGTCAGCATCACACAGCTAATAAAGTATGATGTGAACCCACATTTATCTATTTCCAAATCCCAGAGTCCTTCCATGTTCTGGTCCCTTGTGAAGAATGCTTGAGAGAAGGACTAGGAGCGCTTTCCGTGAGGTGTAAAGCTTTATTCAGACAACAGTCCTCATTAGTGCTGTCGGGAAGGGAGAAGGTTGAGGAAAGCCTCAGAGGAAATAGTCTGATCCGAGGGGAAAGGGGAAGGGGAATTGGAGGACATTGGTTCTGGGAAGTAAAAGGGACGGGGAGGGGGGCGGAGATCTGATAAACAGGCATCCCCCGGGACCCTGAGCAAATCCACTTCAGAAGGCGAGAATGGGACGGGGTGAAGCCGGAGGATCGAACCTGATAAGGCGTGGCTCGAACTAGCCAGGCCGGCGCTAATGCGGTCTCCTCCGGGTCAGACCAGTGCCCCTCCACCCACCCGCTCCCCAGTCCAGAATTCTCTTAGGAAGAGATGTAAGCGTCTCTGCCATCCCTCATCCCTTGCCCCTCCCCACGCGCCCGCCGTATGGACCGTCCGCGGCTGTCGCTAGTCCCCCGGACCGGATCCAGGCGGTCCTCCAAAGCCCATGACCCCAAAGTTACCAGTCCTCCTCCCCTGCAGCTGCCGATGCAGACGCCGCCATGTCTTCTGCGGCCCGCAACCGGAACCGGAAACAGCCTCCGGGCAGTCGGAGGCGGAAAGTAAAGCAGGGGAAGGAGAGTAACTCGCGGCCGTTTCTAGGCAACCGCAGACTCCCGGTCCTTAGACGGTCCTGAGGGCCAAGGGATGGTTCGGAAATGCCCTAGGAAATGCCTATGGGCGGCCCACCGTCTCTCCCACACCCCTGAACGCCTGTTCCTCCGAACCTCTGACCAGTTCTAGCGAGTAAAATTGGTAACAATGTGAGTCTAAAGAGACCGGCAGTGGGGGTGGGACGCTAAGTCCCACGATAAGAACGATAAGTCAGGCAAAATACGAAGGCACCCAGAAGGGGCGGTGCTGAAGGCCAGGGCCGGCGTCCCTCGGCCTGAAGAGCTTGAAGGTCCTAGGCTTGGGGTAAGAGAGCCGCTCCTGTCCGCTAAGCCGGAGGGGCGGGGGTGCTGAGGAGGTTGTCAGTGGCAGGAACTTTGGGGTGGCTGGAAGGGGCGGGGTCTGTGGGCGAGGCTGGATGGAGAGGGTGGGGTGATGGGGAGAGGCTGGGAGAAGGGGGCAGTGGTCGGGTGGGCAAGGCTGGGTGGAGGGGGAAGGGGGACACGGGGTCAGGTGGGAACAAGGTTGGGTTGGGAGACAGGAAGAGAAAAGGAGGGAGGACTACGGAAGGCACTCTGCTCCAAGATCTCATGTTTCCATTCTCTGCCCTACCTTGTTTTTGAGGCCTGGATTGTTATGAAAAAAAAGGAAAAGGCAAGGCTGCTAACGTTAACCTCTCTTCCATGCCCGAACCAGGCCTCCCAGATGTGTGGAACTGTCCCTGGAGCTGTAGCCCTTCACCACCATCTCTATCTCCTTCCTTCTGAGGGATCCTGAAATCTCTGTCATGGAAAAGTACCACGTGTTGGAGATGATTGGAGAAGGCTCTTTTGGGAGGGTGTACAAGGGTCGAAGAAAATACAGTGCACAGGTGGTGAACAAAGAGGGATATCTCTTGGGTGGTATTCCACACCCTCAACTCCAGGGGAGAATGGGGCTAGAATACTGACTTGTATTCCTAGGACACTGATTCCTTCATACTTGTGGAATATGAGCTCTGAAATTGGATTACGTGGATTCAAATCGCAGCTCCACCACTTTCTAGCCTTAGAACTATAGACAAGTTACTCAACCTCTCTATGTTTCAGTTTCCTCATCTATAGAATGAAAATAAGAACAGCGTCTTATTGGGGTACGAGGATTAAGTGTGATGTCACACTGAATCACTTAGAACAGTGCCTGGCACCTAGTAAACAGCAATTATTATTATTAATATTATTATCTATCATACCATGAAGGAAGGGATAAACCACCTGAACTGTATTCTTCCCTCTTCATTTTTCGTTCCTTCCCTTTCCCCTAAATCCCTTAAATCTTGAGTTCTTTATTCAGTTCTTTTCCCAGAATCCACCAAAGGGATCTATCTGGCAGAGGCTCTTTCCTCCTAGGGTGAGAGCAGGGGAAACCTGGGTAAGGCCAGGGTACCATGGGGAAAGTCGAGTGGGAGACTAGCAAGTATAGTGAGAATTGCTCAAACAATCTGAAGTCTGAGTTCTGGAGCTTTGAGGCTAATGTTTCAATAGTGTGGTTAGGCCTTGACGCTTGACCTTACCACTGACAGGTGGTGGCCCTGAAGTTCATTCCAAAATTGGGACGCTCAGAGAAAGAGCTGAGGAATCTGCAACGAGAGATTGAAATCATGCGGGGTCTGCGGCATCCCAATATTGTGCATATGCTTGACAGCTTTGAGACTGACAAAGAGGTGCGCTTTGGTTTTGGGTCACCTCTCGCCAAGAAGAAGGGTCCCAGGAATTTCCCATCCTCAAAATGCATGAATGTGGAGCCATTAGTAGCATTGCCTTCTCCCTGCAGGTGGTGGTGGTGACAGACTATGCTGAGGGAGAGCTTTTTCAGATCCTAGAAGATGACGGAAAACTTCCCGAAGAGCAGGTATTCCTGGCTCAAACTTCTTCCACCCATGACCTCTTCTCCATTTAAGGACTGGTAGCGAGAGCTGAGGGCATGGAGAGTCTCCAGTTTGAAAACTCCCAAGTAAAATATAAGAGTCTAGGTATATGTAGAGGCAGTGTGGTGTGACAGTAAAGTATGTGAACGCTGGAACTCAAATCACTGAATACAAAGGTCGGGTCTGCCACTTTCTAGCCGGATCTTCTTGGGCAAGTTACTTTAACTTCTCTTTGTTCGCTTTCCTCATTTTTTTTTTTTTAATTTCCATTACTCTAGGAGCTGGATCAAAAAAGATCTTGTGGGCTTCCCTGGTGGCGCAGTGGTTGAGAGTCCACCTGCCGATGCAGGATACATGGGTTCGTGCCCCGGTCCGGGAAAATCGCACATGCCGTGCAGCGGCTGGGCCCGTGAGCCATGGCCGCTGAGCCTGCGCGTCCGGAGCCTGTGCTCCTCAACGGGAGAGGCCACAA
>NW_006769686.1:2086928-2092065 GCF_000442215.2 Lipotes vexillifer | reverse complement strand
CACGAACCCGTGTTCCCTGCATTGGCAGGCGGACTCTCAACCGCTGCGCCACCAGGGAAGCCCACATTTAGTTCTTTAATCCATTTTGAAATTATTTTTGTGTATGGTGTTAGGGAGTGTTATAATTTCATTCTTTTACATGTAGCTGTCCAGTTTTCCCAGCACCACTTATTGAAGAGACTGTCTTTTCTCCATTGTATATCCTTGCCTCCTTTGTCATAGATTAGTTGACCATAGGTGCGTGGGTTTATCTCTGGGCTTTCTATCCTGTTCCATTGATCTATATTTCTGTTTTTGTGCCAGTACCATACTGTCTTGATTACTGTAGCTTTGTAGTATAGTCTGAAGTCAGGGAGTCTGATTCCTCCAGCTCCGTTTTTTTCCCTCAAGACTGCTTTGGCTATTCGGGGTCTTTTGTGTCTCCATACAAATTGTGAAATTTTTTGTTCTAGTTCTGTGAAAAATGCCAGTGGTAGTTTGATAGGGATTGCATTGAATCTATAGATTGCTTTGGGTAGTAGAGTCATTTTCACAATGTTGATTCTTCCAATCCAAGAACATGGTATATCTCTCCATCTGTTTGTATCATCTTTAATTTCTTTCATCAGTGTCTTATAATTTTCTGCATACAGGTCTTTTGTCTCCTTAGGTAGGTTTATTCCTAGATATTTTATTCTTTTTGTTGCAATGGTAAATGGGAGTGTTTTCTTGATTTCACTTTCAGATTTTTCATCATTAGTATATAGGAATGCCAGAGATTTCTGTGCATTAATTTTGTATCCTGCTACTTTACCAAATTCATTGATTAGCTCTAGTAGTTTTCTGGTAGCATCTTTAGGATTCTCTATGTATAGTATCATGTCATCTGCAAACAGTGACAGCTTTACTTCTTCTTTTCCGATTTGGATTCCTTTTATTTCCTTTTCTTCTCTGATTGCTGTGGCTAAAACTTCCAAAACTATGTTGAATAAGAGTGGTGAGAGTGGGCAACCTTGTCTTGTTCCTGACCTTAGTGGAAATGCTTTCAGTTTTTCGCCATTGAGGATGATGTTGGCTGTGGGCTTGTCATATACGGCCTTTATTATATTGAGGAAAGTTCCCTCTACACCTACTTTCTGCAGGGTTTTTATCATAAATGGGTGTTGAATTTTGTCAAAAGCTTTCTCTGCATCTATTGAGATGATCATATGGTTTTTCTCCTTCAATTTGTTAATATGGTTAATCACATTGATAGATTTGCGTATATTGAAGAATCCTTGCATTCCTGGAATAAACCCCACTTGATCATGGTGTATGATCCTTTTAATGTGCTGTTGGATTCTGTTTGCTAGTATTTTGTTGAGGATTTTTGCATCTATGTTCATCAGTGATATTGGCCTGTAGTTTTCTTTCTTTGTGACATCCTTGTCTGGTTTTGGTATCAAGGTGATGGTGGCCTCGTAGAATGAGTTTGGGAGTGTTCCTCCCTCTGCTATATTTTGGAAGAGTTTGAGAAGGATAGGTGTTAGCTCTTCTCTAAATGTTTGATAGAATTCGCCTGTGAAGCCATCTGGTCCTGGGCTTTTGTTTGTTGGAAGATTTTTAATCACAGTTTCAATTTCAGTGCTTGTGATTGGTCTGTTCATATTTTCTATTTCTTCCTGATTCAGTCTTGGCAGTTTGTGCATTTCTAAGAATTTGTCCATTTCTTCCAGATTGTCCATTTTATTGGCATAGAGTTGCTTGTAGTAATCCCTCATGATTTTTTTTATTTCTGCAGTGTCAGTTGTTACTTCTCCTTTTTCATTTCTAATTCTATTGATTTGAGTCTTCTCCCTTTTTTTCTTGATGAGTCTGGCTAATGGTTTATCAATTTTGTTTATCTTCTCAAAGAACCAGCTTTTAGTTTTATTGATCTTTGCTATTGTTTCCTTCATTTCTTTTTCATTTATTTCTGATCTGATTTTTATGATTTCTTTCCTTCTGCTAACTCTGGGGTTTTTTTGTTCTTCTTTCTCTAATTGCTTGAGGTGCAAGGTTAGGTTGTTTATTCGAGATGTTTCCTGCTTCTTAAGGTGGGCTTGTATTGCTATAAACTTCCCTCTTAGAACTGCTTTTGCTGCATCCCATAGGTTTTGGGTCGTTGTATCTCCATTGTCATTTGTTTCTAGGTATTTTTTAATTTCCTCTTTGATTTCTTCAGTGATCACTTCGTTATTAAGTAGTGTATTGTTTAGCCTCCATGTGTTTGTATTTTTTACAGATCTTTTCCTATAATTGATATCTAGTCTCATGGCGTTGTGGTCGGAAAAGATACTTGATACAATTTCAATTTTCTTAAATTTACCAAGGCTTGATTTGTGACCCAAGATATGATCTATCCTGGAGAATGTTCCATGAGCACTTGAGAAAAATGTGTATTCTGTTGTTTTTGGATGGAGTGTCCTATAAATATCAATTAAGTCCATCTTGTTTAATGTATCATTTAAAGCTTGTGTTTCCTTATTTATTTTCATTTTGGATGATCTGTCCATTGGTGAAAGTGGGGTGTTGAAGTCCCCTACTATGAATGTGTTACTGTCGATTTCCCCTTTTATGGCTGCTAGTTTTTGCCTTATGTATTGAGGTGCTCCTATGTTGGGTGCATAAATATTTACAATTGTTATATCTTCTTCTTGGATCGATCCCTTAATCATTATGTAGTGTCCTTCTTTGTCTCTTCTGATAGTCCTTATTTTAAAGTCTATTTTGTCTGATATGAGAATTGCTACTCCAGCTTTCTTTTGATTTCCATTTGCATGGAATATCTTTTTCCATCCCCTCACTTTCAGTCTGTATGTGTCCCTAGGTCTGAAGTGGGTCTCATGTAGACAGCATATATATGCATCTTGTTTTTGTATGCATTCAGCAAGCCTGTGTCTTTTGGTTGGAGCATTTAATCCATTCACGTTTAAAGCAATTATCGATATGTATGTTCCTATGACCATTTTCTTAATTGTTTTGGGTTTGTTTTTGTAGGTCCTTTTCTTCTCTGTGTTTCCCACTTAGAGAAGTTCCTTTAGCATTTGTTGTAGAGCTGGTTAGGTGGTGCTGAATTCTCTTAGCTTTTGCTTGTCTGTAAAGCTTTTGATTTCTCCATCAAATCTGAATGAAATCCTTGCCGGGTAGAGTAATCTTGGTTGTTGTTCTTCCCTTTCGACACTTTAAGTATATCATGCCACTCCCTTCTGGCTTGTAGAGTTTCTGCTGAGAAATCAACTGTTAACCTTATGGGAGTTCCCTTGTATGTTATTTGTTGTTTTTCCCTTGGTGTTTTCAGTAATTTTTCTTTGTCTTTAATATTTGCCTATTTGATTACTATGTGTCTCGGCGTGTTTCTCCTTGGGTTTATCATGTATGGGACTCTCTGCACTTCCTGGACTTGGGTGCCTATTTCCTTTCCTTTCCCACATTAGGGAAGTTTTCAACTATAATCTCTTCAAATATTTTCTCAGGTCCTTTCTCTGTCTCTTCTCCTTCTTGGACCCCTATAATGCGAATGTTGTTGCGTTTAATGTTGTCCCAGAGGTCTCTTAGGCTGTCTTCATTTCTTTTCATTCTTTTTTCTTGATTCTGTTCTGCAGCAGTGAATTCCAGCATTCTGTCTTTCAGGTCACTTATCCATTCTTCTGCCTCAGTTATTCTGCTGTTGATTCCTTCTAGTGTATTTTTCCATTTCAGTTATTGTGTTGTTCATCTCTGTTTGTTTGTTCTTTAATTCTTCTAGATCTTTGTTAAACATTTCTTGCATCTTCTTGATCTTTGCCTCCATTCCTTTTCCGAGGTCCTGGATCATCTTCACTATCATTATTCTGAAATCTCTTTCTGAAAAGTTTCCTATCTCCACTTCATTTAGTTGTTTTTCTGGCGTTTTATCTTGTTCCTTCATCTGGTGCATAGCCCTCTGTGTTTTCATCTTGTCTGTCTTTCTGTGAATGTGGTTTTTGTTCCACAGGCTGCAGGATTGTAGTTCTTCTTGCTTCTGCTGTCTGCCCTCACTTTCCTCATTTTAAAATGGAAATAATAATAATGTCTACCTCATAAGGCTATTGTGAAGATTAATGAGTTAATTCCTGTAAAGTGTTTGAAAGAGTGCCTGACACAAGTGTTCAATATATCTAGCTATTTTTAATGCTGTTGTTATTGTTAGGCACCTCTAGGTAAGAAGGCCCAGTGTGGTGGTACCAGAGAGGCAGGAAGGGATAAGTGTTGTGATTAAGGCAGGATTCACCACCAAGGCACAGTGGTTAGCCGTAGGATTTGGTTGAAGACATTCTCTAGCCATATTCATTCTAGGGATTTCTCTGTACTCTAGCAAGTAGGCCCCCTTCAGGACTTCCTGTCACAGCATTCTGTTTCCTTCCAAGCATTCATCATTATTTGTAAGCCATCATCTTATTTGTTTTGTCAGTCTTGTTTGTTTGTCTGGCTACTTCTCTTGAGTGAAGGGACTTTGTCTTATTTAATAACAGCTAATATATATTGAATGCTAAGTGGCAGGCACCATTCGGAGCAATATGTTACTTTACATGCTTTAACTCATTTAAATCCTCACAATGATCCTATGAAATAAGTAGTATCATTATTGTCGCCTTATAGATAGATGATGAATCTGAGAGCCATAAGATAATTTGCATGTGATCATGCAGTTAGTGAGACTCAATAAATTTTCCTTGAACGAATGAGTGAACAAATGAAAGAATGAATGAATAGGGGAGCAAGAACTAAGGAAGGTATCTTGTGAAGCTCTGGAAGAAAGGAAAGGAAGAGAAGATCACATCAGCAGTAGTATTAGGGTGGAGTCTTTGGGCTCATCCGCAGACTCCTTCTGCTGACTTCTCCTTTCTTCCTCTCACCTGACTGTTTGACCCCTAGGTTCAGGCCATTGCTGCCCAGTTGGTGTCAGCCCTGTACTATCTGCATTCCCACCGCATCCTCCACCGAGACATGAAGCCTCAGAACATCCTCCTTGCCAAGGGTGGTGGCATAAAGCTCTGTGACTTTGGGTGAGGTGCCTGACCTTCTGTCTCTGCTTCCAGTTCTGCAGAGAGCCTTAGATCATATGCTTGACTTCCTTGCGCCTCATTTTAGAAACTGAGCTGGAGACCGGGATTCCTGC
>NW_006769686.1:2081526-2086917 GCF_000442215.2 Lipotes vexillifer | reverse complement strand
TCCTGCTGAGTCTTGGAAGATGATCTGTTTGTTCAGGTTGGGGATATCTCACACAGTAATAGGTAGCAGTGACCAGCTCTAGTGTTTATTATTTCTCTATTTCTCTATCTGTCTATCTATCTCACACAGTGGTAGGTAGCAGTGACCAGCTCTAGTGTTTATTAATTTATCTATTTTTTGGCCCCGCCCCACTGCATGCTGGATCTGAGTTCCCCGACCAGGGATCGAACCTGCATCCCCCTGCAGTGTAAGCACAGCATCCTAACCACTGGACCGCCAGGGAAGTCTCTCTTGTTTTTATTGAATATCTTCTTTTTCCATTTTGATTCCATCATCTACTGCAGATTTGCCCGGGCTATGAGCACCAACACGATGGTGCTGACATCCATTAAAGGCACACCACTCTACATGTCTCCAGAGCTGGTGGAGGAACGACCATACGACCACACCGCGGACCTCTGGTCTGTGGGCTGCATACTGTATGAGCTGGCAGTGGGCACTCCTCCCTTCTATACCACGAGCATCTTTCAGCTGGTCAGCCTCATTCTCAAGGACCCTGTGCGCTGGCCCCCCACCATTAGTCCTTGCTTCAAGGTGATGAATACTGAAAGTCTGCTTTTGCATCAGAAACCTGTCTCCCTCTACCCTGTTCCCTTTTCCACAATTTTTTTCCAGAGCTGGGGCTGCACTATGAAGTTACTTAATTGATGCAGGAGCTGGGGCAAGCTGCCTTGCTTTTGTACGGCAGGGGCTTATTCTGGGAGGGTGATCTAAGGTGCGCCCAGCTTGGGAGTAGCAGCCCCTCCTTGGGTCAGGCTGTCCTTTATCAAAATGGAGAGGTAATTTCAAGACACCAGAAACAGATATTGGTCCCTTTACACACTCTCTATTCTACTGATTTCCTATCAAATGCAGTGTCCGAATGATTTCTAGATTTGCCAACACAGCTGTCCTCTTCCTGAAAAAATCTAGATATCCAAATGGCCAGAGCTAATGGGGCTAGCTCACTGATTAGGGGCAGAGGATAGAGATGGTGCCTGTTTTTTGCCGTTAAATCTCAGTAGGCCAGAGGGTGGAGTGGGGGGAGGGAGGAAAAGGAGTTGACCTTTTTTATTTTTCATCTAGGGCAAGATTTGAGCCTTCAATAAAATTTAAGTGCAGCCTTCTCCCAGAGTAAAATCTCATTATAACTTTCCTTTGTTTTATCTAAGATGAAAAGAGACAAGTTTCTCCCCAACCTATTTAGCTGGGGGTGGCCCAAATAATTATCAAAAAGAACCTAAACAAAGGAAACATAAGTGGGTGATATACATAAGATATTCATTCTCCCTTAGGGCAGACATGCAGGTATCTCCCGCAAGAGCCAAGGTGTAATGATCACCTTGTTTTAGAGCAGGGGTCGTAATCAACTAGTACCTTCTATTCCTGTTTCAGGCCCAATTGAGGATTTCCCCAAGGATACCTTATAACAGATGTACCCTTTCAGACAGTCTCCCTGCCCCTCCACCATCTGAAGACTTGCTGAAAGATTTGTTTTTGAGTGCTCCCAAACACATCTTTACACAATGACTTATGCGTGTGAGTGTGCTTTTAACTGTAAGTGCATTTGTTCCTACCTAGCACAAACAAACCACAGTCAAAGGGAGGGCAAAGGGAGCAGTTTGGGACCCCCTTGAATGTTTGCTTTCTGAAGATGATTGTAAAGACGACATCCCTCTCTCTTCGTTTTTTTTTTCACTTCTTCACAAAGCTGTTGACACTGAGCTTTCTGGTTTTACTTCTGGGGTTCCAAAATGTCCATGGAAAGGAATTGGGGCTCCCCAGAAGGTGAGGCAGTGAGGTCTGTTCATGATTTCAGCCAGGGAAATGAGGCCTAAGGATAGGATTAGAGACGGCGTGATTAAGACCAGCCAGTCTGTTGTAAGAATGCACTCAGGAGTCTTGGTTGGCCGATTCTGATGAGTTTGAGAGAGCCTGTGGAGAAGTGAAGGCTGATGGGGTATCCTTTCTCTCCACAGAACTTCCTTCAGGGACTGCTCACTAAGGACCCCCGGCAGCGTCTGTCCTGGCCAGACCTGTTACATCACCCCTTTATTGCTGGTCGTGTCACCAGTGAGTCCTTAGGGTTCCCAGGGCTCTTGCACTTCCCTAGTACTCTACCCAATGCAACCCCTGACCCCAGTGTCTGGATCCAGCGTATATTCTTTTCCTCACCAGCTTGAATTTTCTCCCTAGCCCTTTGCATGACTCTTGCTGAAGTTGTCTCTGGCCAAATGGAAACAGTGGCGCAGCTCCAGTGTGATCACCTGTCCCCCTCTTCTCTCCTTGCAGTACTAACCGAGTCAGCAGGCCCAGATTTGGGTACCCCATTCACCAGTCGCTTACCCCCAGAACTTCAGGCCCTAAAGGACCAACAGGCGCATCGTCTGGCCCCGAAGGGCAATCGATCTCGCATCTTGCGGCAAGCCTGTAAGCACGTGGCTGAGGAGGCCAAGCAGAAGGTGTGTGGGGCAGAAGGGCATGTATGACATAGCCAGGCTAGTGACTGGGGGAGTTGGAGAAGGAGGGTGACTTTCTAGGGTTGGGAAAAGGCCACGAATAGGATTCATTGTGCCTTATGACAACCAAGTAGTTCTGACTCAGTGTCTCATTTCCCGCAGAAACACCAGATCACAGGACCTGCCCTCAAGCAAGAGGACAGGACCAGCAAGGTGGCTTCTGGCGCAGCCTCTCTGCCCAGACTAAAGGCCACTCCTCAGGAACCAAGCCTCTTGACTGGGGTCTTAGGCTCAGAAATGAAGAGCAGCTGGGCTGAGTGGAGGGCTGGAGAAGCTCCCCCTGCACCTTGGTGAGGAGGGTAGAACCAGGGCTTTATAGGATGAGGTCGCTTGCAGATCTTTGTCTCCAGTCAAAGCACATACAGCATGGTCCCTGTCACTCACTACTGCCTAAATGTAGACAGGGCCCTGGGAGTCTTGAGTTCTGGGTGCCTGAACCCTAATTCCAGCTATTGATACTTTCCTGATTCATCAGAAAACGTGGAAACTTTCCTTTCTCTATGTCTAAGTTGTATTGATTCATTAACTGAAAAGGAAAGAATCATCTCCACGCAAAATGGAAGATGGAGTTGAGAGCTACGGGTGAAAACCGCCAAGGTAGCTTTGAGAAGATCCAAAGTGGGAGAGCAGTCAAGGATATGCGTGTAGTGGACCTATCCTGTCCTGGCCAGATCCTAGAAGGAGGGCTCCTCTAGCCAATCCTATATGGCTTATTTTTCATTCCTATCCTGGATGTAGAGGGAGGGACAAGTTCATGAACTCTAAGCCTCACAGGTCTGGAACTCATCTTACTCTCTGCTTCCTCTGGCAGGGAAAACTGTATCACCCAGGATTGTGAGCAAGCATTCCCAGAGCTGAGGCCAGAGGTGGTGGGCCAGCAGAGCCTTGATGCAGTGGGCCTAGAAAATGAGGTGAGACCTAGGGGCTCCTCCTGGCCTTGTCCCTGCCATGGGATGTTGGGTCTTGGTAGATGTTTTCTAGAACAGTGATTCCCAACCCTCCAAGGAATAGCTCCCTTTGTGTTAAAAATTGCTTTCTTATTATTTATAGATTTTAATTGCATAGTATCTGAACATTTGATTGTCAAAAATTGGAGTACATAAGTAAAAAGGAAAATCCCTCTTGAGCCTTATTTCAGTCCCAGAGGTGTCTGTCTCCTTCCAAACTTTTTGTGCTTTTACATATATTTATATATATGCCCACATAGAATATATAGTTTGGCTGTTTTTACATTACTGAGTTCATACCATATGTATTGTTTTGCCTCATGCATCTCTTACATGATCTGTTCTAGAGATCTTTCTACATCTACTTCAATCTTTTGTTTTTTTAAGGTTTTAACTTTTTATTTTGAAAACATTTCAAACTTAAAGAATAATTGTGAAAATAGAACCAAGAATTCTTATATACCCTTTCACCCAGATTCACCAATTGTTAAAATTCTGCCACATTTGCTTTATGGTTCTCTTTCTATATATATGGACACATCATTTTTCTGAATCATTTTAGGGTAAGTGCAGACATGCTCCTTTAATGCCAAATATACTTTAGTGCGTATTTGCTAAGATCAAGGTGATGCACTTGCACCACCTCAGCGCAATTATAGAAGTCAGGAATTTGACACTGATATGATTCTGTTACTTAATCTACAGTCCATATTTAGATTTTGCCAATTGCTCTGGTAATGTTCTTTATAGCAAAAACATGTTTTGCCCCCAGTCTACAATCCAATCCAGTGTTAAGCATTGCGTTTAGTTGTTATGCTTCATTAGTCTCCTTTAATCTGAAACCGTTCCTACTCTTTCTTTGTCTTTCATGCTTGATAGTTTTTAGGTGCACAGGTCAGTTATTTTGTAGAATGTTCCTCAAATTGATACTTTTGCATAATTAGATTCAAGTCATGCATTTTTGGTGGGCACACTACATAAGTGATGCATTGTCAGTACTACAGTCTTTTTAACAACTTCTTAGTATGTCCTAATATGTATGTGCCATGTTTGATTATTCCCTTACTGACTGGCTCTATGATGTTTCCAATTTTTTTTATTATAAACCATGCAGTGGGCATCTTTCTAGGTGTCTCTTTATGCACACCTGCCAGTGTTCTCCAAGAGACTTTTCAAGACCCCTCATTTACTGCCAACTCTACCTTTTTAAACGGGTGGCTGAAAAAAATACATCTGTGCCAAAGGAGTCACTGGCCTTTTGCAGTTACTTCATGATTCCCCAGGTTGGGAGCTACTACCCTTGAACCTGACACACTCCTCCTGACCTCCTTCACTCCCTGATGCCTCAGGAGCCAGACAATGCTGATGCTGAGTGGCGGCACCTGCTAGAGACCACTGAGCCTGCGCCTGTCCAGCTGAAGGCCCCTCTCGCCCTGCTGTGCAATCCTGACTTCTGCCAGTGCATCCAGAGTCAGCTGCATGAGGCTGGAGGGCAGGTAACCAGCAGAAGCATACCATGGATGAAACTGGAGACTGCTTTCACAGATGAGGCATTAAAAAACGTTGATTGACATAAGGAGAAAGAAAGTTTGTCCCTTTCCTATTCTGTTTCACTCCATCTGTTTAATTCAAGGAGATTTGCCAACCTCCTTTAGTAATACAGAAAGAGCAGACCTTGGGTTTTTCTTTCTGAAGGGAAAAGTATTCCTCTAGAGCAGGGATCAGCAAACTTTCTGGTGGAACTTTTATAGGCCCTGTTGTCCAAGAGGAAAAAATGGAGGATATCATGTAACTACTTCTATAATGAGAGAAAACACATTTCCACGAATTTTTTTTTTTTTTTTTCGGTACGCGGGCCTCTCACTGCTGTGGCCTCTCCCGTTGCG
>NW_006769686.1:2079474-2080462 GCF_000442215.2 Lipotes vexillifer | reverse complement strand
GGTACGCGGGCCTCTCACTGCTGTGGCCTCTCCCGTTGCGGAGCACAGGCTCCGGACGCGCAGACTCAGCAGCCATGGCCCACAGGCCCAGCCACTCCGCGGCACGTGGGATCCTCCTGGACCGGGGCACGAACCCGCGTCCCCTGCATAGGCAGGCGGACTCTCAGCCACTGCACCACCAGGGAAGCCCTCCACAAAATTTTTGACAAAATTAAAAATATGTAACAATTTAAGTGTGTGATATTTTCTAATGCAGGTATACTAATGAGAAGAATGAGATTCTTATTTAGGGGATAACATCTTGCTTAATTGGTGTTCGTAATTAGTATTCTCTCCTACAAAGCCTTTCCTTGTGTCTCTGAAATGGTGATCTTCTTTCCTGGGAGCTCACTGAAGTATGTTGCGCGCATCTCTCTCTCTTTTCTTTAAAGTTTTTTTTTTATTATTTATTTATTTAGGCTGCGTCAGGTCTTAGTTGTGTCATGTGGGATCTTTCGTTGCAGCCAGTGGGCTTCTCTCAAGTTGTGGCGTGTGGGCTCCAGGGCGCGTGAACTCTGTAGTTTGCAGCACGTGGGCTCTCTCGTTGAGGCGCACGAGCTCAGAAGTTGTGGCACGTGGGCTTAGTTGCCCCGTGGCATGTGGGATCTTAGTTCCCCGACCAGGGATCGCACCAGCGTCCCATGCATTGGAAGGCAGATTCTTTACCACTGGAAATAAGTCCCTTTTCTTTAAAGTTTAAAAAAATAATTTTTAGTAAATTTACCAAGTTGTGAAATCATCACCATAATTCAGTTTTAGAATATTTTCATCACCCCTATAAGATGATTCTTAACTATTTACAGTTATCATTCCCATTCCTAGTAACAGGAGACTACTTTCTGTCTATTATATTTGTGTTTTCTGAACATTTCATATAAATATGATCATACAATGTATAGTCTTTGTGTCTGGCTCCTTTCTCTTAGCATAATGTGTTTTTTTTTTTTTT
>NW_006769686.1:2077250-2079464 GCF_000442215.2 Lipotes vexillifer | reverse complement strand
TTTTTTTTTTTTTTTTTTTTGCGATACGCAGGCCTCTCACTGTTGTGGCCTCTCCCGTTGTGGGACGCGCAGGCTCAGCGGCCATGGCTTATAGGCCTAGCCACTCCGCGGCATGTGGGATCTTCCCAGACTGGGGCACGAGCCCATGTCCCCTGCATCGGCAGGTGGACTCTCAACCACTGCGCCACCAGGGAAGCCCTTAGCATAATGTTTTTGAGGTTCATTCATGTTGTAGCGTGTATCAATACTTAATTCCTTTTCATTGCTGATTAATATTCTGCTGTACGGATATATCACATTTTGTTTATCCATTCCACTAATTGATTGAAATTTGGATTGTTTCCAGTTTTTGGCTCTTATGAATAATGCTGCTTTGAACATCCATGAGGAAGCCTTTGTGTGGACCTATGTTTTCATTTCTCTTGAGTGTATGCATAGGAGTGGAATTGCTGGGGCATATAGTAAATTTATGTTTAATTTTAAGAAACTGCTGGACTATTTATTTTCCAAAGTGGCTGCACCATTTTACATTCTCACCAGCAATGTATGAGGGTCCTCATTTCTCCACTTCCTTGCCAACATGTATTACTGTCTGTCTGAGTGTAGTCATTTTAGAGAGTGTGAAATAGTATCTCATTGCCATTTTAATTCACATTTTGCTAATGACTAATGTGAGCATCTTCTCATGTGCTTACCAGACATTTGTATTAATATTTCTTCTTTGGTGAAATATCTAATCATTTCTTTGGCTCATTTTTAAGTTGGGTTGTTTTCTACTTGAGTTGTAAGAGTTCTCTCTATCTTCTGGATACAAGACCTTTATCAGATGTATGATTTGCAAATATTTTCTCCCAGTCTCTAATATGTCTTTTTATTCTCATAAGAATGTCTTTTGAAGCACAAAGGTTTTAAATTTTGAAGTCCAGTCACCATTTTTTTCCTTTGTGGATTATGCTTCTGGTGTTGTATCTGAGAAATCTTTTTTAAACCCAAAGTCTTGAAGATTTTCTCCTGTGTTTTTTCTAAAAGCTTTCTAGGGCTTCCCTGGTGGCATAGTGTTTGAGAGTCCGCCTGCCGATGCAGGGGACATGGGTTCGTGCCCCGGTCCGGGAGGATCCCACATGCCACGGAGCGGCTGGGCCCGTGAGCCATGGCCGCTGAGCCTGCGCGTCCGGGGCCTGTGCTCCGCAACGGGAGAGGCCACAACAGTGAGAGGCCCGCGTAAAAAAAAGCTTTCTAGACTTTTAGCTCTGACATTTAGGTCTCTGACCCATTATGAGTTGATTTTTGTATATATTGTGAGGTAGAGATATAAGTTCATCTTTTCGCATGTGGTTATGTAATCATCCCAGCACCATTTGTTGAAAAGACTCTCCTTTCTCTCTTGAATTACCTTGACACCCTGCACCTCTCTTTTGGCCCTTATCTGTCGTCCTTGTGTTGGATAATATTTCAGTGGGGAAAGAGGTTAACAACTCTGCCTCCAGGGTAAAACTTTCTGAGTTAGAATTCCAGCCAAACTACTGTGTGTGATTATTGACTACTTACTTAACCTATCTAGAAGCTTGTCTCCTCATTTATAAAATGGGTAATTGTATTTACTTTACCATCACTAGGGTTATTGTAAAGATTAAGTGAGTAAATAAGTGAACAGATTCAGAACAGTGAGTAGCATATTGCAAAGCACTTGATGTAAACGTTAGTCTTCTTTTGAAGAATAACATTTTAAAAAATAACCATTTAAAAATATAATACTGTCCTGTATAAAAAATAAGTGGTAGGTAGGATCTGGCCTGCAGGTCATATTTTGTCAACCCCTGATCTAGAGTTGAATAATATTGTTTTGTCTATCTGGAGTTGAGCAACATTGTTTTGTGCCCATTGTTTTTAATTTTCAGAAATGTGTGTGTGTGGTTTCATTTTGTTTTAAGGTGAAGGGCTGGAGAAGGGAGGGAGCAGATAGGAATGTCACTGCGTCTGTCACTGACTGAGGGGAGGTGTTCCCCCCTCCCTCCGGTTTGGTCACCTCTAAGTCAGGTGACGTGGCCATCTATATTCCCCTTTCCTGGTACACTTTCCCTGTTTCTCTGTTTCCTTTTCTGGGTTTTGGATTCCCAAAGAAAGGAATGAGAACATTTGGTCTGCTTTGTCAACATCTTGGGGACACTTGGTATCTGTGACTCTCCTTCCTTTACCTCTCATAATATCGATTAC
>NW_006769686.1:2070835-2077240 GCF_000442215.2 Lipotes vexillifer | reverse complement strand
TCTTTCCCTTGTGTCACCCAGATCCTGAAAGGCGTGCTGGAGGGCGCTTCCCATATCCTTCCTGTGCTCCGGGTCCTGAGCAGTCTTCTGTCCAGCTGCGGTGGTGACTCTGTTCGCTTGTACTCCTTCTGCCGTGGGGCAGGGCTCCCCCGGCTGCTGCTCAGCCTCCTCCAACACAGCCAGGAGAGCAGCAGTATCCAGCAGGTAAGTGCTGCGCCAGGAGCCTCTCAAGACTTACAAGAATTTCTTCTCTTCGGATTTCTTTTCTTTGAATTGCCATCTCTATCTGGCCCGACTGCCTTTTCTCTTCTCCTCCTCTCTAGTTAGTAGATCATGAATTGCAAATTCTCATGCCTTCCGAGGCCAGGCAGATAATGTCATCAGTGAAGTAGACTGTGTGTGACTATATGAATCAGTGGGAATGTGAGAAACTGAGATCTCGTGCTCAGTCGGAACGGGGCATCCTCTCCTCAGCGCCAGCTCACTGTTGTTAGTGGGGAGTATGGGCTCAGTGGTGCCAGATCCTGCAGTTTTCCAAGAAAAGCTAGAAATCCAGATTTTTATGTGCAGTTTCCCAATATTTAAAGCACTGTGTTTTGTTTGTTTGTTTGTTTTTGCGGTACGCGGGCCTCTCACTGTTGTGGCCTCTCCCGTTGCGGAGCACAGGCTCCGGACGTGCAGGCTCAGCGGCCATGGCTCATGGGCCCAGCCACTCCGCGGCATGTGGGATCTTCCCAGACCGGGGCACGAACCCGTGTCCCCTGCATTGGCAGGTGGACTCTCAACCACTGTGCCACCAGGGAAGCCCAGAGCACTGTGTTTTGAAAGGTAAAATCCTAGGCTTTACCGGCCTGATTTTATAGAGCAGGGTACTGAAACTCAGAGATTAACTAACTCACACACGGGCACTGCCTTGTCAGTGGTCATGGAGATGATAAGCGGGAGAGCTAGGAGTGAGTCTCAGTGTCCACGTCCCTGTGCTGTGTCCCGACGCAGCTGAGCTGAGAGGCCAGAATGCAGAAATGTTTAACGTGGCCAAGGCTTGGCGCCTGGAAGCTGCACTCTGCTGATAAGTGTTAGTCTTGAGAGTTTTTAAGGAATTTAGAAAAGAATTTGGGCTGTTTTGAAAAATAGAACCTCCTAAACTCCAAAATGCTGTTCAGGCCCAAACAAGACACATTTTCTGGCTGTTTACAGTCCGTCGGCCGCCACTTTGTTACCTCTGGATCTCCTCTCTCCGTCCAAACACTCTCTTCCCTCTGTCCCTTTCTGTTTGCTCAGCCTGACTGGATATCTGACACACTTTTCCCTTAGTCTTTGTTTCCATCCCCTACATTGCCCTAACTCTCTGTCCTCTTCCCTGGCAGCAATGTTGGTATGGGACCTTCTTACGGGACCTGATGGCTGTGATTCAGGCCTACTTTGCCTGTACCTTCAATCTGGAGAGGAGCCAGACAGGTGACAGGTGGGATGAGAGGCATTTTGCTCTGTTGGCCAGTTTGGCTTCAGTTTCTACCCCCATTTCTTCCCATCCTCATTAGGAAGAGACTAAGTATGGAGAAGCCATGATTTGTGCCAGGTTTAGGGGTCAGCTGAGTGACCTCTTAGAGTCCACCTAGTCCTCTTAAGGACCCCGAGACACCTCCAGGTTTGCACACGGAATTTCAGGTTCTAAGCGTTAGCAGTCACGCTAAATGGAAGGCTCAGGGTGCGAATAAGCTAGAGAAAATGACAAAGAGGCCTGGAGGTATGTATGTGTGACTGTGTGTGTGTGTGAGGGGAGAGGAGAGAGAGCACTCTGATGTGTTCCTTTGCAGAGATTCTCCTACCTGCCCTGAACTGACCCGTTCATGTGGGCTTTTAGTAGAGAGATGAGAAGAAACCATGGACTCATTTTTTTCCTAGCCTACAGGTATTTCAGGAGGCTGCCAGCCTCTTTCTGGAGCTCTTGGGGAAACTACTGGCCCAACCAGATGACTCCGAGCAGACCTTGCAGAGGGACAGCCTTATGGTAATCCGCTCCCCCTTCCAGATTCCTGTCTGTGGTTTTCCCTGTGTCTCTCCCATCCTCTTTCTTATGGCTCTGTAGGGTTAGATCGAGGTAATACAACAAATGTTTGTTGAATGCCAGTTGTGTGCCATATGCCATCTGAGTAAGGGAAAGTCCCCATCTTCAAGGGATCAGGGCTAGTCTAGTAGGAGAGAAGTGATCAAGGACAACAAGGGTGAAAAGTACATTAGAACTTCATGTAAAATGTAGAAGCACTGCTGAAGAAGACTAGCGCTACTTGGAGGGTCATAGAAGAAATCTTTTTTTTTTTTGGACCTGCCATGCAGTATGTGGGATCTTAGTTCCCTGACCAGGGATTGAACCTGCGCCCCCTGCAGTGGAAGCATGGAGTCTTAACCACTGGACCGCCAGGGAAGTCCCTAAGAGTCATAGAAGAAATCTTGAAGGAGGAAATCATCTCTGCTAGGATTTGAAGAATGAACAGAAGTTTGCCAGGTGGATGAGGCAGGAAAGTAGGGAGAACATTCAGGGTAGAAAGACCAACCTATATTAAAGCCCAGAGGCATTAAGCAGTGTGGCGTATTTTAGGGAACCACAGATAGAAGTATTTCTTCTTGAATAGACTTACAGATCAGCTAGTATTCCCAACCTTGTTTGTCCTACAGACTAGTAACCTATATGGGTTCTCTCTCCTGGACTCTGGAGGTGAGGGATGGGAAGGGAGGCTTGAAAGAGAAAATAGTTGAGTTCTGACTGATCTCAGAGGAGACAGAGAGGAACATGTTCAAGGAGGGAAACAATTGCCTGGTCGTTGTTCAGACTGGGAACTGGGAGCACAGATTTGGGCTACATTCCTACTTCCAGCTAGCAGCTAGCAGTCCATTCAGTCTCTTCTCTTCTTCTTCTTTTTTTTTTTTAAATAAATATTTATTTTTGGCTGCATTGGGTCTTCATTGCTGCGCATGGGCTTTCTCTAGTTGCGGCGAGCCGGGGGCTACTCTTTGCTGCGGTACACGGGCTTCTCATTGCAGTGGCTTCTCTTGTTGCGGAGCACGGGCTCTAGGTGCACGAGCTTCAGTAGTTGTGGCTCGCGGGCTCTAGAGTGCAGGCTCAGTAGTTGTGGCGCTTGGGCTTAGTTGCTCTGTGGCATGTGGGATCTTCCCAGACCAGGGCTAGAACCCATGTCCCCTGCATTGGCAGGCGATTCTTAACCACTGCGCCACCAGGGAAGCCCAGTCTCTTCTCTTCTGAGAGCCCATTTTAACATCCCTCACCCTTTCCGGTAAGGAAGCTTTTAACATCTAACGTAAATTTTGGCCAGTAGTGACTCACATTATTGGTCAGCACTTCTCATATGTCACTGTGCACTGAGTAGCATGGGGAGTTTGGAATAAATTCCCCACCTCTCGAAATTCTGAATCAATAAGACTGGGTTGGGAAGGACCCATGAATCCCCAGGAATTCTTATACTCAGGGTCCACAGATAATACTTTGAGAGACATCATGTAGGGAGCAGCTGACCAGAATAAAAGGATTGACACCTGTCCTTGAAATGTGAAGGCAGTTACATTGCACTTTCTGTGTGAGGAATCCTTAGAGTCCATCAGCTGGTCCCCCTGGGTTTGTCTCCTCCTTTCTCAGGTTCTCTGGGCACTCCTGCTCCTTACGCTAAGTCCAGTCAGTTTTCTGATGTGCCTGCTGTTAACCCTGCCTTGTCTCCCTTAGTGCTTTACTGTTCTGTGTGAAGCCATGGATGGGAACAGCTGGACCATCTCCAGAGCTTTCTACTCCAGCCTGATGACCACACAGCAGGCTGTGTTGGACGGGCTCCTTCATGGCTTGACATTTCCACAGCTCCCTTTCCACAGCCCCCCAGGTAACTGGAATGGGAAGGTAAGGTTCTCTCGACCTACTTGTCGAGTAGGTCCAGCTCTGCTCTTTCTCCTGCCATTACCTAGAATAGGCCTGGCATTTAGTGAGTGTTGAATAACTATGAACTGAGAGAAAGAATGGGGAATCTTAAACATCGAACGCCTTCCTGCATTCTTTGCCTTTCTCGCAGGAGCCCCTGAGGTGAGCCAGCCGCTTCGGGAGCAGAGTGAGGATCTGCCTGGAGCCATCTCCTCGGCACTGGCAGCCTTATGCACTGCTCCTGTGGGGCTGCCTGGCTGCTGGGAAGCCAAGGAGCAGGTCTGAGCTACAATTTTTTTGATCCTGTCCTCCCTGTTGCCAGAGTAGGGGAGGCTGGTCCAGCTTTTCAGAAAGGCAGAAAAACAAGCTTTTATGCCTCCCTTTACTAAGTACTTCCAGAAACAGATACTCCCACTAGGTTTGAGCCATTTGTAGAACATGATGTAGCCAAAATCCCAGAGCCCTTGGCCAGCTGATTAGAGAGCTCAGTGACAAACTGCCTATGTGGTGGGGTAGCTGATCTGAAGCCACCAGTGATGCTTCCTCAAGGGTTCAAGATTCAGATTTCCTGCCCCCTTTGGCTAGCAACACTTTCCTCTGTACCTGCCTGCAGTGGGACTTAACTAGGCCTTGCCTTTTGGTTCTCCACTGGCCATGAAGACTGGGAATGGAATGGGGGCTGAGGTTCCTGGTGAATCTGGGGAAGAGTGGCTAGCAGGAGGTTGAGAGTCCTGATTAGTTGGAGATATAAGAGGAATGGGATTGGAATCATGGGAATGGGATTGAGTCTTCAGGTATGTCTCTACAGATCTCTCGGCATTTGGCAAACCAGCTCACTGAAGACAGCAACCAACTGAGGTCATCCCTCATCTCTGGCCTACAGCATCCCATCCTGTGTCTACACCTTCTCAAGGTACTGCCTGCTCATTAACTCTTGGCCTTTCAGACTTCTTTTTCACCCCAAGGACTAAGAGAGAGAGAAAGAGACACTGAGAGAAATGAGAGACCCCCCGCCCCTTGGAGGACCCCTTTCTGCTTTTAAAATTGTTCAGCTGAGACGGCCCTACTGTCAGCCAGTCCTCAGCAGAACCGAGCAGTGTCCACATCTCACCGTCTTTCAGCAAGAGGCAGAAGTGGCCTGAATTTCTCTAATATCCCTAGTTGTGGATACTAGATCTGTCGAGAGGCTAGCCTGCTTTTAGCTGAGCCTTTCGGTCTAGGAGCCCAGGGGCTTCCCTGCCTCCCTGACAGACTACTTCCCACTCCCTTTAGGTTCTCTACTCCTGCTGCCACGTCAGTGAGCCCCTGTGCCGTCTTCTAGGGCAAGAGCCCCTGGCCTTGGAGTCACTGTGGAAGTTGGTCCAGGGCAAGGTAGGCCAGCAGCACGAGTGGGCATCTCTTGGGGGGCCCTACCATCTCAATCAGAGGAGCCTCTGATATCTCGGGTTTCCTTTGTAGGTAAAGGTAGTGGATTGGGAAGAGTCTGCTGAAGTGACACTGTACCTCCTCTCCCTTCTTGTCCTTAACCTCCAAGATCTGCCTTCTGGGTGAGTCATAAAGCAGGGTCTCTCCACTGAAATCTTCCACCCACATAGCTCACCCAGACATGGATTGTGGGGAGTGACACCCTACAGCCTATCCTTAGGAGGGATTGGGACAGAGGGTGTGAGGGTTTCTGTACAAAGAAGAGACCTAGATTCCCACCAACTTTGTGCCTTGGAGGTGGACATGCAGCCTAGGTGGAGAGTGCCATCCAAGGGAGAGGGCAGGCCACGCAGCAGCCTTGATGTATCTCTTTATTCCAGAATGGAGAAGCTAGCCAGTGAGGTTGCTACTGTCTTTACCCATTCACACGTCGTCTCTCTTGTGGTGAGTTTTCAACCTTCATCTTCCTCCACTTTTCACCCTATCATCCCACCCTTCTGCAAGCAGGAGAGTCATTTCCTAATTTGCAGCTGTTTGTGAGGCATTCTTCTGGACCAGGACAGAGAAATAAATCCTCTCTGCCTGTCCCAGTACCATTCAGATGCGGACATTCCTCCGCCTTGTCTAACTCTCCACAGAGCGCGGCAGCCTGTCTGTTGGGACAGCTTGGTCAGCAAGGGGTGACTTTTGACCTCCAGCCTGTGGAGTGGATTGCAGCTGCCACACATGCCCTGTCCGCCCCTGCGGAGGTGAGCTCTACCAGGGAATGCAGACACACATTTTCTCTGAGTCAAATAAGGTCTGTGTTCAGGGAGAAAGACTGAAATGCCAGCAAGCCTAGAGTAAACTAAGGAGTGTGAGAGAATCAAGGCGTCTTTCCTGTCCTATCCTTCTGCCCTCGGATAATAGGTCCCTCTGAGCCCAGACTGTCAGGGCTTTAGGTTTGTTGTTAACTTGCAGGACCTCTGAAGGGGGAGGAGGCAGTGTGTGTGTGTGTGTGTGTGTGTGTGTGTCTCTCTCTCTCTCTCTCTCTCTCTTTCTCTTCTATAGATTTCAGC
>NW_006769686.1:2057392-2070798 GCF_000442215.2 Lipotes vexillifer | reverse complement strand
CTCTCTCTCTCTCTCTCTCTCTCTCTCTCTCTCTCTCTCTCTCTCTCTCCCTCTCTCTCTCTCTCTCTCTCCCCCCCTCCCTCCCTCTGGCACTTGCCTCCTGAAGGATCTCCCCTCCAGCCTCTCTCCTCTCCAGTCCATTTTCTTCACTGCCACCAAAGTGAGCTTTCTTAAAGGAAAACCTGCCCATTTGTTCAACCAGTAATTATTTCACACATAAATATAATAGTGAGTACCAGGCACTATTCTTGGCTTTGAGAATACAGTAGTGAAAGGAGAGACAAAAAAAATCTCGCCCATGTGGAGCTTGTGTAAGTCCTCAGTGGCTTCCCACGGCTTCTGAGTTAATGTCTAAATTGGTTAGCAGGCTACTCAAAGCTCATCTGTTCCCTCTGGGCTCTCTAATCCTGCTCCACCAAAGAATTAACATTTCCAAAGTTCACTGTGGTCTCTCACGACCTGCCTTTATGGAAGCTATGACCTCTCCCTTCCTCATCTCCCTTTTATTTTATTTTTTTTAATTTTATTTATTTATTTAACATCTTTATTGGAGTATAATTGCTTTACAGTGGTGTGTTAGTTTCTGCTTTATAACAAAGTGAATCAGTTATACATGTACATATGTCCCCATATTTCTTCCCTCTTGCATCTCCTTCCCTCCCCCTCATCTCCCTTTTAAACTTTTTGGGTTTTTTTGCGGTATGCGGGCCTCTCACTGTTGTGGCCTCTCTCAGGCTCAGCGGCCATGGCTCACGGGCCCAGCTGCTCCACGGCATGTGGGATCTTCCCGGACCGGGGCATGAACCCGTATCCCCTGCATCGGCAGGCGGACTCTCAACCACTGCGCCACCAGGGAAGCCCCTTTTTAAACTTTTAATCCCATCAGTTTCCTACCTCCAGGAGGCAGAGTTAGCACTCTCAACTGTGTCCCCTTCCCTCTCCACAGCCCTCCCTCACAGCCTCTCATGTAGCAAGCATCTTCCTAAACTGTAATGGTTTGTCTGGCTGCTTACCCTACTGACTGTGTGTCTTTAGGACAGAGTTAGTCATTGAACGAATAGGCAGGAGCCAAGATTCCTAAGTCCAAAAGAACTCTCCCCACTACACCAGGCTGAAGAAGAGCTCCTTCTGCCTGACTTGGAGTTGGGAGCACAGGCCTGTGTGGTCACCTCACCCCTCTCAGATCTGCTCTCTTCCCACCTCTCTCCGACAGGTCCGGCTGATTCCACCGGGTGGCTGTGGATTCTATGATGGCCTCCTCATGCTTCTGCTGCAGCTGCTCACCCAGGTAACAGCTGCATCCTAGGATGGATGGGAAGTAAGGAGAGCTGCTTTGGGGAGCCACTGGCCAATAGGAAGGAAGAAGCAACACAGTCACCTCTCCTCTCAAACCGCCTGTGATGGCCTTAAATTGGGCCCATCTGCTTTCAGTACGGACCCTTTAAGGGGAACCATTCAGCTACATCCCTTGGGATTCAGTGGGAAGAAAGCTGTAATTCCCTGGTTTCCAGTAGACATACACATGGGTTGAGAGGTCAGGGGTTAAGATGTGATAAGCGAGGGAACTGGGACAACAGGGAAATCCTAGGTGGGAAAACAGAAGGAATTATTTCTGGGACTCCTCTTCCTCGTAGGTGAGGGACAAGAGTGAAAAAAGGCATTTTGACTCCTATCTTGGACCTCCTCGTTTACCCTCATTCAATTTTGTCCCTAGCAGGGGAAGGGTAGTCCAATAAGCGTCGTGGCTAGCTCAGAAATGTGGACCGTTCTGTGGCACCGCTTCTCCATGGTGCTGAGGCTCCCTGAGGAGGCATCTGTACAGGAAGAGGAGCTGTCACTGTCCAGTCCACAAAGCCCAGAGCCAGACTGGACACTGATCTCACCCCAAGGTATCTTTCCAACAGCATGGCCCCTTTTGTCGGGCCAGTGTGTTGATTCCTCTTCAAGAGGAAACAGCCTAGAACTGGGTTAGCCCATGGAGGTGGCTACTGCTGCTGCTGCCTGGGGAGAGGGTGGCAGAGTCTATGCTGGAGCTGCTCAAGGACGGGGAAGGGACTGAATGGGGGTAGCCCTGAGAGCCTTGGGGACACAGGGGCATCCTGACCTCTTGCCTGCTCCACTGGGTCTCCATTCTTGGTGTTTCCAGGCATGGCAGCCCTGCTGAGCCTGGCCATGGCCACCTTTACCCAGGAGCCCCAGTTATGCCTGAGCCACCTGTCTCAGCGTGGAAGTAGCCTCATGTCCGCCCTGAAGCATCTGCTTTCGCCCAGCTTCCTGCACCACCTGACCCAGGCGTGAGTTGGAGCTAGAGGAGGGAGACCAGAAAATTCATTTTTGGCTGTTGGGGGTAGGAGGAGGGGAAGGCAGGAGAGAAAGAGCTGACAGCCTGAGCTATGACGCAAGAAATGGGATTACTGAGGTTGGGGAAGGAGAGCTGAACTAGGGAATTTGAGAAGAGTCGGGGGAAGAAAGCTAAAGGGTGGGTGCACCAGACTAAGTATATCCTTCCACTCTCCCTTCCTTAGGCCTCAAGGGCCTGAGTTTCTCCCCGTTGTGGTGCTCTCTGTCTGCCAGCTCCTCTGCTTCCCCTTCGCCCTGGATGTGGACACTGACCTCCTTGAAGGTGTCTTGGCTGACCTCACAGACTCAGAAGTCACAGCCCATCTGCTGCAGGTACTGGGGAAGCTACCCAGGCAGGAAGGTGGGAGAGGAAGGTGGCCCAACCTTGTGTACTCAAATTCACTTCCCGACAGCTCCGGGGCTCTCGCAGGCCCCTGAAGGAGTGCAGCACCTGGCTTGGTATAAGAGTTGAGTGGAGAAAGCATTCGGGCCTGAACAGAGGCATGTGGTTGGAGCTGGGCTGGTGCCTCTTCTCTCCATCAGTCCGATATCTGGATTCACTTGGAACCCAGTGGGGCAGATATCTTAGTCTAGGCCCTGGAGACTCAGCTCCTCAGCTGGGAGTCACTTCCTTGGAAACTGTTGGCATTAAGCAGTGAGCGGGTCTCTGAAGCAGAGAGACTAAGTCCTTGCAGAGCAAGGCATGGACTTGGGAAGGACCTGTTCTCCTGGGCTCCACGTTGTGTCTCACGTGCGGTGCTGTGGCTCAGGTCTTCCAGCTCTCTGTGGTATTCTCACCAGAGTTTGGCTTTTCTCTCTCCCAGATTGTGGGCTCCATCTCATTATCTAGCTGCAGTGTATTCTCCCTCTCCCTGAGCTCTTTTGCCTGCACCCCTCCCGCTTCTCCAGGTCTGCCGCCACCATCTTCCACTGACACAAACCGAGCTGCCCATCAGTCTGCTCACACGCCTGGCCCTCTCTGAGCCCCCCTCTCTCAACCAGTTTGTGAGTACAGTAGCCGCCTGCCCTACAACCACCATCTCATTCCTCTCAGCTGCCCTCCTGGGTGACCAGCCGCTGCTGACCTCTGACCTTCTCTCCCTCCTGGCCCACACCGCTCGGGTACTGTCTCCCAGCCATTTGTCCTTTATCCAAGAACTCCTGGCTGGCCCCGATGAATCCTATCGGCCCCTGCGCAGCCTCCTGGGCCACCCAGAGAGTTCTGTGCGGGCCCGTACTTACGGGCTTCTGGGACACTTGCTCCAGCACAGTGGAGCCCTGCGCGGGGCCCTGCAGAGCCAGCTAGGACTGCTCAACCTTTTGCTGCTGGGGCTTGGAGACAAGGATCCTGCTGTGCGGCGCGGTGCCAGCTTTGCTGTGGGCAATGCAGCCTACCAAGCTGGTCCCCTGGGGCCTGCCCTGGCAGCTGCGGTGCCCAGTATGACCCAGCTGCTTGGAGATCCTCAGGCTGGTATCCGGCGCAATGCCGCATCAGCTCTGGGCAACTTGGGGCCTGAGGGTTTGGGGGACGAGCTGTTACGGTGCCAGGTACCCCAGCGGCTCCTAGAGGTGGCGTGTGGAGACCCCCAGCCAAATGTGAAGGAGGCCGCCCTCGTTGCCCTCCGGAGCCTCCGACAGGAGCCCAGCATCCATCAGGTACACCTGAGGGGACTTAGGAATCACCATGATGGGGCTGGTTTTCACACTTTTCTTAGATAGTCTTTAAGAAATTGGGACATCTAGAAACCGAAGCTGTATCCTTCTCTGGGAGCAGGAAACCCAGGGGCCGTGACTTGGTCATGAGTTTTTCATCTAACATTTCACACCTGGAGAAGGGAGGGGACCTGGAAGAGGGCTCCATTGGGCTAGGAGATGCCTGGGATCTCAAGGACCAGTGTTTCTCTCTTCTGGAGGCTGTGCAAGAGGGAGATGAGGGAAGACTAGACGTTGAGGTATAGAGTGGTTTCATTCTGAGGGCCACGAAGGTGCTAACTATCTTTTTTAGCACTTAACCATGTGAAAAGTACCATGCTAAGCATTTTACCTTTATTATCTGGTTTAAGCTTTGCTTCTCATTTTGCAGGCAATGAAACTGAGGCACAAAGAATTTAATAACTTGTCCAAGTTACAAAGCTAATATGTAGGATTGGACTTTTGAACTCAAGAGTCTAAGTCCAGAGCCCATCCTCTTTTTTTTTTCCTTTGGCCGTGCCACACGGCATGTGAGATCTTAGTTTCCTGATCAGGGATTGAACCTGTGGCCCCTGCAGTGAAAGCACGGAGTCTTAACCATTGGACCACCAGGGAAGTTCCTAGAGCCCATGTTCTTAACCACTGCTTTACTCTGTTTTTTCTTTTTTCTGCTCAATTTTCAATATATAAACAGCCGAATGGAAAAACCATACATCTACCTATGATAAAGCTAAACCTCCAAATATAATAGTTCAGTGTGCTAGCATTGGGTGGTTCACACAGAAGAGAAGTTTTGACAGGATGGTTATGATATATATTAGAGTTTTTTGGCAATCTGTGTGGGGAAATAATAAAGGGATTCTTGGTGGTAAGGAGGTCCAGACCCACTGGTCTAGATCCACAGCTGGGAGTCTCACCTTTTGGCTTACTTTTACTGCTGCATTTATTACCTCTTCCTGGGGACAAGTGCATAGGTCCTTTGGTGCCTTGGTTTCATGGTCTGTAACCAAAGAGAATGGAAATAGACCTCTGGTCCTGGTGATTCCTGTCCCCAAGGTCTGTCTTCTCCCACACAACCTATTTTGAGTCCCCAAGAGCTCATTTTCTTTTTCTTCCTTTTCTAGAGTGGGAATTGCTGGGCCAAATCACAGTCCTCTGCATGTCATGTTCTATCATCTCTCTCTATCCCACAGGTGCTGGTGTCCCTGGGTGCCAGTGAGAAATTAGCCTTGCTCTCTCTGGGAAATCAGTTACTGCCACATAGCAGTCCCAGGCCGGCCTCTGCCAAACACTGCAGGAAACTCATTCACCTCTTGAGGCCAACCCACAATACATGACCCCAGATTCCTGAGGTCCAGCCTCCAACCTTCATTGCCCTACTGTTGCCAACCCTTCCTTTTTCTGCTCTACAAGCCACCAACTCAACCAAGAGCTAAAGAGACTGAAAGAGATAAGCTGCCAATCAACTGATTTGAGAACGAGAACCTAGAAGAGATTTATGTATAAAGCTCCTTCTTTCCCTCAGATTCAGGATGATTTCAGCCAGTAAACTTCATTGTTGTTGGTGCCAGAGGAGATTCCTTTCTTCTCTACATCAGGGGGTCTTTTCTCCAATAATGTCCCTTTAAACCCAAGGGACATGCCTCCTGGACCTTAGGGAGACACCTTCTACCTGAGAGGTCTCTTCCTTTCTGGAGCTCCTGAAATCTTCCCAGCAGGTTCTTGTTTTAGATGCAGTGGTCCCAGGACAGTGATGAAGACAGAGCCTGCCTCTAGGGGATAGCCTGCTGTGGGGATAAATGCCATCAATCCCTGTTATGGAGGGCTCCCCAGCCTGTAGCCCCCATTCCCATCCATTGGTGGGGGCGGGAGTGTACCTTTTCTTTCTTCCTTCCTTCCTCCCTCCCTCTTTCCTTCCTTCCTCCCTCCCTCTTTCCTTCCTTCCTCCCTTCCTTCCCTTCCCTTTCCTCCCTTCCTTCCTTCCTTCCCTCCCTCCCTCCCTCTCTCTCTCCCTCCTTTTTTCTTTTCCTTTTTTTTTAACCCTACTTGGAGCTGCCAGGGTAAAGAGTTGAGAGGTTCAGCTCTTGTAGCTGATGTGTGATGCTGGAAGCACTGGTTTTCTGTTTACAGAAGATCCTGGTTTGGGAGCTTATTTATATCTTTTCCTGCCTTCCAGCTTCCTCCATCCCAGATGAGCTGCATGTGATCACCTACTTCCAAGCTAGGGACAGTGGAGCTGAAATAGGAAAGAATAGGTTTAAACAGAGGGGTAAATTGGATTGCTTTCTGATCTCAGGCTAAGTGACTAGTTTTAATATTTGATGGAGTTTCAATGTATAGGGAAGCCCAGCTGCTTTAGAAGGATGGCTGTTTATGGAGATTGTGCAGTTTACCAGGAAGGAATGTTTGGCAGGCCCAATGGTTAGAATCATAATCCATACTGGAAAGCTTAAACCTTCACTCACTGGATAGCTTGCAGCCAGCTTCCCAGAGCCCTAATTTCTCCATCTGTAACATAAGGAGACTACTTTTTGTCCTTCCTTAAATTCCACTTGTTTTAGAAATGAAAGATGAGTAAGGTGCCTTTGTCTTTATAAAGAATTCATTTAGACCTCATCTTCATTGCCCACTGTCTGTGTTTATATTTTGGCAAAAATAACATTTTTTTCTAGAGACCACCATAATTTCCTCCTATCCAGATTATTTCAGTTCAGTTCAATATATATTTATTTATTTGTTTGTTTTTTAAAGTTGTTTATTGAAGTATAGTTGAATTACAATGTGTTAATTACTGCTGTACAGCAGTGACTCAGTTATACATACATATATACATTCTTTTTCATATTCTTTTCTATTATGGTTTGTCACAGGATATTGAATATAGTTTCCTGTGCTATACAGTAGGACCTTGTTGTTTATCCATTCTATATATACCAGTTTGCATCTGCTAATCCCAAATTCCCAATCCAACCCTCTCCCAGGCCCCTCCCTCTTGGCAACTACCAGTCTATTTTCTACAACATATATTTATTGAGTCCTTTCTATATGCCAGATACTATTCTAGGCACTGGAGGTAAAGCAGTGCCTGTTTGTCATAGAGTTTCCATTCTGGTTGGGGAAACAGTGGGCTTATTAAAATGAGTGGCGCAGCAGTTAAGAATCCACCTGCCAATGCAGGGGACATGGGTTCGAGCCCTGGTCAGGCAAGATCTCACATGCCTTGGAGCAACTAAGCCCGTGCACCACAACTACTGAAGCCCGCACGCCTCGATCCCGTGCTCCGCAACAAGAGAAGCCACCGCAATGAGAAGCCCGTGCACCGCAACGAAGAGTAGCCCCTGTTCGCCACAACTAGAGAAAACCTGTGCGCAGCAACGAAGACCCAACCCAGCCAAAAATAAATAAATAAAATATTAAATTACTTAAAACGTTTAAAAAATGAATTTTTTTACATCTTTATTGGAGTATAATTGCTTTACAATGGTGTGTTAGTTTCTGCTTTACAACAAAATGAATCAGTTATATATATACATATGTTCCCATATCTCTTCCCTCTTGTGTCTCCCTCCCTCCCACCCTCCCTATCGCATCCCTCCAGGCAGTCACAAAGCACCGAGCTGATATCCTTGTGCTATGCGGCTGCTTCCCACTAGCTATCTACCTTAAGTTTGGTAGTGTATATATGTCCATGCCTCTCAGTTTGTCACAGCTTACCCTTCCCACTCCCCATATCCTCAAGTCCTTTCTCTAGTAGGTCTGTGTCTTTATTCCTGTTTTACCCCTAGGTTCTTCATGACATTTTTTTTTCTTAAATTCCATATATATGTGTTAGCATACGGGATTTGTCTCTCTCTTTCTGACTTACTTCACTCTGTATGACAGACTCTCAGTTTATCCACCTCATTACAAATAGCTCAATTTCGTTTCTTTTTATGGCTGAGTAATATTCCATTGTATATATGTGCCACATCTTCTTTATCCATTCATCCGATGATGGACACTTCGGTTGTTTCCATCTCTGGGCTACTGTAAATAGGGCTGCAATGAACATTTTTGTACATGACTAAAAAAAAATGATTTTTTTAGTATGTAGGAATGTGATAAAAGCTCCAGAGAAATACAAAGCAGGAAGAGGGGATGAGGAGTGCTGAGTTGGATAGCCAGGGTAGACCTCACTTAGAAGGTGACATTTGAACAAAGCAGTGCAGCTCTCTGAGGGAAAAGACTATGCAGGGAGAATGGTCTTCAAAGGCCATTGGAGTATGGCCATATGGAAGTATGCCTGGAGTGCTTGAGGAGCTATGAGGAGGCCAGTTTGGATGGAAAAAGTGAAGAAGGGGAAAAACAGTAGGAAACAAGGACAGGAAGGTAATAGGGGCCAGATGTAGGCCTTAAAGACCTTACATTTTACATAGAGTAGGGATCTATTGGAGAGTTGGATCAGAGGAGTTCTGAGATCTACCTTGTGTTCTAAAAGACTGCTCTTCATTATTGTATTGTGATGGACAGTGAGGAATGGGGGAGGATGGGAAGTAATGTGGGCACTTAGGAGGCTATTGTAATAATCCACATGAGAGATAATGGTGTCCTGGACTGGAGTGGTACCAATGGAGTGGTGAAAAGTAGTCAGATTTTGAATATATTTTGAAGATGGAACAAATAAGTTTTCTTGACTGATTGGATGTGAGAGTGTAACAAAGGAAAGCAGTCAAGGATGACTCCATGGTTTTTGGCCCGAGCAATTGGAAGGATGGAATTGCCATTAACTGAAATGGGGAAGGCTGTTAGTGGAGTGGTAGTGGGTGGGAAAACTCTAGCTCAGTTTTGAACGTTAAGTCTATTAGCGGGAAATTTTCAAACATACACAAAAGTAGAGAGATTAGTTCAGTGAACCCTATCACCACTTCGATAGCTACCATATCTATTCTTTTTTTTTTTTTGCGGTACGTGGGCCTTTCACTGTTGTGGCCTCTCCCATTGCGGAGCACAGGCTCCAGACGCGCAGGCTCAGCGGCCATGGCTCACGGGCCCAGCCGCTCCACGGCATGTGGGACCTTCCCGGAACAGGGCACGAACCCGTGTCCGCTGAATCGGCAGGCGAACTCTCAACCACTGCGCCACCAGGGAAGCCCTATAATTAATAATTTTATGAGGAAGCATAATAAGAAAAATGTTCCCATCCTTGTGAGCATACAATCTAAAGGATTAGAAATATGTAAACAGGAGCTTCCCTGGTGGCACAGTGGCTAAGAATCTGCCTGCCGATGCAGGGGACACAGGTTCGAGCCCTGGTCCAGGAAGATCCCACATGCCGCAGAGCAACTAAGCCCATGTGCCACAACGACTGAGCCTGCACGGTAGAGCCCGCGAGCCACAACTACTGAAGCCCATGCGCCTAGAGCCTGTGGTCTGCAGCAAGAAAAGCCACCGCAATGTGAAGCCCACACACCGCAACGAAGAGTAGCACCCCCCCCCAGCTCCCACTGCAACTAGAGAAAGTCCGCACGCAGCAATGAAGACCCAACGCAGCCAAAAAAAATAAAATAAAAATAAAAAATATATATATATATATGTAAAAATATGTAAACAGTTTTACATCTAGCAATTATCACACAAAGTGCTGAGAGGATTTGGAATGAAAGTCTGAGTAGTGCCTGGAATTTAGAGAATGTCTGGAAGGTTTCAGCATTTGTGCTTGTTTTGAGTGCATATGTATTTTAACTTTTGGGGAGGGGAGAAGGAACTTAAAGTTTTTGAACACATAAAAGTAGAGAGATGGCCTGCTAAACCCCCCAATACCCTGATCCCACAAACTCAGCTGTTATCAACATTTTATCACACTGGTTCTACCTATTCCCTTGTTTAATTTTGTCATTGCTATAGTTTTCAATAAGCATTTTTTGGAAATAATTTAAAATTTAAAGAAAAGTTGTAAGAACAGTACAAAGAACTCCTATATACCCTTCACCCAGATTCACTAACTGTTAACATTTTGCCACAATTGGTTTTATCATATTTTTCTGAACCATTTCAGAGTAAGTTGTAAATACCATGCCCCTTTATCTTTAAAAACTTGTGTTTCTTAAGATCAAGGATATTTACTTATATAACCACAGTATAATTAATGGGATTAATGAAATCAGGAAATTCAACACTGATATAACACTGTTAACTAATCTACAGCCCATATTCAGATATTGCCAATTGTTCCAATAATGTTCTTTATACCAATTTTTCTCCTGGTCCAGGATCCAACCCAAGATCATGCTTTGTGTTTGGTTATGATATCTCTTTTGCCTCTAACCTAGAACCATTCCTCATCCTTCCTTTCTTTTACGATAGTGATTGATATTTTGAGTATATCTGATGTTTCTTTGTGATTTGAGTATATCTGATGTTTGGGTATATCTGATTTTTTTGTGTGATTTGATTCCAGTTATACATTTTTGGCAGAAACACTATATAAGTGATGATGTGTCCTCTTAGTACATCATTTCTGGAGGCCGATGATATTGTTTTTTCCCATTATTGGTGAAGTTACCTCTGATGACTTGGTTAAGGTGGGCTAGGCAGATTTGTGTTGCTGTTTGTTTGTTTTTTTTAACTAGACTTTATATTTTAGAACAGTTTTAGATTTAGAGAAAAATCAAACAGATAGTGCAGAGAGTTCATATATTATACCTTGCCCCTACGCACAATTTCCCCCATTATTAACATCTTACATTATTTTGATACATTTGTTACAATCAGTGAACCAGTATTGATATACAGTTGACCCTTGAAAAACACAGGGCTTGGGGGTGCTGACCCTCGCACAATGGAAAATCCAAGCATAACTTTACAGTCAGCCCTCCATATCCGAGGATTCAACCAACTGTGGATTATGTAGTATTGTAGTATGTATTTATTGAAAAAAAATTCGCGTGTAAGTGGATCCATGTGGTTCATCAAACTCGTGTTGTTCAAGGGTGAAGGGTGAACTGTATTATCAACTAAAACCTGTATTTTATTCAGATTTCCTTAATTCTTACCTAATTTCCTTTTTCTGTTCCAAGATCTCATTACACATCATTTCGCTGTCCTTGGGCTCCTCTGGCTCTAACAGTTTCTTAGAAGTTTCTTGTTTTTGATGACCTTGACAATTTTTTTTTAACATCTTTGTTGGAGTATAATTGCTTTACAGTGTTGTGTTAGTTTCTGCTGTATAACAAAGTGAATCAGCTATATGCATACGTATATCCCCATATCCCCTCCCTCTTGTGTCTCCCTCCCACCCTCCCTATCCCACTCCTCTAGGTGGTCACAAGGCACTGAGCTGATCTCCCTGTGCTATGCGGCTGCTTCCCACTAGCCATCTATTTTACATTTGGTAGTGTATATATGTCCATGCCACTCTCTCACTTTGTCCCAGGTTACCCTTCCCCCTCCCCGTGTCCTCAAGTCCATTCTCTACATCTGCGTCTTTATTCCTGTCCTGCCCCTATGTTCATCAGAACCTATTTTTTTTTAGATTCCATATATATGTGTTAGCATACGGTATTTGTTTTTCTCTTTCTGACTTACTTCACTGTGTATGACAGACTCTAGGTCCATCCACCTCACTACAGATAACTCAATTTCGTTTCTTTTATGGCTGAGTGATATTCCATTGTATATATGTGCCACATCTTCTTTATCCATTCATCTGTCGATGGACACTTAGGTTGCTTCCATGTCCTGGCTATTGTAAATAGAGCTGCAGTGAACATTGTGACCTTGACAATTTTGAGAAGTACTGGTCAGGTATTTTGTAGGATCCTCCTCTACTGGAATGTGCCTGGTGTTTCTCATGCCTAGACTGGAATTATGGGTTTTGGGGAGAAAGATCACAAAAGTAAAATGCCATTTTCATCATATATCAAGGGCATATACTATCTACATGACGTAGGACTTGGTGTTGACCTTGATCACCTGGCAGAAGTGATGTTTGTCAGATTTTTCTACTGTTACTACTTTTGCCCTACTCCGCCTCCCTTTCCATACTGTACTCTTTGGAAAGAAGTCACTCTGCACAGCCCAAACTTAAGGAATGGGGCTTATACTCCCCCTCCTTTAGGGCTGAGTATCTACATAATTTGGGGGGAATTTTTCTGCATAGGAGATTTGTCTTTTTTTTTTTTTTTTTGTGGGACGCGGGCCTCTCACTGTTGTGGCCTCTCCCGTTGCGGAGCACAGGCTCTGGACGCACAGGTTCAGCGGCCATGGCTCACGGGCTCAGCCGCTCCACGCCATGTGGGATCCTCGTGGACCAGGGCACGAACCCGTGTCCCCTGCATCGGCAGGCGGACTCTCAACCACTGCGCCACCGGGGAAGCCCAAAAGTATCTTTTTTGCAGTTGGCTTATTTGAATCAGGATCTAAACAAGGTCCACTCATTGATGTAATTATGTCTCTTAAGTCTCTTATGATATAGAACACCTCACTCTTTTTTTATACTCCGAAACTGTCGGAGAAATTAGGTCATTCCCCGATACATTGGCCTACATTCTGGATTGGTCAAATGGCTTTCTTGTGACGACGTTTCTCTTTATTTCCTGAAAACTGGAAGTTGGAGCCAAAAGTTTGATTAAGATTCAGATTCAACTGATTTTTAGACAAAAATACACTACTTCCTAAGTATTGCTGTATAGTTCAAATTGCATCATATCATGAGACATAATTTATAGCTGCCCCACATTTCATGATCTAAGATCGATTAAAACATACAAGTGATAGAAAATGTCCTTTCAGTTTAAAAATCCCCCATCAACCCTCTAATGATTTTAGCATTTATCAATGACTGTTGCCTAAATCAAATATTTATCAAGCATCTTTGTTCTGGTCCCGATTATTTTCTTCAGGTTAGTTTCATCTTTTATTGTCCCCTTTATTTCTGTAGCAGACTATTTAGAAAAGTTATTTTCACCCTCCAGCTCTCTTGAGATCTCCAAATCCATTAGGTCTAGGGATATCTGAGACTGAGGGGGTACAATCTGTCTTGCCTGGCGAGATAATTAACTGAGTCAGTGTTTCCTAAAGTTCACACTTGGAGCCCAGGAAGCAGGTGGTTGTAATTGGAGCCTGTTGGGTGGGTGAGGTTAGGGGAAGGTGGGTAGAGGGAAGCATGGCGGGTCTGGCGATCTCTCCTTTTCTGGGGTCAAACTCAAAGGCTTACTGGAAGGAACTACAAAAAAATTCTTTAATAAAGCCTGAGCTCTTTCATTTTAGAGGAGCGAATTAAGGCACGGCCGAAGAAAGAGTCCATAGGGGTTAGGTAGAATCAAGGTATAGAGGGTCCTGGAGCGCCAGAGCTTAGCCTTTAAGGGATTTAGCCTTGAGACTACATCCAGAATTCC
>NW_006769686.1:2029936-2057285 GCF_000442215.2 Lipotes vexillifer | reverse complement strand
CCCCCCCCCCCCACTGAAGCGATTGCGTGTGCGCGAGCCCTGCGACCGCCTGCCCTCCAAAACTCCACAATCCCCGAGATTCCGCGCGCCTGCCTCCCGCCCGCTGGGATCGCCCCTTCAGGTCCTCAGTCCGTCCGCTGGGGGCGCGCGCAGTTCGTAGCTGGTGGCAGCGGCGCCGGCGGCTGATAGCGCGGGCCGTGTGGCCGTGCGTGGTTGCTAGGGGCGCCTGAGGCCGCCCGCTCGCCCGGAAGGCCAAGGGAGGAAGCAGCCCGGAGCCGGCGCCTAGCCGGGGCGAAGCTGAGTCCGCTGGGTGAGTGTGGCCGTAGAGCCGGGAAAATGACCCTCCGCCGCCCCGACTCTCCCGCCCCTCCCTCTGCCCGAGTCCTTTCACGCGGCCCCCAGCCCTCTGGCCGCTCCTGTCCCAGCCCTGCTTCCTGCCCGCCACCTCTCCATACCCTGGGAGGAGAGGGGGTCGCGTCCTCCCACCCTGCCAGGACTTCGCGTCTCTTCGGAACCCTTCTCCACCCCCCCTTCGCCCCCTTCCCCGCCACGCCCAGTGAACTTAGTCGCCCCGCCTCTGGGTGCCCCGAACCCTGCAGCATCCTCTCACCCTGGGCCTCCGTGCCTCGTCTTTCCCGCTCCGCTGCAGTTTAAATTCTCCCTGCTTGGGTGTGAGGCCAAGCTCCTCTCAGGCCTCACGGCTGAATTTTACATGGATACCCACTTTTTAACTTCCCCATCTTCCCTATCTGTAGAGAAATACTTTCCTAAACTAGAGATTCAAACAGCATCCGAGATGCTGTGGAATTGAATTATTCATGTATCCATACATCCATTACTTCATTTAATCATTCAACAATTTTTAATAAACATCGACAAATATTTAGTGAGCCAGGGCACTGGGGAAGGCCCGGGGCGGGGGGCGGATACAGTGGTGAGCAAGGCAGGCGTGTTTTCACAGAGCTTATAGTCTAGGGGAGATTTTAATCAGGTAAACAGCATTTGCCATATGTGTGGTGTGTGTTCTTATAGAACATTAGAAGGATATTTAACCCAAATTTACTTGGAAAACTATATTATCCCCATTCCCTGGTCTTCACATTCCCAATCTGGATCTAGGAAATGTTTTAATCCTTCCTTCCTTAGGGAGTTATCCCTGCTCTCTCAGTTACTCCAGATCCCATCTTCCTTAACGTCCTTACCTGTTGATTTAGCCAGTCAACGAGTAGCTGGGAGACCCTTTGGGACAGTGTTCTATCCCATCCTTAATTTCTTGCAATAAATACTGAGGCATTGTTTGCATAAAAACCACTCACTTGGTGCCCCATAAAGTTACCAGCTGCTTATTAATTGGGCTGAATGGAGCATTGAAAAATTATCAAGTGTTTTCTGGGAATAAAGAGGTGAGAGGACATTCCAGATACAAAGTAGCTTTAGTAAAGATACTAAACTAGCTTTAGTAAAGGCCTGAAAAGAGAACTGGAAACAGTCGGATAGACCTGAGCTGTGTTTGGAGGGAACCAGCCCGGGACAAATAGGAATAGGGAAATTAATAGGGGTTAGATCACAAAGGGCTTTGGATGTTTTGCTGAGGAGTTAGAACTAGATCCTCCAGAGCAGTGGTTTTCAAGCAGGCTATTCAGGAGCCTGAGACTTCCAAGGGATAGACAAGCACATATAGTTTTAGAAGAATCAGTTCCCAGATCCTCAGCTTCCAAATGAATGCTTCTAAAACTGACCTTACAAAAAAGGGGTAGAGAGTGTCATATCTCTCACGCTCTCAAATTTTACTATAGCATATTTTTCTGAGTACAAAAACCTCAGGTTGGCAAACGGAATATTTTGGAAATATTAATTTCAGGGGGGCCTTCTTTGGTGTTTGATTAAGTTACCTCAAAAACCTAGAAGGGCTCCAGCGGCCGGCGCCGGGGGATAGCACGCATGCGTCTTCTCTTTGAATGGGTGGCACCCTTATCCTCGCGGCGGCGGCAGGAGCCGTGGCCGTGCTGCTGGCAGTGCGGCTATGGGGTAGTGCTGCGTCCCCGCGCCGCTGTGCCCCGGCGGTCTCTCAGCCTCTTGGTGGTGGCTGGGTCCGGTGGGCATACCACTGAGATCCTGAGGCTGCTCGAGAACTTGTCCGATGCCTACTCTCCTGGACGTTATATCATTGCTGACACTGATGAAATGAGTGCCCGTAAAATAAATTCTTTTGAAGTAAATCGAGCTGATAGAAACTCCAGTGCTACGTTTCCCGAATACTATAGTCACCGCATTCCCAGAAGCCGGGAGGTCCAGCAGTCCTGGCTGTCCACGGTACTCACCACCTTGTACTCTGTGTGGCTCTCCTTCCCCTTGACTCACCGAGTGAAGCCAGATTTGGTAAGAAAACTGAGCCATATGGGAAAAAATTGACTTGCCCAAAGTCTGAGGGCCACTAAGTGGATCCAAACCCAGAAAGCCTGAGACTGCAGCATCTATACTCTAATCATTGTACTATTCTACCCTTCTGTTCGGGACATAACTATTGAATTCATGAATAAATTTCCTAATAGGGTCATACAGATGAGACCACCTAGAAAAAACAAACAAAAAAACCCTAGAAGTCTTCCTGTCTTCCCATGTGTAATGCATACTGCTGTTAGAGTGAAGCTTGTTCCTTGTTGGGATATTCTGAATTCAGAAGAACACAATAGTTGGAGACTTCCCTGGTGGTCCAGTGGTTAAGACTCCACCCTCCCAATGCAGGGGGCCCAAGTTCGATCCCTGGTCAGGGAACTAGATCCTGCATGCTACAACTAAAAGATCCTGCATACAGCGATGAAGATCCTGCATGCTGCAACCAAGACCCGGTGCAGTGAAATGAATAAATAAATATTAAAAAAAAAAAAACACAACAGTTAAATGTGTCTAAAATGTTTTTTGGGACCACAGATTTTTCAAGCTGTATTGGATAGAAGTTGCATAAATTTTTTAAAAGAGATTTCTTTTAGTTTAGATGTGTGTTAATCAGATAGTTAAAACTCATTTTATTAAATCGTCATGAAATGTTTATTTCAGTTACAGTTAATCCTTACCTTAGTTCTTTCTATAAAATGTTTAGTATTTTCTACCTCCTCTTAACAAAAGGATAAACTTGTTTAAACGTGTGATGAAAAATTTTAGAGTTCAACTTTAAGATGTGCAAGGAATACATGGGTTTAATTTTTTTTTTTTTTTGGCTCTACCACATGGCTTGCAGGATCTCAGTTCCCCAACCAGGGATTGAACCTGGGCCATGGCAGTGAAAGTCTGGAATCCTAACCACTAGGCCACCAGGAACTCCCCAAGGAATACATGGTTTTAAAAATTCCTAGGGGAATACATGAGTAAAATCATTGGAAGAGTATATTGCAGGAAGACCATGAAAAGGTAATTAGCAGGAAGGTAACATCAGATTTGTGCTTGAGATTACTACTGTAGTGTCAGTGTGCAGTTTGAATAAGTAAGATTTTAGACCGAAGGCAGGGAGCCAATGAGAAAACTGGAGACCAGACTAGAGATGATGAGGGCTTTATAGTGGTTGCAGTGAGAGAGAGGGTTTAGAGAGATATTAACAGTGGTAGAGTGGACAAAACCTGGTGGCAAAGTAGATGTAGGGAGAGTGGGACAAAGAGCAGTCTGGAATGATCCTTGTTTTCTGACTTTAGTGATTAAGTGGGTGGTGATGCAGGAGGAGCTATTAGGAGGAAGGCTTTGAGGAGAAAGATAAAGGAGTTTGGGCATGCTGAATTGAGGTTCCTGCAGCACATCAAGGTAGAAAGGCCTGGGAGGTTGTTCTGTAGGTCTGAGTGATGAAAGAAAGTTGAGAATGTAGGAGATGGTTGAGGCCATGGGATAAAAGAGGTTGCTTTGGGAGAGTTTGTGTTAATAGTTGCAACTGCCATTTATTGAGCGCTTACTATGTGCCAGGCCAAGTGAGAAGACTGAGCACAGAGGAGCACCAACTTTGAGAGAGTAGGTAGGGGAAAAGGGATGGAAGAAGGGAGGCAGAATATTTATAACCAAATCCAAAAATGAATATGTAAATGAAAAATCCCTTGCTGAAAAGCTACTTTTTTTCTGTTTTCTATTATTTTTATTTATTTTAAAATTTTGTTCTATTTATTTATTTTTTATACTGCAGGTTCTCAGTAGTTATCCATTTTGTACATATTAGTTTATATATGTCAATCCCAATCTCCCAGTTCATCCCACCACCACTGCCCTACCCCCATACCCCACTTTTCCCCCCTTGGTGTCCACTTTTGTTCTCTACATCTGTGTCTCTATTTCCACCTTGCAAACTGGTTCATCTGTACCATTTTTCCAGATTCCACATATATGCGTTAATATACGATACTTGTTTTTCTCTTTCTGACTTACTTCACTCTGTATGACAGCCTCTAGGTCCATCAACGTTTCTACAAATGACCGAATTTCATTCCTTTTCATGGCTGAGTAATATTCCATCATATATATGTACCACATCTTATTTATCCATTCATCTGTCGATGGGCATTGAGGTTGCTTCCATGTCCTGGATATCGTAAATAATGCTGCAGTGAACATTGGGGTGCATGTGTCTTTTTGAATTATGGTTTTCTCTGAGTATATGCCCAGTAGTGGGATTGCTGGGTCGTATGGTAATTCTATTTTTAGTTTTTAAAGGAACCTCCATACTGTTCTCCAAAGTGGCTGTATCAATTTACATTCCTACCAACAGTGCAAGAGGGTTGCCTTTTCTCCACACCCTCTCCAGCATTTATTGTTTGTAGATTTTCTGATGGTGCCCATTCTAACTGGTGTGAGTTGATACCTCATTGTAGTTTTGATTTGCATTTCTCTGATAATTAGTGATGTTGAACATCTTTTCATGTGTTTCTTGGCCATCTGTATATCTTCTTTGGAGAAATGTCTATTTAGGTCTGCCCATTTTTGGATTGGGTTGTTTGTTTTCTTGAGATTGAGCTGCTTGTAAATTTTGGAGATTAATCCTTTGTCAGTTGCTTCATTTACAAATATTTTCTCCCATTCTGAGGGTTGTCTTTTCGTCTTGTTTATGGTTTCCTTTGCTGTGCAAAAGCTTTTGAGTTTCATTAGTTCCCATTTGTTTATTTTTGTTTTTATTTCCATTACTCTAGGAGGCGGATCAAAAAAGATCTTGCTGTGATTTATGTCAAAAAGTGTTCTTCTGATGTTTTCCTCTAAGAGTTTTATAGTGTCCAGTCTTACATTTACTTCTTTAATCCATTTTGAGTTTATTTTTGTGTGTGGTGTTACAGAGTGTTCTAATTTCTTTCTTTTACATGTAGCTGTCCAGTTTTCCCAGCACCATTTATTGAAGAGACTGTTTTTTCTTCATTGTATATCCTTGCCTCCTTTGTCATAGATTAGTTGACCATAGGTGCGTGGGTTTATCTCTGGGCTTTCTATCCTGTTCTGTTGATCTATATTTCTTTTTTTTGTGCCAGTACCATATTGTCTTGATTACTGTAGCTTTGCAGTATAGTCTGAAGTCAAGTTGTTTGATTCCTCTAGCTCCGTTTTTTTTTTTTTAATTTTTGGCTGTGTTGGGTCTTCAGTTCTGTGCGAGGGCTTTCTCTAGTTGTGGCAAGCGGGAGCCACTCTTCATCGTGGTGCGCGGGCCTCTCACTATTGCGGCCTCTCTTGTTGCAGATTACAGGCTCCAGACGCACAGGCTCAGTAGTTATGGCTCACGGGCCTAGTTGCTCCGCGGCATGTGGGATCCTCCCAGACCAGGGCTTGAACCCGTGTCCCCTGCATTAGCAGGCAGATTCTCAACCACTGTGCTACCAGGGAAGCCCCCTAGCTCCATTTTTTTCCCTCAAGATTGCTTTGGCTATTTGGGGTCTTTTGTGTCTTCATACAAATTTAAGATTTTTTGTTATAGTTCTGCAAAAAATGCTGTTGGTAATTTGATAGGGATTGCATTGAATCTGTAGATTGCTTTGGGAAGTACAGTCATTTTCACAATATTGATTATTCTAATCCAAGAACATAGTATATCTCTCCATCTGTTTGTGTCATCTTTGATTTCTTTCATCAGTGTCTTATAGTTTTCTGCGTACAGGTCTTTTACATCCATAGGTAGATTTATTCCTAGGTTTTTATTTTTTTTGTTATGGTGGTGAATGGGATTGTTTCCTTAATTTCTCTTTCTGATCTTTTGTTGTTAGTATATAGGAATGCAAGAGATTTCTGTGCATTAATTTTGTATCTTGCAACTTTACCAAATTCATTGATTAGCTCTAGTAGTTTTCTAGTGGCATCTTTAGGATTATCTATGTATAGTGTGTCATCTGCAAACAGTGGCAATTTTACTTCTTTTCCAATTTGTATTTCTTTTATTTCTTTTTCCTCTTTGATTGCCAAGGCTAGGACTTGCAAAACTATGTTGAATAATAATGGTGACAGTGGACGTCCTTGTCTTGTTCCTGATCTTAGAGGAAATGCTTTCAGTTTTTCACCATTGAGAATGATGTTTGCTGTGGGTTTGTCATATATGGCCTTTAATATGTTGAATAATAATGGTGACAGTGGACGTCCTTGTCTTGTTCCTGATCTTAGAGGAAATGCTTTCAGTTTTTCACCATTGAGAATGATGTTTGCTGTGGGTTTGTCATATATGGCCTTTACTATGTTGAGGTAGCTTCCCTCTATGCCCACTTTCTGGAAAGTTTTTATCATAAATTGGTGTTGAATTTTGTCACAAGCTTTTTCTGCATCTATTGAGCTGATCATATGGTTTTTCTTCTTCAATTTGTTTATATGCTGTATCACATTGATTGATTTGCGTATATTGAAGAATCCTTGCATCCCTGGGATAAATCCCATTTGATCATGGTGTATGATCCTTTTAATGTGTTGTTGGATTCTGTTTGCTAGTATTTTGTTGAGGATTTTTGCATCTATGTTCATCAGTGATATTGGTCTGTAGTTTTCTTTTTTTGTGACATCTTTGTCTGGTTTTGGTATCAGGGTGATGGTGGCCTCGTAGAATGAGTTTGGGAGTGTTCCTTCCTCTGCTCTATTTTGGAAGAGTTTGAGGACAGGTGTTAGCTCTTCTCTAAATGTTTGATAGCATTCGCCTGTGAAGCCATCTGGTCCTGGGCTTTTGTTGGCTGGAAATTTTTTTTTTTTTTTTTTTGTGGTACGCGGGCCTCTCACTGTTGTGGTACGTGGGTCTCTCCCGTTGCGGAGCACAGGCTCCGGACGTGCTGGCTCAGCGGCCATGGCTCACAGGCCTAGCAGCTCTGCGGCATGTGGGATCTTCCCGGACTGGGGCACGAACCCGTGCCCCCTGCACTGGCAGGCGGACTCTCAACCTTGTGCCACCGGGGAAGCCCCTGTTGGAAGATTTTTAATCACAGTTTCAATTTCAGTGCTTGTGATTGGTCTGTTTATATTTTCTATTTCTTCCTGGTTCAGTCTTGGAAGATTGTGCTTTTCTAAGAATTTGTCCATTTCTTCCACGTTGTCCATTTTATTTGCATTGAGTTGCTTGTAGTAATCTCATGATTCTTTGTGTTTCTAAACTCAGTTGTTACTTCTCCTTTTTCATTTCTGATTCTGTTGATTTGAGTCTTCTCCCTTTTGTTTCTTAATGAGTCTGGCTAGTGGTTTGTCAATTTTGTTTATCTTCTCGAAGAAGCAGCTTTTAGTTTTACTGATCTTTGCTATTATTTCCTTCATTTATTTCTGATCTGATCTTTCTGATTTCTTTCCTTCTGCTAACTTTGAGGTTTTTTTATTCTTCTTTCTCTAATTGCTTTAGGTGTACTTTTAGATTGTTTATTTGAGATGTTTCTTGTTTCTTGAGGTATGATTGTATTGCTCTAAAATTCCCTTTTAGAATTGCTTTTGCTGCATCCCATAGGTTTTGGGTCATCATGTTTTCATTGTCATTTGTTTCTAGGTTTTTTTTGATTTCCTCTTTGATTTTTTCAGTGATCTCTTGGTTATTTAGTAGTGTATTGCTTAACTTCCACGCGTTTGTATTTTTTACAGATATTTCCCTGTAATTGTTATCTAGTCTCATAGTGTTGTGGTTGGAAAAGATACTTGATATGATTTCAGTTTTCTTAAATTTACCAAGGCTTGATTTGTGACCCAAGATATGATCTATCTTGGAGAATGTTCCATAAGCACTTGAGAAGAAAGTGTACTCTGTTGTTTTTGGATGCAATGTCGTATAAATATCAATTAAGTCCATTTTGTTTATTGTGTCATTTAAAGCTTGTGTTTCCATATTTATTTTCATTTTGGATGATATGTCCATTGGTGAAAGTGGGGTGTTAAAGTCCCCTACTACTATTGTGTTACTGTCAATTTCCCCTTTTATGGCTGTTAGCATTTGCCTTATGTTTTGAGGTGCTCCTATGCTGGGTGCATAAATATTTACAATGGTTATGTCTTCTTCTTTGATTGATCCTTTGATCATTATGTAGTGTCCTTCTTTGTCTCTTGTAGTAGTCTTTAAAGTCTATTTTGTCTGATATGAGAATTGCTACTCCAGCTTTCTTTTGATTTCCATTTGCATGGAGTATCTTTTTCCATCCCCTCACTTTCAGTCTGTATGTGTCCCTAGGCCTGAAGTGGGTCTCTTGTAGACAGCATATATACGGGTCTTGTTTTTGTATCCATTCAGGCAGTCTGTGTCTTTTGGTTGGAGCATTTAATCCATTTACATTTAAGGTAATTATCAATATGTTTGTTCCTAATACCATTTTCTTAATTGTTTTGTGTTTGTTATTGTAGGTCTTTTCCTTCTTTTGTGTTTTCTGCCTAGAGAAGTTCCTTTAGCATTTGTTGTAAAGCTGGTTTGGTGGTGCTGGATTCTCTTAACTTTTGTTTGTCTGTAAAGGTTTTAATTTCTCCATGGAATCTTAGTGAGCTCCTTGCTGGGTAGAGTAATCTTGTTTGTAGTTTTTTCCCCTTCATCACTTTAAATATGTCCTGCTACTCCCTTCTAGCTTGCAGAGTTTCTGCTGAAAGATCAGCTGTTAATCTTACGGGTATTCCCTTGTATGTTATTTGTTGCTTTTCCCTTGCTGCTTTTAATATCTTTTCTTTGTTTTAATTTTTGATAGTTTGATTAATATGTGTCTTGGCGTGTTTCTCCTTGTATTTATCCTGTATGGGACTCTGCACTTCCTGGACTTGATTGAATATTTCCTTTCCCATGTTAGGGAAGTTTTCAACTATAATCTTTTCAAATATTTTCTCAGAGCCTTTTTTTTTCTCTTCCTCTTCTGGTACCCCTATAATTTGAATGTTGGTGTGTTTAATGTTGGCCCAGAGGTCTCTGAGGCTGTCCTCAATTCTTTTCATTCTTTTTTCTTTATTCTGCTCTGCGGTAGTTATATCCACTTTTTATCTCTAGGTCACTTATCTGTTCTTCTGTCACTAATCTGCCTCAGTTATTCTGCTATTGATTGCTTCTAGAGAATTTTTAATTTCATTTATTGTGTTGTTCATCAGTTTGCTCTTTAGTTCTTCTAGGCCCTTGTTAAATGTTTCTTGTATTTTCTCCATTCTGTTTTCAAGATTTTGGATCATTTTTACTGTCATTATTTTGAATTCTTTTTCAGGTAGACTGCCTATTTCCTCTTCATTTGTTTGGTCTGGTGTTTTGTTTGTTTGTTTTTTTTTTTGCGGTACACGGGCCTCTCACTGTTGTGGCCTCCCCCGTTGCGGAGCACAGGCTCCGGACGCGCAGGCTTAGCAGCCACGGCTCACGGGCCCAGCCACTCCGTGGCATGTGGGATCTTCCTGGACCGGGGCACGAACCCGTGTCCCCTGCATCGGCAGGCGGACTCTCAACCACTGCGCCACCAGCGAAGCCCAGTCTGGTGAGTTTTTACCTTGCTCCTTCATCAGATGCATATTTCTCTGTCTTCTCATTTTGCTGAATACACTGTGTTTGGGGTCTCCTTTTCGCAGGCTGCAGGTTTGTAGTTCCCATTGTTTTTGGTGTCTGCTCCCAGTGGGTAAGGTTGGTTTAGTGGCTTGTGTAGGCTTCCTGGTGGAGGGGACTGGTGCCTGTGTTCTGGTGGGTGGGGCTGCATCCAGTGGTGTGTTTTGGTGTGTCTGTGAACTTAGTATGATTTTAGGCAGCCTCTCTGCTAATGGGTTGTGTTGTGTTCCTGTCTTGCTAGTTGTTTGGCATGGAGCATCCAGCACTGGAGCTTGCTGGCCATTGGGTGGAGCTGGGTCTTAGTGTTGAGACATAGATCTCTGGGAGAGGTCTCGCTGATTGATATTACATGTGGCTGGGAGGTCTCTGGTGGTCCAATGTCCTGAACTCGGCTCTCCCACCTCAGAGGCTCAGGCCTGACATCAGGCCAGAGCACCAAGACCTTGTCAGCCACACGGCTCGGGAGAAAAAAAAAGAAAGAAAGAAAAATAAATAAATAAATAAAAATAAAAATAAAATAAAATAAATTTTTAAAAATTATTACAATAGGGCTTCCCTGGTGGCACAGTGGTTGAGAGTCCACCTGCTGATGTAGGGGACACAGGTTCGTGCCCCGGTCTGGGAAGATCCCAGATCCGCAACGGGAGAGGCCACAACGGTGAGAGGCCCGCGTACCGCAAAAAGAGAAAAAAAAAATTATTACAATAAAAAAGTAATTAAAAAAAAAAGAGAGAGCAACCAAACCAATAAACAAATCCCCTAGTGATACAAGCACTAAAAACTATACTAAGGTAAACATAAAAATCAGAAACAAGTTGGTGGCAGATGGCAAACCCCAAGTCTCCAGTTGCTCCCAAAGTCCACTGCCTCAATTTTGGGTTGATTTGTTGTCTGTTCAGGTATTCCACAGATGCAGGGTACCTCAAGTTGATTGTGAGGATGTAATCCACTGCTCCTGAGGCTGCTGGGAGAAATTTCCCTTTCTCATCTTTGTTTGCACAGCTCCTGGGGTTCACCTTTGGATTTGGCCCCCCCTCTGTGTGTAGGTCGCCCTCAGGCTTCTGTTCCTACCCAGACAGCACGGGGTTAAAGCAGCAACTGTTTAGGGGGCTCTGGCTCACTCATGCTGGGGGGAGGGAGGGCTACGGTAGTTATAATTGGAATGCCGGGTGAGCCTGCGGTGGCAGAGGCCAGCATGATATTGCAGCGGCCTGAGGAGTGCCGTGTGTTCTCCTGGGAAGTTGTCCCTGGATCACTGGACCCTGGCAGTGGTGGGCTGCACAGGCCTCTGGGGGGTTGGGGGTGTGTGTGGATAGTGACGTGTGCTTGTACACAGGATTCTTGGTGGCTGCAGCAGCAGCATTAACGTTTCATGCCCATCTCTGGTGTCCGAGCTGATGGCCGTGGCTTGTACCCTTCTCTTGAGCTTGTTTAGGTGGTGCTCTGCCTTCCTTGAGCAGACAGGGAAGGAATCCCCTCTCCTTGTGCACCCTGAAACAATGGTCTCTTGCTTCTTAGGCAGGTCCAGACTTTTTCCCGGACTCCCTCCCGGCTAGCCATGGCGCACTAACACCCTGCAGGCTGTGTTCACGCAGCCAACCCCAGTCCTCTCCCTGGGGTCTGACCTCTGAAGCCTGAGCCTCAGCTCCCAGGCCTTACCCGCCCTGGCGGGTAAGCAGACAAGCGTCTCGGGCTGGTGAGTGCTGGTCGGCACCGATCCTCTGTGTGGGAACCTCTCCGCTTTGCCCTGTGCACCCCTGTTGCTGCGCTCTCCTCCGTGGCTCCGAAGCTTCCCCCCCCCCGCCCACCCCCCGTCTCCGCCCGTGAAGGGGCTTCCTAGTGTGTGGAAACCTTTCCTCCTTCACAGCTCCCTCCCAGAGGTGCAGGTCCCATCCCTATTCTTTTGTCTCTGTTTTTTTCTTTTCCCTACCCAGTTACATGGGGATTTTCTTGCCTTTTGGGAAGTCTGAGGTCTTCTGCCAGCGTTCAGTAGGTGTTCTGTAGGAGTTGTTCCTCATGTAGATGTATTTTACATGTATTTGTGGGGACGAAGGTGATCTCCACATCTCACTGCTCCGCCATCTTGAAGGTCCCTCCTAGGTGTGTGTTCTTTAATTCTAATAGGTCTTTGTTAAACATTTCTTGCATCTTCTCTATCTTAGCCTCCATTCTTTTTCCGAGGTCCTGGATCATCTTCACTATCATTATTCTGAATTCTTTTTCTGGAAGGTTGCCTATCTCAGCTTCATTTAGTTGTTTTTCTGGAGTTTTATCTTGTTCCTTCATCTGGTACATAGTCCTCTGCCTTTTCATTTTGTCTGTCTTTCTGTGAATGTGGTTTTTGTTCCACAGGCTGCAGGATTGTTGTTCTTCCTGCTTCTGCTGTCTGCCCTCTGGTGGATGAAGCTACCTAAGAGGAGGGACTGGTGGTGGGTAGAGCTGACTGTTGCTCTGGTGAGCAGAGCTCAGTAAAACTTTAATCTGTTTCTGTGCTGATGGGTGGAGCTGAGTTCCCTCCCTGTTGGTTGTTTGGCCTGAGGCAACCCAGCATTGGAGCCTACAGGCTCTTTGGTGGGGCTAATGGTGGACTCCACGAGGGCTCACACCAAGGAGTCCTTCCCAGAACTTCTGCTGCCAGTGTCCTTGTCCCCGTGGTGAGCCACAGCCACCCCTGGCCTCTGCAGAAGACCCTCCAGCACTAGCAGGTAGGTCTGGTTCAGTCTCCTATGGGGTCCCTGCTCCTTTCCCCTGGGTCCTGATGCACACACTACTTTGTGTGTGCCCTCCAAGCTTGTGGAGTCTCTGTTTCCCCAAGTCCTGTCAAAGTCCTGCAATCAAATCCCACTAGCCTTCAAAGTCTGATTCTCTGGGAATTCCTCCTCCCGTTGCCGGACCTCCAGGTTGGGAAGACTGATGTGGGGCTCAGAACCTTCACTCCAGTGGGTAGACTTCTGTGGTATAAGTGTTCTCCAGTTTGCGAGTCACCCACCCAGCAGTTATGGGATTTGATTTTATTGTGATTGCACCCCTCCTACTGTCTCACTGCAGCTCCTCCTTTGTCTTTGGATGTGGGTTATCTTTTTTGGTGAGTTCCAGGGTCTTTCTGTCGATGATTGTTCAGCAGTTAGTCGTGATTCTGGTGCTCTCGCAAGAGGGAGTGAGTGCATGTCCTTCTGCTCCACCATCTTGAACCAATCCTGTTTTCTACTGTTTTTAATTCTTCACCCAGCTCTCACCTGCAAAACTTAGATGAACCTTTAACTTCAGGATCTGGTACTCATGATGTGGAGTTGAGTGTAGCTTTCCTGCTAGATTCCTTCTATGACCTTGGAATTGTCTGGTCATAGGCTTCCTGTATTTTAGCATGCAATCAGATGCTTTGATCTGTTGGTGAAATGCAGAGAAAACTTTTCTTTAATGCCAGAACTTCCCAGAACTTCTCATCCTCTCTTCTGGCAGAACTGGGAAGCCACACCTGGTATTTTTGGAACAAATACTGAGAGTGCTAATTTCTGTTAGGCCCTGAAATACAAAGGACCTTGCCTTGGGAGCCTCTTGGACATCCTGGACAGGCAGTGCTATTCTAGACAAGAGGTTCTCATTATTTGCAGGGTTCTTTTAATTAATTTATTTATTTTTGGGTGCTTCAGGTCTTACTTGCGGCCCGCGGGATCTTCACTGAGGCATGCGGGATCTTTCATTGTGGTGCGTGGCATGTGGGTTTTCTCTTCTCTAGTTGTGGCACGTGGGCTCCAGGGTGTGTGGGCTCTGTAGTTTGCGGCATGTGGGCTCTCTTGTTGAGGTGCAGGAGCTCAGTAGTTGTAGTGTGCAGGTTTAGTTGCCCCACGGCATGTGGGATCTTAGTTCCCCGACCAGGGATCGAACCCACGTCTCCTGCATTGGAAGGAGGATTCTTTACCACTGGACCACCAGGAAAGTCCCTCTTATCTGCACTTTTAAAGCTCTTTGGGTCTTCAGTGTATTTTTTAATGTGGGATATATATCTACTCCATACTAGAAATTGAAGTATTTATTAATTCATTTAGAAATAATAATAAACCCATTACAAGTAAACATAAGTAGCATTTTTAAAAATGCAAAATATGGTTGTTTCAGAAATATTAGTGAGAAGAGTGGCATTGTATTTGAGAATCTCATTGTCTGGCTTAATAGAAGACAGCTAGATTCTCATATTTGTTTCTGCATTCAGTTGGTTCGATATGTTGTTGTGATTGAATGATGACGAAAATCCAGCCTCACATAGATAATTAGTTGGAAAAGGGAGGAATATTTCTGTGGCCTTTTCAGACAATAGTGGATATTCTTCCTTGGTACTACACAGAAGTTAACAAGGGGTGGTTTTATGCAGTTTAGCTGCAATGGAATCTGAAATGTTATCAGTGAGCTTTTCATACGTTGTTTCATTAGAATCCATTGGTCTGTCTCTGACTTTGACCGGACCTTTTACCCATGCCTGATTCTTTGACATTGTGTGATAGATATTTAGAAAATACTGGTTCATTGAGTTATATAGATCTTACAAATGTTGCCACATTTTATTTTACAGTATCAAAAAACAATATATTATCACCACACTCATCAGAAAGATGGTTAAGTATTGGGAAGCTGTCAAGCTCATGGTGGCAGATACAATTTTGCCAAAATTATAATTTTCTCTTGGAAGCTCAAATTTTATCATTGGCAACAAACACTGTCAGCTGTTTTCCCTGAAGCGACAGGCTTACTGTGTTTCATTTTCTAGAGAATGCCTGCCAAGTATCAACGTCTGAATAACCATCACTTGTGTGTCCTTCATTCTTTCAAGTAAACATGATGTTCCACAGAGAAATTTTGCAATTCAAACAAGTGCTTTATTTAGAGACAACCATCGTCTTCTATTTTATATGTACTTCTCATTTTGTAACACAGAATATTAAAAAGATGTACTTGAGGATTGAGATTTCATTTTTATTGCATCATCAAGGACATTCTTAAGTAAAGCTGGCATTTCTTCTTTCACTGCGCAGTGAAGGAGTGTGTGGTGGTGAAGAATCTCGCTTGGTGCCATTGTCTCAACTCCTACTCAGGAACCAGCAGTTTGACCCACCATTGCTCTTGCACCATCAGTGGAAAGGCTGGCACAGTAAAAAAAGGCAAATCATATCTTAGTTTTGTTATGAAAATAGTTTCAGCTAGTGGAACCCCTGAAAGAGTCTTAGGGTTCCCTCAGGGTCTGGGACCACATTTGAGGACCACTGCTTTAGAGAGCTCACCTGAGGTTTCTTTCAGAAGCTGCTGAAGGTCAAGGCTTCAGGAGAGCTAGTCACTTAATTATGTTAAGCCTTCAGCTGTTTTCACTTTTTAGTAATTTGCAGATGGCCCTCCCTCAGCTCTAGCTGCTGTAAGCTGTAGTTTTTCCTGAGGTTTGCTAACTACTCTGACATAAATGTGTTCTACAAGAGCTGCCCTTCTCAACTTGTGGTAGTGACCCTTCCTTCTCATTAGGGTTGGGGTATTGGCCTTCCTTTCTTAACAGGGCTTTAGAGAAGTTCCATGCTCCTCCAGCTTTCTTTAGGGAGACATAGTTTGGGATTTATCTCATAAGAGAAAATGGGTCTGATTCCTATACTCCTCATTCTGTTTGATTTCAGACCAGTCAGTTCTACCTTCTTGCATAACTGTTGAGCAACTAAAGTAATTTCATCAGAGATTTTATGACTGTAGACTCTGAACCGTTTCCGATGTCGAGTTCCCCTGGTGACTGAGGGAAACACTTAGATGGAGGAGGAAAAGCAAACTTCAGATCCCAAGAGCCACATACACTCCTGTAATGTAGGAGAGTGATACAGTCAGTGTGTAATGAATAATTGCTTTCTGTAGAAATAGATACTTTGTCCAAGTTGGTCTGGGCCTGGCCCCTGGTGACTTGATGGTTTGAGACAACAGTCATAGATTTTCTAGCATAGACTGCTCGTCATTCACTCTCACTTAAGGAGGAAGCTTGAGGCAAAATGACCCCACAGAGAGTGGAAGGCAGAATGAGATAGACAGCTTCTGAATGCTGTCTAAAGATGGCAAAGCAAGATGTTGAGATTCCTGAGACTGGATGCTTTAGAAGGAGAGAGGCTGGATACAGGGATGTCAGGCAGGATGCTACTGCAACAGTCCTTTACTTGGTGAGGGGGGTGAGGGACTAGGAATTGGACTGAGCCAGTCATGCAAATAGAAAGAAAAGGATGTTTGAGGCCATTTTGTTTATCTTCAGAATGCTCAGCAGTTCTTTACCTTCCTTTCTTATCCCTTTAAGGGAAAAAAAAATTGTTTCTTTTTTAACAGCTTTGTGGAGGTATAACTGACATTGAAAATATTCATCACCCTCAAGTCAATTAATTTTTAAACTTTGTTCTAGGGAGCCTTAATATCTCATGACGTTTTGCGGGGAGGCTTGGATAGCATTGCTGAGGACGAGGCCAGACTAGGGCAGTGATCTTCCTCCTTCTACTTGCATAGCTGTGCATTTATCTGTTACTGAAACACAAGATTTTCCTGTAAAAACCATCACGGAGCTTATGAGGCATATTCATATGAGAAGAGAACAGTGGTAAAAGATAGCCTTTACAAAGTATCCAATTAGAGGAATAAATTACACAACAGATATTCATGGGTAGGATGGAGCTTGAGCTGGGCCTGGAAAAGGTAAATAAAATATGATAAGGATTCGGAAGGAAGAGGCTGAGTGGAGTAAGGGCCTGCAGACAGGTTTGAAAGGATTAGTACAAGACCAGAACAGGTCATATAACAGAGTTAAAGGTGGAAGGAGATGGAAATACACCTTAAAAAAAGACTGAAGCCAGACTCAGGCTGGGAAGTCTGGAATTTATTTATTGACTTTCATGAGAATCATCTAGAAGCCTTGTTTAAAATACAGATCCCTGGGCTTCCCTGGTGGCGCAGTGGTTGAGAGTCCGCCTGCCGATGCAGGGGATCGTGCTCCGGTCCGGGAGGATCCCACATGCCGCGGAGAGGCTGGGCCTGTGAGCCATGGCGCCTGGGCCAGAGTGTCCGGAGCCTGTGCTCCGCAACGGGAGAGACCACAACAGGGAGAGGCCCGGGTACCCAAAAAAAAAAAAAAAAAAAAAAAAAAGTGTAAAATACAGATCCCTGGCCCTACCTCAGACCCACTGAATCCTCTCTGAAAGTGGGGCTCAGGAATCTGCACCCCAGGTTATTCTGATGCAGGTCGTTGGTGGGCTACTGTGATATGAAATAAGGACTCATGGAAAATTTTTGGAAAGGTAACTGATAAGTAATATTTAAGCAAAGTTAACCTGGAGGTTGCCTGCAGAATGGAATTAGGAAGGGCAGACGCTGGAGACACAAACTTCAGTCTGGAAGCTGTTGCAGTAGTCCAGATCTGGGATGGTGGTTGAAATGAAAGGAGGAGGCATGCTATGAAGAAAGAATCTCTTAAGTTTTGTGACTGGTTTGGCTTTGGAGATTAAGAGAAAGGAAGAAATCAGAAGGGACTTAAGTCTTCCTCTTAGGTGACTGAGAGAAAGAAGGTTCCACTGAAAGAAATTGGAACGTCAAGAGTGCAGAGCTAGGGAATTCCCTGGAGGTCCAGTGGTTAGGACTTGGCACTTTCACTGCCGGGGTCCGGGTTCAGTTCCTGGTTGGGGAACCGAGATGCTGTAAGCCGTAAGGCGTGGTCAAAAAAAAGAGTGCAGGGCTGATCTGACAATCTGGGCTGAAGTGGTTGGACTTGCCTGTGGAAAAGGTGGAGAAGACAGTTGGCGATGAGGACACAGAGCTTGAGAGAAGTCGGGTCTGAAAAGTGCCTCGTCTCCTAAAGGTAATAGTTGAAGTGGTGAGAGCAGATTGGTTTGATGTGGGAGAGAGGATAAAAGAGAGGAGCTGTGGAGGATTTTGGAGCAGACCTCTGGAGGAAAAGGCACTGTTGAGGCAGTTGGGTGTGGCTGTGGCAGAGTTCCTACACTGAGTAAAGTAGCAGCAACAAGGAGATGCTGGTAGCACCCCAGTGTTCACTGCAGCACTATTTATGATAGCCAAGTTATGGAAGCAACCCAAGTGTCCAGTGATAGATGAATGGACACAGAAGATGTGGTACATATATACAGTGGAATATTAGTTGGCCATAAAATGAGATATCTTGCCATTTGCAAAAACATGGGTGGGGGACTTCCCTGGTGGTCCAGTGGGTAAGACTCCGTGCTCCCAATGCAGGGGGCCCGGGTTCAATCCCTGGTTGGGGAACTAGATCCCACATGCATGCCGCAACTAAGAAGCCCACATGCCGCAACTAACACCCAGGGCAGCCAAAATAAATAAATAAATAAATATTAAAAAAAAAAAAACATGGGTGGATCTAGAGGGTATTATGCTAAGTAAGATAAGTCAGACAAGGAAAAATAAATGCCCTGTGGGAAATGGCCATTGCAGACATATACAAGATCTAGAATCCTGTTAGTCACAGAGAAGAGAATCCACTTTACTCTGGCACTAGCCCAGCAGGCCACCCACAGCTTCTGAAGAGGGTAGGAGTATATCCTTCGCCTTCCTCTTCCTCATTTGGATTAAAAGTGAAGCCAGCTAGATGCCGGGCCACTTGTGTCCAGTGTTCCTGGCACCGAGGATTCGTGTGGAGGGGTGCAGAGAGGCAGACATTGAGCAGTGTGTGCAGAGAGGAGGGTTCTCTTCACCCAGCCCCGAGATGTGCAGTGGGTACCCGTGTCTATGAGGGAAAGTGGGCTTTTGCCCGCGGTGCAGATGAGGATGCAGTGGTGTGCTCTTGGGCACTTCACCTGCAAAGGGGCTCAGTATAAACAGTGGAGGAGTGTTTCCAACCTGCCTTTTGTCTTGTACCTGAAGGTTAGGGATAAGTGAGGGAACAGGGCCTAGGTGTGTGTTTCATTTCTATTTAAGAGGCAGCATGGAGTCAAACTCAGGTTTTAATCTAGCCACTCCTTGTTGGTTGTTTAATTATAGAAAAGTTACTTAGCTTTACTGAGTCTTGGATTCATCATCAGCAAATTGAACATAGGGTTTTTGTGAGGATTCAGTGAGCATAGTACCTGGTATTTATTAGGTGCCCAAACTAGCATTCATCAGTTCTAGTGTATTTCCCCTTTATTTACTGTGTTTTTTTCTTTATTTATTCAACAGAATACTGAGCACTTATTGTGGGTGAGACCCTATATTGGGGACATCAAGGGAGGGAAAAGATGTTCCTTGCTCTTAGTCAGATGAGTAGTCCATTATTAAAGCTCAGTGTAATACAGACAGTGATGGTGGCGAGCACAGAGATGAGGCATCCTATTTGAACTGGGGAGTCCAGAAAGGCTGCCTGGTGAAAGTGTTATTTGAGCTGTTTATTTTTTGTCTGGTGGAAGAGAAGGAAAGGCTTCTAGGGAGCGATACTTGTAGAGACATGAAGGTCTGAGATAGGAGGATGCACGTGACGAGCCACAAGTTGGGTGATATTCAGGGAGCACCAGCCTGAAATCTTGTTTCCTTAGCCCTTTTGCCATCACTTTGGTGAATCTTTTGTGCTGCATCAGTGGGGAAAGATGTAGATTCCTGAAAGATGACTACGTGAATTGGGACATGAATCTGTTGAGTGTACATGACACACACTCAGGTGTGTGGTCTTATAAAATCACTGGCAGGATTTGACCCTTCCCTTTGTGTGTGCTTCTCTACCATAAGTGCACAGAGTATAATTGTCCCCCGCACAGTATTTCCATAGTTTGGACTTGGTGGAGGTCCATTTTCTGTTACCTTAATTTGCGGTTACTGGCATCATATCTGGTTTTAGCCCTTATGCTGTCTTTTGCCCACTATCATTTTGAATATTGGCAGTGATTTTTTGGTACTCTCCTTGAGAAAGAATCCACATAGGTCAGCCTTTTCAGGAAAAGAGGGCGACGTCATGTGGCTTCTGCAGGCTTTTTGTTGGTACACAACACCAACAGTTCCTGTAGCTGTAGACAGGAATTCTCCTATCAAAATACAAAGTCCTCTTCCCATTCACTGTGTCTCAAATGAAACTTGAGCAAAAAAATTCTCTGCTAATTCCTTCCCTCTAGCCACTCTGAAAACACTTGATGAAGATGCCAGGATTTCATTCAGAATTATCCCAGATGAATGACTTCTAATAAAAGGGTCTTATATTATTTTTCCCCTGGATGCTGTCATGAAAGCAGACCCACCTTTCCCTGCAGGTGTGAAAACTGCAGAATATTTTGTGAATTTGGTTTAGAAAGCAAGAGACCATACTAAACTGACTGTTGGGAACCCAGAACTACAGGCTGGTTCAGAGGTTTTGCTTTAGAGGAAAGATTCAATGAGGAAATGTAAGAGACACACTCTCCTTCCCCCAAATCAGCTCAAACTGAAGGCTGGGATTTGGAATAAAGAAAGTTTTTCTCCTCTTCTCGCCTCTGTATTCTACTCCCTTACCTTTCCTGTCCCATTGTGGCTGCTGGAAATAAAGTCACCTTAAATATAAAGCATGTTGGTGTCTAGTTCCATCTTGTTTCTTCTCTTTCCCACCAACACGTTGGTTGGAATTTAAGCCTATATAGTTGGCAAGGCGCTTGAAGAGACGAAATTACTGTCTCAGCTCCAGAACGCACTCCAGAGGTCAGCAGGAGAAATCTCTGCTCTTACATGAACTTGTCACATTTAACTGTGAAAAGCAGACCATATCAGGGGCAGCTGAGAATTGGTGAGGGAGCAGTAGATGTAAAATATGCTTCTCAAATGATCTTTGACCATTCAGAATTGGTTGATGAGGAGGAAGGTATTAGCTGGTTTCTCTGCCACACCCAGACTTGCCTCATTCCTAGGCACACTCGTGTCAGGTGAGGGAAGGAAGCCACTTGTGTAAAGCTGTGGATGATGAGACAGAAAGGTGATTTTTTCTTTGGAGAGAGAGGAAAGAGCCCTCTGAGTGAGAGGGTGGGAACATGTGAACAGACTTACACTGGTGGCACCTTAGTGTCCCAGTCCTTCATGGAGCCAGTTTTGGTTGCATGAGGGCAGCAGGAAGTCCACTGAAAACACCCTAAGGATCTAGTGTTCTTCTCCCAGGGCCCCAATTGATGACCAAGACTGGTTGCCCAAGAAGTGCTGCCGTGGGGCTCTTCCTTGCCTGGGCACCAGTGTAGCATTGTGTCTGTCCTTCTAGGACTGTAACATTCCCAGTTGTCTCTCTGCCCTTCAGGCTGACAGACCTCAAGGATGCAGCTGCTACTGCTGGAGGTACAAGGCACCTTACCTGAGCTGGGCCATGAGGCCACGTGGCCGTGATGTGGGCTCCTCATGGCCTCAGCAAGAACAGAGCACTACACTATTGGCCTCCGCCGAGGAAACAGCTTTAAGCCGAGTGGGCCCTCAGGCACAGTGCCTACCCCGCCACCTGAGAAACCCTCTGAGGGCAAAGTCTGGGCTCAGGGTCATCAGCAGGTGAAGCCAATCTGGAAGGTGGAGAAGGAGCACGTGGAAACACTTTCAGCAGGGTTGGGCCCAGGCCTCTTGGGGTCCCAACGCAGCCCGCGTACTTCTTTTGCCCCAGCACTTTATGTAGCTCCGGGAGCACGGCTGTCATCGCAGGCCACAGCAACTCCTGTTACCTGCACTCCCTCCCAGACCTGTTCAGCAGCACCCTGCTCTACCGCCGCTCCAACTACGGCCACAGACCATACCAGCAGCTGGAGTCTTTCTGCTTGCGTTCAAGCCCGTCAGAAAAAAGACCTGTTTCTCTCCCTCACAAGAGACTCCCTATCAGACTCACTGCCAATAAGGCCACTTCTTCCAAGGTCTCCCCCATGGCATCCTCATCCACAGAACCATACCTCTCACTGGGAGCGGCTGGGGAAAATCCTTCAGGGAAGAGCCTGGCCTCTGCCATCTCAGGGAAGACCCCGTCTCCACTCTCCTCTTCTTCCTCTTCCTACAAGCCCATGCTAAATAACAACTCCTTCATGCGGCCAAATAGCACTAAAGTGCCTTTATTGCAGGCCACAGAAGGCCTGAAGCCAGTGTCCTCACCGAAGGTCCAGCTTGTCTCCTGGCATCATTCAGGGGGCACTGGAGACTGTGCACTCCAGCCTGTTGAGCACAAGGTGCCTGAGAGCAGTGGCACTGTCCTAGATGATGACCCTTCCCACAGCACCCTGTCTACCCCCAGTTCCTTAGACGCTTCCACCACCAGTGCTGCCTCTCCCCACTACAACTGGAGTAACTTAGCCACAGGGGCAGAGCCACATCCCTGTGGCCTGGATGGGGACTCTGTTTCCCAGAATCTGACTAAGGAGGTTGGGTTCACTGAGGCTGTGAGGAAGTTGACTGCAAGAGGCTTTGAGGAGAAGCCAAGGCAAGGCTACCATTTTGAACAGTCTTATTTCATGAACCCCAGCTTGCAGTGGGATGTCCTCAACACGAACAGGTGGTGGAAACCAGCTGTGGTAGGCCAGAAGCTCCCTCAGGAGAATGCTGGAGCAGACAGTAGGGTCCTCCCTGGAGCCTCGGACACCGTGGAGCTGGACAGTACAGTCTTCTGTACCAAACGCATCAGCATTCACCTCCTTGCCTCACACGCCAGTGGGCTCAGCTGCAGCCCTGCCTGTGGATCTGCGATCGACTCCCCACCTCTTGGAGAAGACAAAACTCCAGCTCTGCCTTCTCCCCCTCAGCCCCTTGGCGTGGCCGAGGTGGCCACCCGCCTCTCTTCCATCCATCTGAGCAAGCTTGGGAGGGAGGAGCCTAAGGAAGCCAGGAAGCTGGACTCACCTGCTAGGGATATTGGGTAAGTCGGAGAAAGTTTTTGGTTCATTTAAAGCAGTAGAATGTATACATGTTTGGTGACACTGACCGTCTGTCTCTGGAGGTTGGTTTTGTTTCTTAACTGCCATAGCATTTTGGTTTTCACTTTAGAGCAGAGGTCAGCAAGCTACACTTTGCAGGCCAAATCCCACCCTCTGCCTGCTTTTATAAATAAAGTTTTATTGAAATGCAGCCTTACTCCCTCATTTACTACTGTCTGTGGCTGCTTTTTTGTTATAACCGTAGCGTTGAGTAGTTGCGACAGACTGAATGGCCCACAAAACTGAAAATATTTACTGTCTTGTCCTTTAGAGGAAGAGTTTGCTAAGCCTTGCTTTAGGTTATAACCAGGGAGAAATAAGAATTCCAAACATCATGTGTTGGGAACTGTGATTTCTCTACTTAATTCCAAACCAAATCAGGTTCTCAGTCAGTCCTGTTATGACAGCCATTTCAGAGTTAGGGCATACACATACTTGGCCTCTTCTCTTGTGCCTTGTTACTTCTCTGGAACCGTGGTCCACCAAGGCCTTGTCCTGAGTTCCCAGAGAGAAGTCTAGGGACCTTTGATGTCTATTACCACACATTGATTGATGGTGTTTTATATTCAGAATTTTGTTTTTATATGCCATGAGGGACATCAAAGAAGATGGAAGACATAGTGCCTCTCTGCAGAATAGGGGATGTAGGGTTGAGGAACTATGGCTAGACCTAAGCTCTGAGGACAAGAAGAATAGTTGTAAGGCCCATGCAAGGGCCAGCAGATTGGGGACTGGGGAAGAGACAAACATTGGGAGATGATGAAGGAATGAGAATCCAACTGTGACCGCTCTTACGGAGTTGGCTGGGCCGGGGGCATGATTCTTTCTTATAGTTCAGCTACTGACCTCCAGCTAGACCAGGTTGAAGCTGAAGATCTGGAAGAAGAGCTAATAGATGGTTTGGAAGACTGCTGCAACCATGATGAGAATGAAGAGGAGGAGGGTGAGTAGGGGACCCTCTTACCTCCAACTGGGCATGGGTCACCACTGCTAGGGGAGGGGACTAACAATTATGTACCAGATCCTTAACTCACTTTGTCACCTACATTCATCATTCGCCTTGGGGGTCTAAGGGTGGTAGTGGCTTTTGGGGGACTTGCTCTCTAGTCCCCCATCCCCCGATTCTTGCCTTCTCCCTGCTGCTGTCGAGCTTTGGGGAGGCCATGCAAGGCAGCAGCGGGTGCTTGTGGCTCTGTAAGAAGGCTGAGCCAAGATGTCCAAGGAAGAGCTGCCTGGGCTTGGTGACTTTGTGTGGCAGCCTCTCCTAGCTGGGACTTCTCTGCTTTTCACCCCCAGGAGACTCAGAGTGCTCCTCATGCAGTGCTGTTTCCCCCAGCGAGTCAGTAGCAGTGATCTCTCGGTGAGTGCTGGCTGTGTAGATCATTGGTAGAGGCCCATTTTCCATCTCTTTAAGATTATAAAGAGATTAATCACCTAAGTCATTAATTAATGGCCCTGTTAACCCTAACTCATTTTTACCAAATTTTTACATTAGGACTTTCGTTTTCAAACAGGAAACAGTGGAAGGGAACAGAAGCATATATTATCAGTGGGGCTTAAAAACAGTACCAAGTTTCTTAGGCTGCAGTTTGGTCTTTAGGCTTCAAGAAATTGTTCAGGTAAAAAGCAAATAATTTCAAGAAGTATTTAGAAAATTAATAACTAATTAATGAAGACCCATATTGTTTGAGGTAGATTCTTAGTTAGGCTACCCACTTGAGGGTAATTGCCACCTTGCATTATGAGTGTGTCCCACAGGCAGAAACAGTTCTGAGATAGATATACTGCTAATTGGAGCTTTTTGCAATGCTCTTCTGCTCCCTTCAGAGGTTAGTTTTATAAGACTGATGTTGACCTTAGTAATAAGTTGAATTTAAAATTCGCTAGCTTTAATCTAGATTATTTTGTTGGCTGCCCTTTGTGGAATCTGAGTGATACCCATCTCCAACTAGGGAACCAAGATGTCAGTCTCTTAATGTAGACCCTTCTTTTGTAAAACAGATAGTTGTAGAATGCTGTATAACTGAGATGGGGAGTCCAGGGAGAGGAAGGAATGCAGGACTAAGAGGAAATTACTGTAAATGAGGACATGTCATTGTGCTAAAGAGTTTTAGAACTTGCTTAAGAATCATATAGATCACCTTTCTGGGTAGAAAGTTAACATTCTTCAATATAATCTTCCTTGTTTCCCTCATCACTTCCAACCTTGTCTCAGTATGAAGCTCTGTCTTCATTAATTATTATTAGATATTAAAAAGAACCCTCATGGGCTTCCCTGGTGGCACAGTGGTTAAGAGTCCACCTGCCAGTGCAGGGGACGTGGGTTCGAGCCCTGGTCCGGGAAGATCCCACATGCCACAGAGCAACTAGGCCACAACTACTGAGCCCACGTGTTGCAACTACTGAAGCCCGTGCACCCTAGAGCCCGTGCTCTGCAACAAGAGAAGCCACCACAATGAGAAGGCCATGCACCTCAATGAAGAGTAGCCCCCGCTCTCCGCAACTAGAGAAAGCCCGCACGCAGCAACGAAGACCCAATGCAGCCAAAAATAAATAAATAAAATAAATTTTTTAAAAAAGAAAAGAAAAAGAACCCTCACAAAGTACTAAACATTAAAGTTTTTTTCTTTTAAAAAATAACTTCTACTGAAAATGTAAAAAAAGCAAAATTTCTATTCTAATTTTAATTAAAATCTGGCCATATGTGTTGAGGCTAGCCTAGCATGTGGAGCACCCAGACTCTGGTTGCTTTCCTTTGTGTCAGTTGTGCCTTAGATGAAGCTAAGAGGAAAAGTTAGCCTCACCTAAGATTAGTATGGACAAGGCAGGCTGCATCTCTGAATGTGATGGTGCACATACACATGGTGCAGCGGCCGTACTAGTTTTAGAGTCCCAGACTAACAAGGTGAAGAGAGTTGTTTGGAAAGTGGAGAGACAGAATTGGGACTTTCTGTGAAGATTAGTAGAAATCCTGTCATAGGTATCCTGCATCTGGTGTATAAATTCTGTTACTTTAAGCCTAACCCATTGTTCTTTCAGAAAAGCAAAACTACTCCTGGTCATATATACTGGATGTTGACTAAGCACCTCCACTGTCCAGAAGAGAAATATATTTAACATTTAACTGACTTGGAACCCCTTTTCCACACTTCAGGGCGATATAGGTTTGTCTTCAGGCCTACTTCAAGGCAGCTGAACAGCCCTTTATTTAACCTTTCTGATTTATAAGATAAAATTCACAAAAGGTGTTTGTTAATTATTTGCTCATTAATTAATTTAACTTCTACAAAATATACAGTCTATATGAAGCTTAAAACATGAGTTCAAGCAAATGGAGGTTGATGAATTCTAAACTACTTTGCATTTTGACTAAAATCAGAAATATTTTTGGATTGCAAAATCTTATTTTTTCCCAATTATGAAAGATTTATATATTTATTATAGAAAATTTTGCCATCACAGAAAGATCATTGAAAACACTACCTCTACTTCTCTATTCAGCAATCATTTATTATATTTCCTGTTCCATATTCTTTTTCTAAGAATTGTGTAAATTTAGAGATGGCAATCATCAAGTCCAGCCTCTTTTTTTCAGACATGAAAATTGAGGACCAGAGAAGTTAAGTAACTATTTGCAAGGTCAAAGTTTCTAGCACTGCTAAACCAGAAGCCAGACCCATTGAGGTTAAGTTCAGTACTCTTGAGAGGCAGCTAACAAAGATTTTTTTTTTTAATGAAACTTTTGAGACATTTGTAGATTTCCATGCACTTTTAAGAAATAATACAGAGATTCCCTGAATTCTTTACTCAGTTTCTCCCTGTGGTAACATCCTTTTTTAAAATTTTGGCTGCATTGGGTCTTCATTGCTGCCCACGGGCTTTCTCTAGTTGTGGCGAGCCGGGCTACTCTTTGTTGAGGTGCACGGGCTTCTCATTGCAATGGCTTCCCTTGTTACAGAGCCCGGGCTGTAGGTGCATGGGCTTCAGTAGTTGTGGTGCATGAGCTCAGTAATTGTGGCTTGCGGGCTCTAGAGCACAGGCTCAGTAGTTGTGGCGCAGGCGCTTAGTTGCTCCGTGGCATGTGGGATCTTCCCAGATCAGGGCTCGAACCCGTGTCCCCTGCATTGGCAGGCGGATTCTTAACCACTGTGCCACCAGGGAAGTCCCTTCTGTGTAACATCTTGCAAAACTATAGTACAATTTAGTACAATCAAGACATTAACATTAGTGAAAATGTAAACATTTCCGTCACTGCAAGAATCCCTCCTGTTGTCCTGAGAGCGCACTTCCTTCCTTCCTACTCCCATCCCCTTCTTAACCCCTAGCAACTGATAGTTTTGTTATTTCAAGTATGTTATACAAATGGAATGATAGCCGTATATAGCCTTTTGAGATTAGCTTTCTTTACTCAGCATATTCTTTGCAAATTCATCCAGGTTGTTGCATGTATCCATAGTCCATTCGTTTATATTGCTGAGTAGTGTTCCGTGGTATCAATGGACCACAG